>NC_026002.2:38064278-38373463 GCF_000442705.2 Elaeis guineensis
GCTCGAAACTCTTATATCATCGGAAGCCTGGAACTCCGCCGCCATCGGAGACTCCCCTTAAGCATGGAATGTCTGTCGCCGGAGATCAGAAGGCGCCCCTCAAGCTAAACCGTTGCCGTTGGATGGATCCACATCCTCTCCATCGACGGCGGTGCCATCGGTGCCTCCAATGGCCTCTTCGTCAGTGTCGCCCCGATCCATTTTGAGGCCTCTCTCTGCAAGCTCTCCAGCGACCTCACCGCTCGAATTGCCGACTTCTTCATCCGCAGCCCCCACGGGCACTAGTTCTTCTTCGCCGCCGCCGCCCTCCGCCTCCTCATCAAGAACCACTCTCAAGTCCCGTGAGGCCGTGACTTCCATCTTGCCATCTTCGGCAAGAAGACGGCCCTAATAAATGTTAGGGGTGGCGACTCCCGTCTCGCCATCTCGCGGTTCCCGTCTCACTGTCTCGCAGTTCTCGTCTCGTCGTCTCTCATCTCCGATGCTATTTATCTTCTCGTAAGTGGATGGTTGGATGCAGTGAAGATGGATGGCAGAGGAGTCTGGGGGCCTAAAGCAAGCACTTTAATGGTCTTACCCATAAGCCGGCCTAGGATCAAAGTTAGGTCAAATTAATTCTCCTTTACCCTTGAAAAGGTATATTACCAAGTAGAAACTGCACGTACTATGATAGAGATTCAATGGGTTGAGGATTCAAGTCGAACGCATGATTAAATTTGGTTAATTCAGGAAAATATTGGCTCCCATCATTCTTCACTATAAATTGTAAACCCAGAGAGATAAAGAGAGAGAGTATAATAATTTTCAACCACTCGTATGTATATACATAAACTTACATATACACATACATACATACATACATACATACATACATACATATATATATATATATATATATATATATATATATATATATATATATATATATATATATATATATGTGTGTGTGTGTGTGTGTGTGTGTGTGAGAGATCAGAATTATAAATAATCACCACAATTTAGCATATAAATTCAATTTTGATATTTTTATTGTCTGTTTTAACGGGATATTTTATTTAAATTTTTGAATATCCATGCCAAGTCAGAAAGATATAATTATTTTTTGGGAGGAACAGTAATTTGAGCAAATAATGTCAAATACTGTCCTACTAATGCACCCTCTTGTGATGATGACCATATTAATTAGCAATCATATCCCAGTAATCTTAGTCGAGGCTTGTCCGGTAAACACCGGCCATAATTTTTTTCTTTTTTCTACAATAGTGAAAAAGAGAAAAAAAAAAGAAGGGGGAAAGCGTTCTGGGAGGAGTCCAACAAGCCCGTTATTCGGCAGGCCAAACAAAAGCACGTAGCCGCTGGCACATGACAACTGCAGTAGCGTGTAGACGTCTACTCCAGACGTACGTCCACGAAGTAGTCTCCGTTATTATTCTCTTCCCTCGATTCCGTCGAGATCCGTCGAAATCCTACGTCCGATCCGTTTCCCTGCGGATAAGAAGGGTTCATGTGCAAAGAACGAAAAAAATATCCCTCGAGTCTGAAATCCTCCCATCCTTGGAACCATGTCTCTGCTTCCATTCCTATATCCGCTCCGATTTACTCTCCATACACACCCGCATCCCAAGCCAATGGTCTCTCCCTTTGGCTCTAAAAATTACACCACGTATCGTTCTATGCGAGAAGCTCCTAAATTTTGGTGCTCCAGTTCCAGAGAAGGACCTAGAGAATTCTGCTCGAAGGAGGTATTCTGTTTGTTTTCTTTTTATCCTAATAAGGGGAAAGAAAAAAATTCTCAGTTTTTCGAACATTCGGTTATTGAGAGCACAGTCACAGTACAAGCCTAACATTTAACTTTTGGATTTTTTTTTTTGCTTTATGGTTGTTGATTTACTATTTTCTAACATGTTAAGTTTGCATCTTGTTGTGTTTGTTGGAGCCATGCATATGGATAGATGGGGAGGATGCTGTTTCTCTTTTTCTTTTGGTAATTTTTTGTCCTTAGTTTTTTGATAGCGTTTTATAATCAGAATATGGGAGGGAAAGAGTGCGAAATTTTCCGGCCATGGGACGTTCCATGGGATTGGAAGGTCACGGCGTGTGTCATGATGCCGTACTTGATGAGGTATGCAGCTATTTCATGCTAGACCTTTACTTTGAGTAAAACTGTATGAAAAATTAACTGATATCCATGGTACATCTCCGAAAATGATGCGTACATTTACAGTGAAAAAAGAGGAAAAGAAGGTAGACTTAACTTCTCTGCTGCCCTGTTTCAAGATGGGTCTGCTTCATCAATTTTTTTTACCATGTTATTGAGTAAAAATTCCATCATCACAGTTAAAGGTTTAAGGTTGCAACAGTTCTGCTTTTGTTATTGCTAGAGAAAATGGATTTGATGACCTCTGAAATTACGTAGAAACAGACATGATTGGATACGTTTAAATGTGTATTATTATCACTACTCAGTCAATAAGATCATTAGAAAATATGGCAGATATACAAGCAATTGGATGACATTCCTGCAATGCAGTTCCTTTCTCTCTCTCTCTCTCTCTCACACACACACACACACATACACACACACACACACACGCACGTGTACGTGCTTGCCATGCATGCAAAAACGCACATATACATGCACATGCATGCACACATAATCTTCAATGGGATTCTAGTTTGAGGTAAGCTTCATGTGCAATTTCTATGCCCAGCTGGAATTAGCTTTTTTTAGTATATGATTATATATCCCATAAGGTTATTTTAATTGGAAACATGCACCATGTAAATGGTATAAGGCTGGCTGGTTCATGGTCATTGTTGCCCAGTTATCACAATGAAAATGCTGATCTCCCATGCCCTTTTGAATTATAGTCAAATTCTTATGCAATGGCAGAAACAATTGAGATGCTCAAGTTAAATGTTATGCTGTCATTTGGAGATTCCTGGGAATTTTGCACATAGTCACATGTAAAGCTGGGAGCTCATGTGGGGCTTGGTGCTAAGTAGTGTCAGGGTTCTTTTGTTTGACCTAAAAATCTTTATTTCCCAATCAGTGGTTTGATGAGGGACAAAGAACAATTTTATGAAACAAGGACCTGAATCATTAGAAAATATGACAAACCTTCAGCCAGAAGAAGCTGGACTGTTAAAATCAGCAATAGCTCTCTTACTTCGAAATGACTTGGCATAGCACCATTGATTAGTCATCAAAGATGATTGTGACTTTGCTAAAATCATTTTCTGAGAAAGAACGAAGAAGAATTTATGAAACAATCCAATTGTGAGCTGCCCTGTCTTTCTCAAATCTCCTACAATTGGTATTCTCCTAATTTCTTTTCGCATTTAAGAACTTCAAAATTATTTACTTAAAGGCCTGATAATATTCCTCTTTCAGTCTTTCATATCACTGGTCAAAGTCCTCATTCATTCTAGTAAAACAGGGAAGAATCATCCAAAACAAGATTCCCATTATTCTATTAAAAAGTTCTCTTAATCATCGCCACTAATTCAAGGCAAATATTATTTTAGCACGAGACTATAAAACAACAAAATCACAGTAAACCTCATGAGAGACACATCATATGTATTGGACAAACTTTTTTTTTTTTCTTTCTAACAATGCTAGCTGCATCACCCACTTGTACTAGCAGTCTTTAGTTGAATAGATATGCTAGTTATATGTGTCTAGACTCTAGGCAGACCAAATATATAATTCCAAGATACTACTAATTATATCATAGTATTCCATACCGGTCCGAACTGGCCGATACATCCTGTACCGTACCGTACCGTACAAATGGAAAATCGATCCGGTTCAAGCTGGATTTTTGGAAAATAGTTTGAATCGAACCGAACCGGTGGGTTCGGTATGGTATTGGCCCGAACCACCTGATATCGGGCAGTTTGGTCCGGTTCGGTACAGTTCGGGGCTGGTTCAATCCGTTTTTTTTTTCTTTTTTTTTTGGTGCTGTTGGGTGGGATTTTTTTTTGATTTTTTAATATCTGATCTAGTATGGTACGGTACTATACCATATCGGTCGGTAATCGGCACGGATTCCAGTACCGAGTCTGTGAATCTTGAATTATATTATTCAACATGGCATTAAATTTTATTCTAAATGTTTTTAAGTTACTTGATGCATAGTCTTGGAGAAGTTATACTTTGGTGCACAATCATTTAAAATGCTAAAGAGTTTCTCGCAGCGCTATTTTCACAGGATTCACGCAGTCAGGAGGACCAGATGGATTACTGAAGCCTTACTCTGAGACCATGCTCTCTCAAATACATAGCACTGATGAAATAGCAATGCAATTGTTTATGGATCAGCTGTATGCTCCTTCAGTTGGATGTGTGTGTGTTTTAAGAAACAACCCTTCATTTTTTTTCTTTTTTTTAACAAATTTCCTGTTCTTGTGCAGGTTAAAGTCAGCTGCCAAGCTTTCAGTTCTGTACATGTTTGTCATGCCACACCAGCCATTTCCAGATGACATCTTTTCTTTTAGTAGGTTTCCTTGTTGCACTGACTTTTCATGATGTATTTAAGATAGTTTTTTTTAATTGTCGAGCTACCTATAACCTCTAAGACGTGATGTAGGAGCTGGATCCTTTTCTTTTTTTTCTGTTAAAGTTTATTTCCTTGCTTTTTTAGTTGTTTCCCAAGGCAAGGAAACTACCCTTTTCTTCTCTGTGTATGTGCTAATGACAGTGACTACTGAATAGTGAGTCTCATCCAAGTTGCCAAAGGCAGTTACCGTCAATTATAGGAATTTGTCCTGGTTGTGCTTATTTCAGATGATATTTTTATCAATTGGAGGCAGGTGATAACGGAACTTGTTCCAGGCTAAATGAGTGCACAACTGCTAGCAGACATCTTATGAAAGTATTATCTTTTGACAACTATAAATCTCTCATTATTAAAAGCATCTACCCTAAGTTGATTGTATATCCGCAGACACCTTTATCTCTAGTTCTAAAAACAGCCAAGCACGGTCTTGGCTTATAAATTCACATTAATGTAACATGATCATTTCATGGATCTAGTGCTCACACCTGCCAAGCAATTTGAGACTTAGGATCCTGGATATCTATACACATTTCTGATATAGCCATTCATCACATCTCAGAATATGTTAATATTATGGCGACTTCTGTACCTTGATGAACATTGATTTTGCAAATGTTTGTTTGTATACAGGATGGGGACGACCATTCAATCTCCAGAATGGCTGGATTCTGTGGGCAAGTGGAGGTTTAATAATTGCTTGTTTTGCTGTTTTTCTTGTTAAAGCTTTAATATCTGGGTCCAGTGCTGGTCAGACACCAAATCAGGTTCATTCAGATTTCCCTCCTGGATGACATATATTTTTTATTAGTATCTGGAACTGGAAACAGAAAAAAGAAGCCAAATGCAATTGCTGGATGTGCATATATGATGAGCTATATAAGAAAAACTTTTGCACCTAATTCTCTACTTGTTTTTTACTACTAAGATGTTGGAAATTCTTGATGCATTCTAAAGTTGTGTGCTTTGTAGACTGTTGTTGCATTACATTTGGCTGTATGATAGATGGTTTCTGCTGCTGAATCTTCACAACATCAAAACAATGCTTCCGTTGTGGATGCCCAAATGTGGACATAATGCATTGGTGACAGGAATGAGACAATAGCATTCTATATCTCTTGAAAGCTTGGATACAAAAATAGAAAGTTATCTTTCCCACAGTTTCATTGTTTACATACAAAGATGCAGATACAGATATGATATACCTCTTCACATGCTAGTACCAAGGTACAGGGGCAAACAGAAAGTTGCCATTCACAAAAGTAAAAATTTGAAAATTATAAGAAAATTGAATATCTTTATTGTTTTTTACCTCAAAGATAACCCAAGTAGGCATTCCTGATTTTTCAGTTGACACATTGTGCAGGTCTACTCGTTAGTAAAGATATTTGTTGCCAGATCACATCGTATTTTGGATCCTCAGGCTTGTAGAGTTAACTGGATAACCCTAGTCCAAATAATTTTTCTGAGACTTTCTAATCGAGATTCTTTTGATCTCACCCTTCATTTTCTATCTAATTATCTACTTAATGGTAGGGAATTTTCTCTAGTGGTAAATATCTAGCAGTTGATAAAAACTGCTGCCAGTAGTGTTCTGAAACATTGGTTAGTTGGTTTAAGCAGGTGCTGTGATGCCATCATTTAAACTCTGTTGATTGCAAAACCATAGGTAAGCTTAGACTCAGGACGAGAACCTTTTCAACTGAACTCCAAGTCAAATTATGCAATGATTTGATTCAGTTTAATTTCATATAAGGTGGTCTCACCCATACATCAAACTTTCTCTCAATGGATGCAGTTTGCAAATCTTCCAAGTTATGTTTTTCAGGAATTTTGTTGCTTGCTCTATCTTCATGGGTTATAATTTTGTAGCCTGATGTATTTTCCTTTTCTCCTTCTGTTGCAGGCAGAATTTTTGGGACAGTTGCTGCCATTCATTGATTCATCAGATCTCAGGTTATGATTTTTCCTGAACTTAAACAGTGATGTTAAACTATTTATTTTTGTGGTGGTATTTTTTTCTATATCAGGTAAGAGCATGTATTATATTACAAACAATGTTAGTGATGACAATATATGCTGGTCAGCACTTGTTGTCTACTTGGCACCTTGGGTATCCTTGCCCCAGTTTGCGAGGAGACAGTGTATCGTGGCTTTCTGATGACATCCTTAACAAAATGGTAATCCCCATTCCCATTTTTATCCCACTTAAACTGGGCAGGCACATAGATTTAAGTTTTTACAAGCTGCAGCTAATCTTTAGCATCTTTTGAAAATTTAGCAGGTTTCCTCTTCCTGTCTCAGTGGCTTTGAGTTCTGCATTATTCACTATTGCACACCATTCTCCTGGAAAATCTATAGAAATTTTTATTTTTGGTGAGAATATCCTTATCAGTATTTTTGACAACTTTTTACTTGTATAGATTTTTTTTTAAAAAAAAAATCATTAGTTAATCCAGAATGCAGTTATTTAGTCCGAAGTAATATTGTTCTCATAGATCTACCAGATCTTACTGCATGGTTCATCTTAACTTACTACCTGATGCTGATGGTGCCACAGGATTGTTGCTAGGGCTGGTGTATGCTCATACACGAAATCTTCTTGCTCCAATTACAATGCATGCATGTTGGAATGCTGGTGTCATTATCATCCTTACTTATCTTCATGTACCTGTCATTGCTTATATTATATGTTTAAAAATTTTATCTATTTACTCATCATTACTGCTCTCAAACATGACTCAACTATTTTGCAGTCACAAGGACATGAAATCCAGAAGTATGTTCTATGATTTGATTACTAGCGCACCACTGCTTAATGGTATTGGATTGGCACTTTTCTTACAAGGCTTGGTGCTCAAATAAACTGTAACCACCATATGAGCAGAGGTAGGCTCGTTATATATATATATATATATATATATATATTCTACTCATTATACAACTTTAATTGTTGATTTGATAAAAAAAGAGTGGATTTATCCCTTTTTTTGCATGCGACATAATAGACTTATTCACAAAGACTCTTATGGTTAGGCCAACATGAGCTTGCCATATATCATCACCATTCTCCATACCATTCATGTGTCTGTGCAGTTCTTTGAATTTCATGATAAATAATTACCGGTTATAGTTGCAAAGATCTTCTATCGAGTTTGAAGGCCCTTTGAGTTCTTTAGAAGAAATTGTCCTTGAGGCACCACATCACGTCTCCACACTGATGTGGTTCTTTAGAGGAATTTGAGAAATGGGATGCAAAATTTAAGCTTCATATTTTGATTCTCCACTCATACCACGAAGTTGCAGCTAGCATTAACTGGGATTCAGGTAGCAGGGGCAAAAGCTTTCAGGGAAAAGCGAGTAAGGGCAAAACAATATGAACAGGGGTTAATATGATACCCTTTTTTCCTTTTTCTTTCATTCTTGTTTCCTTTTTTTTTTTTTTTTGTTGGGGGGGCAGGCGCGGGGGGGGGGGGGGGGGGTGAGGTGTGGGGCAGAGGGTCAGAACCTGTAAATCATTGCATAAAACTTTAATTTAATAATGTTTTGGAATCTGGTATTAATTTGTAAGAATTGACAGTGATTTTCTAAATGCATATGGAAGCAATGGCCAGTATGAACCATTGTATTTTGATCCTCCCCACAAAAGGGGTGCTTCTGCTACTCACTTTCCAAAGTGAGTGAATACATTTAGAAGTTTCTGAATTGTCATTTGGAATGTGGTGTTACATGTATATAGGTTATAGCATGACTTTATTTCACTTTTAGCACAAGTCACGTTATATTGTTGATGCATATATAATAGGTTTTCAGACTAGAACAAGAATCTTTGAGGATGCAAATACTGATCATCTTGAAATAGCCTTTTCTATGGAATGAAGCATGGTTGATGCTGTGAAATCTGTTCATATTCTCTGGTCATATCTCCAATTGTGATATCTTATTTGTAAATTGTGTTGTAGGACTAAATATTTCCTATCAGCAAAGTGGCATTATGGTGATGCTGTTAGAGAAATACCGAGCTCAAGCATCAAGATAGAAGATCAAGGAAATTAAATTTGGAGAATATAAGCTTTTCTTCCTAGAGTAGATTGTCGAATCTGGGATTGAGGCAAAGGAGATGAGCAGGATCTTACTCCAGAGTGTGATTCCTATGGGCCTCATGAACAGCAGTCCTGTGGTTCACTTGCTGTATGCTCTGTCTTTGATACTAAACCTCACTTTCTGAGTTTCCCCCTTGGAACAAAGATTCCTTTTAGTTTATATTAATTGTTAAAAGATTCCTTTTAGTTGATATTAATTGTTATGCCCTTGGGCTTTGGACAGACGAAACTATGACTTATCACTGCATGCATTCACTGTATAACAGCTATGGTCTTAAAGTCTCTACTCCGATATATAATCTGGAGGCATATTGAGATGGAGACCATGGCAATTATCTTCATTTACTCCCCTTCTTGTGCAGCACTTGATACCTCAGGAGCAACTTGTTTCCAAGTGTCTTTGATGTATTTGAGGCTAGCAGATGATCCAGCCATTGGATTTCCATTGTGCACAAGCACAGGTGGGCTCAAACATTTTCCAAACAATTTAACCTCACCTTCCTCGATTGTTTTTGCCAAGATTCCTTTCATGCTGCTAGAGTTTGCCATATAGAGAGAGGAATGCATTTTTGTAGAACCTTCTTTCATTAATTTAGGCTGGACGGGTTTGAGAGGACTTGTTTTAGTTCTTAATCTTCCATCAAAATATATATCAGAGAATGGAGTTAGGCTGGCTGGCTTGATTTTTTTTTCCTTTTCTGGGGATTATTACGTCTTGCATTGACCATCTTGTGAGAGAGGACTTGTTTCAGTTTGTTCCTAATTCAAAAAATATATCAGAACGTCCCAACTTCTCCATGGTTGGAGAAGGCGTGGGTATTGCAGTATAAATTACTATATGGAACCTTACATGTATTAAAAGGTTATGTGGTTG
This sequence comes from Elaeis guineensis, assembly GCF_000442705.2. Classification (NCBI taxonomy): domain Eukaryota; kingdom Viridiplantae; phylum Streptophyta; class Magnoliopsida; order Arecales; family Arecaceae; genus Elaeis; species Elaeis guineensis. The sequence goes on from NC_026002.2 coordinate 38,073,818, forward strand.
GAAAAATTACCATGCGTTCCCTGCTTGGATATTAAATTTCCATAAAAGTCACTTGCTAGCCTCAAATCACTCGAGAGTTGTTCTTTTCTTTTCTTTTTTTTTTTTTTGTTTTGAATGGGAGGTTGATTTACCCCAACAGGAGGTATAAATTGTTTTTAAGATACATATGCATCAGCTAAAAGTAAAGAAGAAAAATCAGGAGGAGGATGGGGAAAAAAAAAGGAATTACATGATGTCTTCTTTAAGAGACATGCTGGAGAATCCTATGACAACGACTATGAGATTTTAAGTACATAATAATTGGCTCTCCTTTCTTTCTTGGGCGAATGCTACGCACCAGTGAGAAGGTTCTTATTCTACAGATTTTAAGTACATAATGTATTACCTATTTTAACAACTTCATAAGCTAATATTAATGTGTTCAGATCTGAATAACTATCTTGTGTAGGTAAGAACAAAAGTTGGAGCACAAAAAAAAAAAATCTTTGAAATCTAATTGATAAGAAAATCGTCACAGTCAGATCACAAAAGGGTAGAACGCTACATTCAAGAAAAAAAGAATGTGAGTGATAAATTTTAGGATTTATAACTCGCCACTAACACACAGAGGTTAGATAAGAAAATTTAGCAACACTCATTTTCATTCATTGAAATTTGAATTGAATACATAGGTCGCCTCCCTTTATATAGATAAGAGAGGGAACATAAGGTAAATTCAGTAAATGGAAGGAAATAACAGAATTTGGCTATCATAAAAATGATGGTGGCTGTATTTTGCCCCTATGAAAATGATGGTGGCTGCATCTTGCTACATAGAAAATGATAGTATCCGTATCTTGCTACTATGGAAATGATGGTGGTTGGAGATCATAGTAAATTAGAAAGAACAAAACAATCTTGGCTGCATCTTGCTACCATGAAAATGATGGTGGCTGGAGATCATGGTGAATTAGAAAGAACAAAACAACCTTGGCTGCATCTTGCTACTATGAAAATGATAGTGGCTGCAGATCATGGTAAATTAGGAAGAACAAAACAACTTTCTAAACTCGGTCCTTTCCCAAGCAATAATTTCTTTCAAAATTCTGTCAAATCTGATTCGCACCACATCATGCTTCTACGCACGTGAGCAAAGTCATCAATTTGGCTCTTGGATCTGTATATGACATGTGACCATCTCTTTCTTTATGATGGTACACATCATTTCTTCCTTGTTGAGTAGGATTTACCCTCAAATCCAAGTCCTCCCCATCATCCAAACTATCCTCCAAGTAAGGAGAAAGATCTTGAACATTGAATGTAGTTGATACATTATAGTCACCAGGCAATTCAATCTTGTAAGCATTGTTATTCACTTTCTCAACAACTCAGAATGGACTATCAGCACGCGGCATGAGCTTAGATTTTTTTTGGCTTGGAAATCGTTCCTTGCGAAGATGTATCCAAACAAGATCACCTGAAGTAGAGCGAACTTATTTTCTTATTCTGTTGGCTGCCTTCTCATAAGCTGCATTCTTTCTCTCAATCTGCTCCTTGATGCTCTTATGCATGGACTTAACCAACTCAGCTTTCTTCTTCCCATCCATACAAACCCATTCGCTGATTGAAAGTGGTGCCAAATCAAGTGGGGTGATAGGATTGAACCCATAAACCACTTCAAAAGGAGAATGCTTAGTAGTGCTATGAATACTATGATTGTAAGCAAACTCAACATAAGCTAAACACTCATCCCAATTCTTCATATTCTTGTTAACAACAGTGCGAAGCAAAAAAGAGAGGGTACGATTTACCACTTTGGTCTGACCATCGATTTGCGGGTGACAAGTCGTGCTGAAGAGCAATCTAGTACCAAGCTTCTTCCACAAGATCTTTCAAAAGTAACTCAAAAATTTGACATCTCGATCAGACACAATGCTCTTTGTTACACCATGCAGACATACTATCTCCTTGAAAAATAATTCTGCAACATGTAAAGCATCATCGGTTCTGTGGCATGGCATGAAATGAGATATTTTTGAGAATTGATCCACAACCACCAGAATCGAATCCTTCCCCCTTTGTGTTCTTGGCAGTCCAAGTACAAAATCCATACTCAAATCTATCCGGTTGATCTGGTACAGGTAGCGGGATATACAACCCTTGTGAAGTCTCTTTGCTCTTCGCCTTCTTACAGATGACGCACCTCTCAATGACGTGATGCACATTATGTAGCTGGCCAATAAAAGTGCTCTTTCACCATCTCCAATATTTTTTTCTCTCCAAAATGACCTGCCAATCCACCACCATGAGCTTCTCTCACCAAAAGCTCTCGAATGGAACTGTTAGAAATGCAAAGCCGACCTGACTTAAACAAGTATCCGTCATGCCTGTAATAGCCGTTTACAACTCTTTTCTTGCACTCTTTATAAATATTTGTAAAATTTGGGTCGTCCTTGTATTGATCTATAATCAGCTCAAATCTCATTAGTTTAGCATTAAGCAATGAAATCAAAACATACCTCCTGGAAAGTGCATCAGCCACGATATTGACATTCTCTTTTTTGTATTTGATCATATAAAGAAAGATTTTCAAGAATTCCATCCACTTGGCATGTCTACGATGCAGCTTGCTTTGTCCTTTCAAGTGCTTCAAAGACTTATGATCAGTATGGATGATGAACTCTTTTGGTAATAAACAATGTTGCCAAATTTTCAAAGCCCGAATCAGAGCGTAGAACTCCTTGTCATAGACAGAGTAGCTCAAGCTTGCACCATTCAGCTTCTCACTGAAATATGCTATGAGACGTCCTTCTTGCATCAGAACAGCTCCAATGCCCACACCGGAGGCATCACATTCTACCTCAAAAGTCTTGAAAAAGTCGGATAGAGCTAGAATGGGTCTAAACTCAACTTCTCCTTGATCAACTCGAAGCTCCTTTGGACTGCTTCAGTCCATTTGAATTCTCCTCCTTTCTTGATGCATTCAGTGATAGGAGCAAGAATAGTGCTGAAGTTTCTCACAAACCTTCGATAAAAGGATGTTAAGCCATAAAAACTCCTCACTTCAGATACATTGGTAGGAACAGGCCACTCCTTGATCGCTTTCACTTTTTCCTCATCAACTTCCACTCTATGTTGTGATACAACATGGCCAAGAAAGACTATGTGATCCTAACAAAAATGACACTTTTTGAGGTTGCCATAGAGCTTCTCTTGTCGCAGAACCTAAAAAACACCCCTGAGGTGCTCCATATGCTTTTCCTGATTCCTGCTAAAAACTAGAATATCATCAAAATACACAACCACCAAATCACCAATAAACTTACGCAGTACATGATTCATCAGTCTCATGAATGTGTTAGGTGTGTTGGACAAGCCAAATGGCATGACCGTCCACTCGTACAACCCGAATTTGATCTTGAATGTAGTCTTCCATTCATCACCTTCCTTCATGTGAATCTGATGGTATCCGCCCCTAAAGTCTATTTTTGAGAAGGCCTTAGCTCCATGCAACTCATCAAGCATATCGTCCAGTCGCGGGATTGGATAGCAATATTTTATTGTGATCTTGTTTATCGTCCTACTATCCATGCACATCCGCATAGATCCATCCTTCTTCGGTACCAACAGAGCTAGTACTGAACATGGGCTCATAGACTCCCTCACATAACCCTTCTCCAAAAGATCCGCAACTTGCCGCTGCAACTCCTTGGCCTCCTCAGGATTGCATCTATAGGCTGGTCTATTTGGTAGGGCAGACCCTGGAATGAAATCAATCTAATGCTCGATCCCTCTGATTGGTGGCAATCCTTTTGGTAACTCTTCCGGGAACATATCTGTAAATTCCTCCAAGATCTCCTTCATTTGTGGTGGAAGGAAGACTTCTTCACCTGGAACCTGCTTGGCTACAAGAACAAAAATAATTTTATGGTTAGTCAAAACTCGCTTCACTTCACCCTTGTTGGCAAACAGGTTCTCTTTCTTGCCCTTTTCGATCACAAGCTGATCCTTCTGGACCTGTTGTGGGCTAAGTGGTGCCAACACTATGTTCTTCCCGTTCTTGGTAAATGAATAGGTATTTTTAAAGCTATCATAAATAGTCCTTCGATCGTACTGCCAAAGCCTTCCCAAAAGAAGATGGCTGGCTTTCATAGGAACTACATCACAAACAACCTCATCTTTGTAGGACTTGCCAATAGAGAAATGTACTACAACCTGCTTTGTAACCTTCACATCACCATCGTCAGTAAGCCATTGCAATCTATAGGGATGGAGATACTTAATAGTCATCAGATTAAGTTTTTCCACCAAAGTAGTGGAAGCCACATTGGTACAACTATCTCCATCAATGATAACACCACATACCTTATCATGGATGGTGCACCTGGTATGAAAGATGTTTTCGCGCTGCTAATCATCTACTTTGGCTTGTAGGTTCAGGTTGCGGTGAATAACCAACAGCTTTCCTTCATCTGCAAACTCCACATAATCTTCTTTTACCTCTTCCAAAATAGCCTCATCTTCACTTTCAATTTTCTCTTGTGACTCACGAATGAACATCACCCTCTTTTTTGGACATTCAGAGGCTATATGACGTTAACCAAGATATTTGAACACTTGATATCTCGGCTTCATCTGGGAGGTTGTGAATTCTCCACCTTCTCTTTTTCTTTGATCGCATCTGTGACTTGCTTGCTAGAATCACCTTTTCCTACTTATTTTGAAACCGCCTTAGGGACAGACCATGGTGATAAGGAAGACGAGTTGGCAGTCTTACTCGGCTTATTTGCACCATGCTTACGCTGTATAACAGCAAGTTTGATCATATCGTCAAAGAACACATAAGATTGCAACTCCACCGTATCAACAATCTTCTTGTTCAAGCCTTCTAAGAACCTTGCAATGGTCTGTTCTTGAAGTTCTCACAAATCGCACATCATCATTAGCATTTCAAATTCTTTGACATAATCCTCAACACACATCTCTCTTGTCTCAAGCTTTGTAACTTGATGTATAGCTCTTGCTTATAATATTGAGGGACAAATTGCTTCTCTATGATCCGCTTCATAAACCTTCAGCTCTGGATCTCCTCTTCTCCATCCCTCCTACGCTAAGCTTTCACATTCTTCCATAAAAAATTAGCGTAATCAGTGAATTCAAAGACAGCAAGTTTATATTTTTTTACCTCAAAATAGTCTTGACATTCAAAGACCTTCTCCACATATTGCACCCATTCCAGATATTCTTCGAATGAGCTGGTTCCTTTAAAGGATGTGATCCTCATCTTAATATTATCTCCCGAACTTCTTTGCTGTCACCTTTGCCATGGGTGTTCCTCCACACCATCATCATCTCTGGGTTCGTCATACTCCTCTTCATCATCGCGATCAACTCGTCGTGGTGCTGGATGGCCATGCCGCTGTGGTGATGGGGGAAGTGTTGCCAACCGCTCAAACGCTTGTGTTAGGCGATTGAGTTTCTCCATCATCTCTTCTTGACGCTGCTGGAGCCCATAATCTGAGCTTGTTCCAGACTCATGCCTCTAGGAATAACAGGGGCTTCGTCTCCTCCAGACATGATTTGGATGTCAAACACTCTCTCAGGCTTTGATACCAAACTGATGTGCCCAGGCCTGAATAACTATCTTATGTAGGTAAGAACAAAAGTTGGAGCACAAGAAAAAAAAGAAAGAAACTTTTAAAATCTGATTAATAAGAAAATTACCACAATCAGATCACAAAGGGGTAGAACGCCATACTCAAGAAAAGAAGAATATGAGTGATAAGTTCTAGGGTTTATAACTCACCACTAATATACAGGGATTAGATAAGAAAATTTAGCAACACTCATTTTCATTCATTGAAATGTGAATTGAATACATAGGTTGCCTCCCTTTATATAGATAAGAGAGGGAACATAAGGCAAATTCAGTAAATGAAAGAAAATAACAGAATTTGGCTATCATGAAAATGATGGTGGTTGTATCTTGTCACTATGAAAATGATGGTGGCTGCATCTTGCTACATAGAAAATGATAGTAGCCGTATCTTGCTACTATGAAAATGATGGTGGTTGGAGATCAAGGTGAATTAGGAAGAATAAAACAACTTTGGCTGCATCTTGTTATCATGAAAATGATGATGGCTGGAGATCATGGTGAATTAGAAAGAATAAAATAATCTTGGCTGCATCTTGCTACTATAAAAATGATGGTGGCTGGAGATCATGATGAATTAGGAAGAACAAAACAACCTTCTAAACTCGATCCTTTCTCAAGCAATAATTTCTTTCAAATTCCTGCCAAATCTGATTCGCACCACATCATGCTTCTATGCATGTGAGCAAAATCATCAATTTAGCTCTTGGATCTATATATGATATGTGATCATCTCTTTCTTCATGATGATGCACATCAAATACTTTCCACGACTGCAAAACTATATAAAAAAAGGGCCACGGATGCCATAATTCTAAAATTTCTTAGATATCAAAAGTCGTATCAATCTTCAACCTTTATGTAGCACCCACATTTAATGATCTTTGCTTAAGGTGTCTTGATTATATTTTTATAAAAAAGTTTTATGAATTTTCATTATTATTGAAATTCTCTGAGAAGATCATGGTGGTGTGCCAAGCAAGATTGATATTCACAAGGATGGATTGAAAAATATATGCAAAATGAAATAATAGATAGTAGAATTATATATTTATATTTATATTTATTGGTCGGAGCTTGAATTAAAAATTTTATAATATTATCATCATCATATTATTATTATTTTTATTACTAAAAAATCAAGAAAAGATGGTGGAACCATCAATCTAAATTTCTAAGATTACATTATATAAGATTTGCATATATAATCTCCACCTAATTTGTAAAAAAGGATGACCATGGACCACTATAGCACCTCCTAGTATTTTTTTCTTTTTCAATTGCAATAGTTCATAGTTGTCAGAACAACCATTGTTTGCTTAATTCTATCTAGTTTGAGATTATCCAAAAAAAAATATAAATACAAATTTGATAATATTTATTATCTAATATATATATATATATATATATATATATATATTAAAATGGAAGTTTTACTGTAAAAAAATTTTCATTTGACATGTGAGGTTTTGGGGGGGGTGGGCCATCGGGAAGAAGGTCATGGAAGATCTCAGTGGAGGCACCACGGTCGAGAGAGTAGGAGGGGTCGAAGGAGGCAATGATGGAGCAGAGGTTGCAGAAGGAGAATGATAGAGAGAGGAAACAGTGGGGGAGTTAAGGTGGAGAGTACTGTCATGGGTGCAAGCATGGCAGATGAAGTAGTAAAGGTAGAAGGGGAAGAAGAAAAGCATGAGGACAACGAGGAGGAGGGCAAAGGAGGCGGAGACAACGGCAATCGATCTCTCTCTGGATGGGTAGGCTCGGCCTTGCCAGCATCGACGGCAATCTCCTTCGCCAATGGTTCGGACTCATTGGCAACCAGCATTGAGCGTCGGTCACGACCTCCTGCTTCTTGGGTGGGACCTCTTCATCCTTGCGGGGCTCGAGATCGCCTAGCTTCCTCGTGTGATATGTAGCAGAGGGTGTGATCTCCTTGGGCATGAATGATTCTACGATACTCATGGCATCCTCGTGGAGAGCCTCCAGTCTATTCGCTACGACTTTCATTGGAACCAACAGCGCTGCAGCTGCATCGGTATTTGCCATTTGGGCAATAAAGGACATGGCTTGGGTCAGAGAGTGAGGGGATTTGGAAAGAAGCGATGGAGTGGATTTAAAGGGTTTTAGCGGTCGTTGGGTCAGGAGCGCGATGCCTTGCTTTTATAGTAGGGTTGGCATCATTTGATGGGCCTGCCACTACATGGGCCATCAGGGAAAACTAAATGGACCGAGGTTTAACTTTAGTCCTATTTGCATTCTGCACATACAATAATAATTTTTTTTAGCAAAAAATATTTTATATTATAAAAAATATATTAATTAATATTTTTAATCCATGAATTTGAGTTTAGTTCTAATCAAAAGAGTTTGGATGAGTAAAATTTCTAATTAAAGAAGCAAATTAAAAATTTTTATTTTCATAGAATTCTATTGAGGAGATTTGTTGTAACAGCTCCACGTCATCCTAGCTCTCAAGTTGCTGTAACAACTCAAGTATTTAGGAGATTTAATCGATTCTGTTGTAATCTCAACCAATACATTATACAATAAATCACCGACACCTCCACAATAGGAAGTGTGGTTATCTTCCCAATTCTGTATTTACTTACATTGTATCAAAGCCTTCGCTTCACAGCTTCTGAACTAAATGGCCACCGCCTCCCCTTCCTCCAACCCCATGCACATCATGAATATTCCCCTCACCCAGCTCCGTTAAGACAACTTTATCAGTTAGAAGATGAAGTTCCTTACTTATCTTGTGGAGCCTTGAGCTAATGAGCATTGTGGATGGTACGGAACCATATCCTCCCAAGTTCGTACCTGCATTACTGCAGATCCTCTTGCCACCACCGCCAATGATCCACCCGTGCCGCCAATGATGAAACCAGTATATCTGACCTGGATAAAAAAGGACCAGCAAATCCCTACTTGGTTGGTAAACTCCCTTCATGACTCTCTTCTGACTCTTGTAGCAGGACTTAATTTATCTCGTGGCATCTGGGAAGCTTTCTTTCGTGCCTTCGAGTCCATCTTGGGTGCACGCACTTTTCACTTGCGATCCTACTTTCTTTTGGTGAAGAAAGGCACCTCTAAGATCACTACATGCATTCATGAGGTAAAATAGCTCGTTGACAGCCTGAACTCCATCGATCAACCCATTCCTCAGAGTATGCTCTCACTACACGTCTCAATCGTGGCCGGGGGCACGATCGATCATGGCAGTGCAATGGTCTCCACTGTCAACTATATAGATAGCCAGGCCATTATGTCTCGATGTGTCAACACCGGTTTGATCCAAACTTCACTTACAATGCTGCCCCACCCAATGCTCCCATTCTTCCAACGCCAACTGCTAATCAGGCACAGATGGTGCCCATTACTCCTCCATTTAGCCACCCACTTCTAGATGCTATGTGGTTGCCCGACTTGGATGCGATGCATCACATCATGCTCGATTACAGTCAGCTGCAGCACCCAATGTCCTATCACCGGAATGACAAGGTTCAAGTTGGTGACGGTGCAGGTTTGACTATATCTCATGTTGGGACTGCTGTCCTTTCTTCCTCTTTCCATCCTCTTTCACTTTTTCATTTTCCACATATTACTCGTAACCTTATCTCCGTCCAATAGCTTACCCGTGATAATAACATTATTGTTGAGTTTCATCCCTTCTTTTTTTCTTGTGAAGGACCGTCTCTCCAGGATGCCCCTGCTGTGAGGTTGTCTTAAAGATAGACTTTATCAATTTGATGCCTACTAATAAACTGGACCAATTGCATGCTATGCTTGGAGAATGCGCATCACCTTCCCTTTGGCACAATCGACTTAGGCATCCTGCCATGCCCATAGTTTCTAATATTCTGTCCAAGCATTCTCTTCCTGTTTCTTCAAATAAAATGTTATCACTTTATACCGCATGTCAATAAGCGAAATCTCATCATTTGCATCTTAATAAAAGTCCTTCTTTATCTTCTCATCCTTTTGATATGATATTTTCTGATGTGTGGGGGCTTCCTTGGTGACCTCTACTGATGGCTATCAACATTATGTTAGTTTTCTTGATGATTAGTAAATTCAGCTAGGTATTTCCTTTTCAACTTAAGTATGAAGTTCATGACGTCTTCTTACGGATCCAAAGACACGTCGAGCATCTCTTCAATTGGAAAATTAAACTCTTCCATTCTGATTGGGGTGGGGGGTGGGGGGGTTTGTGAGTATCGATCCTTATCCCGATATCTCGATTCTGTTGGCATCGCACACCATCTCTTTTGCCCCTACAATATCTCGATTCTGTTGGCATCGCACATCATCTCTCTTGCCCCTACACCCCTGAACGGAATGGTGCGGCCAAAAGAAAGCACCGTCACTTAATTGAGACAGCTCTCGCTCTTATGTCCATCATCAATGTTCCCCGATCATTCTGGCCTGATGCAGTCCTCACCGCGGCATATCTTATAAACCACCTTCCAACTCCTTTACTTCACCATGTCCCCCCTATGAAAAGTTGTTCGGACAATCTCCTAACTATGCATTTCTTCGTATTTTTGGGTGTGCCTGCTTTCCTTACGTGCATCCCTACTCAGCTCACAAGCTCGATTCTCGATCTGATTTATGTGTTTTTATGGGCTATAGCAGTACTCATAAGGTATATAATTGCTTGCATCTTGCCACTGGTCGGGTTTTTACTGCTCGGCACGTTATCTTTGATGAATATGGATTTCTTTTTGCAGAACAGCTTCATTGTTCCCTGACACCGTCTCAGGAGGCTAATGCACAGCCACCCACTTTCTCTATCAGTGTTTTTCTCTCATCATTAGACAGCTGATCATCAACTGGGCCTTGTTTAGAAGAACTGCTCCATCCTGGCACATGCTCGAACCCCACTTCGACTCCCACTGTGCCCAACAGCCATGCCGCACTCAAGCTAGGGCCCGCCAGCTCTGACGAACTATTGACCACCACTGCAGCAGATCTGCCTGCTTCCTCATCCACCGACGGCCCTTCTCCCAGTGTTCGTCAGCCGGCAAATCTCCATGCACTTGCTTCCTCTGCACCACATGCTCTATCACCATCAACGTCTCGCCATCCGATGGTGATCGATCCAAGGATGGCACACGCTGCCCACGTGTACTTATCTCCATAGTGCACGCTCTGCCAGAGGCTCTTTCTGTCACCATCACAATGCCTCCCAAACCCACTTGCTACTCACAAGTGGTTTGTCATCCAGAGTGGCATGCGGCCATGGCGGCAGAGTTCGAGGCCCTTATCCGAAATGGTACCTGACAGCTTGTTCGGCACCGAATGCATATGAATATAGTCGGTTGTAAATGGGTCTTTAAGACCAAACAATATTCTGATGGGTCTGTTGAGTGGCACAAAGCCCGTCTTGTTGCCAAAGGCTTCCACCAACAGCATGGGGTGGACTTCATCGAGACTTTCAGCCCAGTGATTAAAATCACCACTGTTCGTCTCCTTCTCTCCGTTGCCGCTTCCTCCAATTGGCCCATTCGACAACTCGACATTTCGAATACCTTTCTTCATGGCGACCTCCAGGAGCATGTTTTCATGGAGCAGCCACCCGGCTTCATCCACTCACAATACCCACATCAAGTCTATCAGCTGCACCGATCTTTGTACGATCTTCGTCAGGCTCCTCAAGTATGGTTTCATTGGCTGAGCGCTTACCTAATCACCTTCGGCTTTACTGGGTCCAAGACTGACACCTTCACTCTTCTACAGGGTCACATCTTGCTTGACCATCTGCATCCTCATTTACTTGATGACATCCTAATCACAGGTGCTGACACAACTGTTATCGATGCTCTAATCAAATTTCTCATGGTGGAATTTGCTGCTCAGGATATGGGTCCGGTCCATTTCTTTCTTGGCGTCGAGCTCACCCCTCATCCCAATGGGCACTTTCTCTTCCAACACAAATATGTGTGGGACATACTTCGTCGAGCACATATGGAAGATGCCAAGCTTGTATCCACCCTTATGGTAGTTGATGTGTCGCTTTCCAATTCTTCTCATCCTCTAGATGATCCGACGTAGTTCCGAAGTATGGTTGGTGCTCTTTAATATGTCACACTGACAAGACTAGATGTAGCCTATGCTATTAATCGTGTCTGTCAATTCATGCACACTCCAACTGAGGAGCATTGGGCCCTTGTCAAGCGAATCTTGCGCTACCTCAAGGGCACACTGAGCCATGGCCTTTTGCTACATCATGCTTCCGATCGTCAACTTCCTGCCTTCGGCGACGCCGATTGGGCTAGCTGCTCTCTCGATCGCTGCTCTACTAGTAGATATGTCATCTATCTTGGCTGCAATTTGGTGTCCTGGAGTTACAAGAAACAGACTACGGTAGCTCACTCCAGCACCGAGGCAAAATACAAGGCTCTTACGAATGCGACTGCGGAGTTAATCTGAATCCAGTCACTGCTGCAAGAACTAGGCATTTCCATTCCTTCTCCTCCATACCTCTGGTGTGACAATATCGGTGCGACTTACTTGGTGGCCAATCTTGTCTTTCACACTCGAACAAAGCAGGTCGAAATTGACTATCACTTTGTTGGACGTGTTGCTTCTAAATCCTTACAAGTCTCTTACTTATCCACCAAAGATCAGCTAGCTGATGCATTGACGAAACCTCTTTCCAGGGCGTGGTTCTACATGATTAGGTCCAAGCTCAACGTCGTCCCTGCTGAGTTGAGCTTGCGGGGGCATATTGAGGAGATTTATTGTAACAACTCCACGTCATCCTAGCTGTCAAGTTGTTGCAACAACTCAAGTATTTAGGAGATTTAATCAATTTTGTTGTAGTCTCAACCAATGCATTATACTATAAATCACTGACACCTCTACAATAGAAAGTGCGATCATCTTCCTAATTTTTCAATTACCTACAAATTCTAGAAAATATTTATTTTTTATGATGGGATTAGGAGATAAGAATCCAGTTGGTTTGTATTCATGATATGGCATGTTCAATTTTTAATCAATAAATCTTTGATTATAGGAGCTTAGTTTTAATTAAAAAGATTTTAGGTAAGTGAAATTTCTAAATTAAAAACAAATAAATTTGGAAACTCTTATTATCATATAATTCTAAAAAGAATATATCTTTTCTTCTACATATTTTTAAATTTTTTTTTAAAAATCTTGAATAAAATAAAACTTTTTCTCTTCTATCTATTATCTATTCAATAGATATAGAGATTGTTATTGTAATTCTAAGTATGTCTCATGTGAATAAAAATATTTTGAGATTATTATCATATTAGTCGAAGATCCACACGTTATGTGGGGTCGGATGCATGAATATAAAACTCATTTTTTTTAGATATTTTTTTTAAATGATATAATAAAATTTATTTGAGAAGCTGAATTGACAACACTCCAACACTCCTTCACATAATATTGTATAAATAAAATATATTTTATTTTTTATTAATAAAACTATTTTGAAACTCATTTACTAATAATTTTATATAAAGAAGCATCTATATTAACTTTAAATCAAAATCTAATAACCATTCTTGCCATCAAATCAAAATCTAATAGTTTGAATAAAAAAAATCTTATTTGACAAACAAAAATACGTACCTGAGTCACCACCAGGGCCTCCATCATGACTGGGATCTTCCTCAGCTGCTGCACCTCGATGCACCGATCCGTCTCTGTATTGCATCAGGATCTCGAACGTCTCGTCCATATATGCACCACAACCCCTCAAATCACAAATCCAGTATATCTAAACATGTACGGTAATCATGAGAGCTGACTGAATTGAATATCCTAAGAATTCTCCGTTTCGAACTGCCACCAGATGGCACTGCAAAACTCTTTTGGTACTCAGCTATTATATGCAATCAAAGAGCATAATTTAAGGGCTATTGCACATTTCACACAAAAGTTTGTCACGTTGAGTGATCAGCTAATAACTAATTGATATTGCAAGAATTTTTTTAATTAAAGTACACAAATAATTTAATGAGCACTTACCCTCTAACATTCTTGGATCTTCCGCCTTTACCCAATTCCAATCCAAGGACCCTCATTTGCTAGCTTACTGATGTTACCTTTAGATTTCGATCTTCATTGACATCAACTATTTGTTTATATATATATATATATATATATATATATATATATATATATATATATATATATATATATATAATGACCAAGACCCTCATAACCAATAAACTACACACGTTTAGAAAATCTATGCAAAGAGTCCTACTGGCAAGATATGCCTTTCTTCAAATGTCATAACATCTGGCTTAATGGATCAGAATTTCATAGGATTGCATTACATGGGGATATACATGTAAGCATCACACTGAAAGACCACATAAGTTGACCATGGAGGCAAAGCCACCGAAGCATGAAGGCACCACAGGCGCACCCTAACCCTATGGATATTGATTATCAAATCAAATAAATAAATAAACAAAAGAACCAATTAGAAAGATAAGAAAAGGAATTCAATCAAAGGAGTATTACTGAAGTTGCTAATAGGATGAAAATTGCTGTACAAATTTTTGTTATCACCAATTTTTGTCCCAATTATTTGGAGTCAGCCTTATGAATTCGCGCTCACCTTCCATTGAGGACTATCTCCACTATTACTTCAAGCTCTCTCAAGTCCCTTCTCAAAATTTCTGTTCATGTTAACTTAAATCTTTCTCCTCTTCCTAAATCTTATGCATAAATTCAAGTATCTCTATTTACCTGAGCCTCTTCTAATTTTTGTTGCGCATTTTCTCATAAAATATTAATCCCTTCAGGTTGTGTGAAGTTTTTTTTTTTTATTAATTTTTGTATTCGGCTTGCTAAGTGTGTGATTTTTGTATTGCTTACATATGTACCTTTGCTTTGGGCTTATTTGTTAGCATGCTTCAGATGAAAATTCTATTTCACATCATTTAGGCATGTTTCATATGGCAAAACTACCCTAAGCCATATTTACTTAACATTACTGATGATTCACAGTTTATATTGAACTTTATGCCCTCTGGATCGCTCCTTTTGAGTCTCTTGACTGCCACTGTACAACTTCTAATGATTCTAAAGCTCTCTATGTCGTAATATAGTCTGAGTTGGCTCCATTCACTACTCAAATAATTTGATGGATGGTTTTGTTCCTCAAGACCATTATCGGTCATCTCTAGCTCATTCTTTTATCTCTCCATTTCAACTATATTCATCTCTCTAGATTGAAATATCTTTATGATTTTGCTTGAAACCATCCAAAAGCAAGGAACTAAAATTTGCTTGAAATTTATTTCATCCACAACGAATTATGTGGCCATCATATTCAAGTCGCAATCCTCCAATAAAGAAGATCATTTTCATCATTTAAATAAAAAATTCAAGCAACCAATATTACAGAAAGCCAACCAAAAAAACAACATCAAGATAGAATAAAGCCTAACGATCAATCTAACCATCCCTCTATTTGTCCAAGAATCGATCCAATAAAGAGAAGGAGACGGTTGTATTAACGATGAGAAGGGAGGGACTGGCTTCTGGGAGGTAGTATATCTTATGGCGACGGAGGATATGGTCGAAGACAAAAGCTAGCATCAGCATCAAGATCTGCAGTAGGATCCTCACCCCCACCATTTGCACCCCCATCTTTTTCAGCGGCATCGACATCGTGGGAGATGGAGGTGGCTCAACTGATGGACTCATCGAGTTGGTCACGGAGGCAGATAGCGCAAATGCCGTAATGGGCTATGATGGATGCTTCTGGCATCTCCATCCCTCCTCCTCCTCCCATAAAGTTATCTCCTCCATCGATCCATCTCAATCGAATCGCAATCAAAATTATTCTCCATCTCCCGAAGATCAACCTTGAAGATATGAGCCTCAGGTGTCTCCAAAGAGAACTCGTGGAAAGAATACATCGAGAAATTGAAGAATTGAAAATAAGTTGCGTTGTAGAGATTTTTTCATGTGGCATAATAAAATTTATTTAAAAAATTAAATTAATAATATTATAATATTTTTTAAATAAAATATTATTATATATATATATATATATATATATATATATATATATATATATATATATATATATATATATATATATATATATATATATATATATATAATAGATAACAGATAGATAATAAGTGAGAGGCTGAGGAGGTTGGGAGCGCGGAAAAAAAGTTAGTTTGTTAACGAGGAGGCAAAAAATGAAACCCATTAGTAATTAAAAAATGACCCAAAAAAACCAACTAGATGACTACGCGCCGTAACTCCGCGTTCGGGGCGTGGAAGAGCCTCCATGGCTAGGGTTCGTTAAATCCATTTTCTCAGGCTCTTCCCTGCGCTTCGCTCCGTGCCCCTGGAATTGCTCCGCAAGGTATGCCCATGAGATCAGATCTTCACACTCTCTCTCGATTTCACTCTAGAGGGTGTCTTTTTTGTGATTTAGGAGGGCGAACTAGGGTTTCAGTTTTCTTTCTCTCTGGTAGAACACGGGGATCGCCATGAATCTGGTAAATTTAAGCTCTTAAGATCCAATGAGGGTTTTGTTTTCCCGTTGATCGATGCATTGCGTGGACTCTTGTCTTTAAAAAAAAAAAAAGACTCTTTATTGATCGATTTCACGCATGTTGGTGTAGATCATTCAGGTTGGATGGTGTTCACTCACATTACTGTATATTAGTTAGGCTTTATGGTACCGTGACTAGGGCGAGGAGAGACTGAGGTTTTTGGTTAGAATCGAGTGACGGCCTTTATTCTCATCGTGATATTCCAATCAAAATCTGATCTTTCGACAAGAAAAGGAACTTTTTTCTTTCGCCATGTCTATTCGTGTGGACATTGGGGAATAACTTGTAACTTGAAGGGCATGCAACGACCTTATTGGACATAACGGTAGCTTTGTCAACTTATAGGCTTGAATTACAAAGCTGGCTTCCACTTGGAGTTTCTTTTTTTTTTTTTTTCCTCTCATATGCAAACTGTTCACCCGATGCAATTAGAATGTGTCCCTATTTTGGAGAACGGTCTTTTCATTTTACAATGGATATTAAATCTGACATTGTTTTCTTGATCAGGCTTGTGGTCATGACGGGTCCTGGCAGATCCATGCTGTACTCATTGCTTCTATTTGCCATTATTATCTCACTTCTGGAGATGTATAGAGAGAAATTGGCATCTTCTGAGTTGCTGACAATTTTTGGTGGTTTTATCAGCTCCCTATTATTTCTTGTGATGCTAACAGTAAGTTCAAGGTGCCTTAGTTGTTTTTTTATTCTCTTCATGGAACTCTTTGATGTGATGTTAAGTAACATGCCCATTTTCTTCTTCAGTTGTTTTAATACTATAGTTTTCTAAATATTGCTTTCTTTCCCTTCTTTTATATGAATCTACCACTCCCTTCGCTCATGCCTGTAAGCTGTGATAGATCAATTGCTGCAAAGAATCAATAGATCTTTTAAAAATAAATTTTAGTATTAGTTGAATGCATTACCATAAGGCCATAACAAAACTTCACAGGTGTATATCTAAATAATAGATAAGGTCATTAGGTGAGGAGAATGGCCAATGATAAGTATATCTAAATTCTCGACCATAAATTTGTACGCACCTTGAAAATTGAAGGTAATAGTCTTGATGGAAAACTAGCTGTGGCTGGAAGGAGCCCCTAACTTGGGTTGAACGGTTTTTAACTGAAAACGAGATGAATGTCATATGGATAGAGGCTTATGGCTGATCTTGTGTGCAGATCAACCTTAATTGAGGATTCACTTTCTTGCTAGGATTAATGTTCGTCTGTGCTCCATTCCTTAATAATTTTAGTATCTCATACAAATGGTATTTTTGTTCTTCTAAATCTTTCAGTTACCTAGACTAAAGCTTTCGTGGTCAACCTTCTGCACCCATCTAGATTGTGCTAGAGATTAATGTCAGTTATCCAAACCTTTAACTTCATCCTCATATGCTGTTGCTTAGAAGTGTATAATCTTTAGATAAAGTTAGAGGGAAATGGAAGAAAAAGCAAAAAAAAGAAATAGAAGAAGGTAAGGTGACCGCTACACGAGTTGGGAAGAGTAACCCTGAGCTAATAGCTCCCTCCATGCAGCATGTAAGTTTACCAATTTGATGAATCTCTTTGGTGTTAGATAAGCCAATAGATGTGTTGATTTGTTGATTTTGATCCATTCATACTTTAGTAGCCTTGCATAAGTGGTAATTTAGCCATGTAAACCAGCTGCCAAAATGGCACAGACATTCACATTTTGGTTTAAGGCTTCAAAATAGAATCGGATGGAGCTTCTACTGGGGAGCAAAAATACACCCATATAATTGGTTTACTTATGCAGGCCAAACTAACAAACTTAAATGTCTAACCTTACTCCATACTTTTTATTTTAATTGAAATTTATATAATTAATAAATGTGAAAGAAAATGTAAAGAGAAAGCTCTAGTGTTGCATCTTTCTGCTGTCAATTATCTTGTGAAATATAACCTGCCTGACTTGAATATAGTGGTAGTTAATTTCTATTGAATATTGTGGTAGTTAATTTCTAACACATTATTTTATCAAAAATGTTAATTTGTTTTTAAAGAATTCTGACATAACCTTTTGTTAACCACTTTCAATATTTCAGAGGTCAATTTTTGTTTTAATGTTTGTCATATAATAAGATTATCATGAGGATTTTGGTTGTTAAGCAATATGGCCTTATCCATAGATGACCTACCAAGTTATGTTGACATCACTTATTCTGCAGTTCATTGGGAATTATCAAGAATCAAGTGGGATGAAAACCGGATGGGGTGCTGGTAAGTGTAATATTCTACAGGCGATTCTGTTTATTGGCCCTCTCTTTTTCCTTTTTCTAAAAAATGTATCTTTTTTTTTTGGGCAGTTGTACTTGCAGAAATTGTTGCTCTTATTGCTGCTAGCACAGTTCATCGTGTTTGTGTCACAACATGGTATTATGTTTATCCTATCTCTCATTGCAACACATTGTTTTTTTCTTTTCTTTGAATATTTTGATGACATTTAAGGTTGTAGGGCAGAGGAATCTCTGTCAGTTCTTTTAGATGTTTGCATAGATAACGAAAAGTAAATACAAACAAACTGTTTAGTTTTAGTTCTCAGGACACAGATAAATGAATTCCTTGAATTGAACTTGCTTCATTTCCATGAAAGATATTTCTACCTGGAATTTTATGATCACTGTAAATTTCTAAGTATTCCTGGCTGAGAAGGTCGTGTCCTGTTCCATAATGCTGAAGTGGATTATGCTAATGTCCTTTTTTTTTTTTAGTAATGTTAAAGAAGAAAGAGGAAGAAGAATATCTATTTGGATTTTGATTCTTCGGATCTCCCTAATTATTGTTTTAGATTTTTTTTCTTGTTTTGCACTTTCCTTTGATTGACTACTTTTGTCATTTAATTAATCTACTTTCATTGACTAATTCTGAACCTTTATCATTTTCAAGAACTTCCACATCCATATTGTTGAGCATTTTGGGGCCCAAAAGAAGTTTGCTTCAGTAATGTTGGCACCAATATGATTTCACTTAATTTTAAGTATCATCTACACATCTGCATTTAAACAACAATTTCTTATCCTTCACCATTATTGACCTTTGCAAAAGGATAACATTGCGATGATGCCATGCCATTTCTGTTGGTTACTTAAATTCACGTAGTCCTCCAATTATTAGTGAACTGAGGCATATCCTACTGCATTACACGTTATAGATCAGCTACCACTATCCATTCTTGGTGGTGGTTCACCGAATAAGATGTAAGGGGCTTCCATCTACTGTATTCGAGCTTTAAGTTGTTTATGGAATGTTCATAGTGATAAAATCCTTCATAGGTCGTTCACCGAATAAGATGTAAGGGGCTTCCATCTACTGTATTCGAGCTTTAAGTTGTTTATGGAATGTTCATAGTGATAAAATCCTTCATAGCAAATATGATCGAAGAGAAGATTATTATGCGCTCTTAGATGTTGTGAAGCTGCATAGGATTTTTGCTGCTCTATTATTCAGGTTTTGATTTTAGAACATGTGACATTTGATGAAGATTATCGTCTTTATTTCACCTTCATTTGAAACTATTACTAATGGATAGCACTAATAGAATCTTCAATTGGCTAAGCACAATGCTTAGACATTGTCATGTCATCTACCTAATAGCAAAACCTTTTTCAAGGCCTAAATATTTTTGGCTATCAGCCTTGCGTGTTGATAGGATGGCAGCTCCAATATTCTTTTACTTAAGGTTTTACATCCTAGCAAGATAGGGGGCGTCTCAACTGTCCCGTCCCGTTCCTGCGAGAAAATGGGACCGGGACAGAGTTGGGACTCCAAAACCATCCATGCAGAAGAAGAAGAAGAAGAAGGAGGAGGAGGAGGAGGAGGAGGAAAGAAAGAAGGGAAGATGAAATAGGAAAAAGCGAAAGGAAGAAGAAGAAATAAATAAATAAATGAAAGGAAGGGAGAAAAAAAAGGAAGGAAAAAAGGAAGAAAGAAAAGAGAAAAAAAGAAAGAAAGGAATGACAAAAAGAATGAAAAAAGAAAAAAAAGAAAGGTAGGAGAAAAAGAAAGAAAAGAAGGAAGAAAAAGAAAAAAAAGAAAGGGACAGAGAGATGGAAGATATCTATCGGGATGCATGATCGAGATGGCTATCGAGACGAGATGGGACAACGAGATGTTCCGTTCCATGGAAATACCAGGACACCTTTGTCTTATGGCATCACACTTATTTGCCTCTTAATGAAGATACTCATATAAATGAACATGCAGATGAAAGTAGATTTCACATTTCATACACCCACCTTAAAGGACTATTTACATTACATGAAAATCAAGGTTTAGAAGTTAGAACGTTGTTCTCATCCATCACATAGCGCATTGCCTTCTGCTGATGAACTTAATGAAATCTTAAGTTTGATGCTTCTTTTGGGTTGATGGAATCATGGAATACAATAATAAGGGCTCGTTTTTTTGCCGGTAAAAAATTTATTCAGAAATTTATATATTTCTGGATAAGTATTTTTCAGGCAACATTTAGATAGAAAAATAATTTATCCATATTTTTTTATGTATTGGAAAATGGCTTGCGAATATGTTACCTATGCTTTTTTGTATTACTAGTTTTCTAGATAAGTTACTAAGATCTATCCATATTTTTCATAATACCCTTTATTATATAAATATTATTATATATAATAGTATAATATGATATATTATATTATAATATATTATTATAATAATATAGTATATAATAATATAATATAATATATTATTATATATTATATTATATTATTGTTATATATTATTATATTATTATAATATATTATAATATACTATAATAATATAATATATATTATATTATTAAATAAATATTATAATATAATATATTGTTATATTATAATATATTGTAGTACATTAATATATAATAATATACTATATTATGCAAGGTTCGCAGACTCGATACCGCAATCCATGCTGGTCGTTAGCCAGTACAGTACCGTACTGTACCACCCCGTACCGCCAATAAAAAAAATAAAAAAAAATCACCCAACGGCAAAAAAAAAAAAAATTCATCGTACTGGTGCCACACCACCCGGTGCTGGACGGTTTAGAGGCCCGTACCATACCGAACCGATTGGTTCGGTCTGGTTCAAGTCATTTTCTAAAAAAACTGGCCTGAACCAAACTGATTTTCTACCGATATGGTACGGAGTGTACCGACCGGTTCGGACCTGTACGGAATACCATGATATTATGTTAATATCTTATATTAATATAATATAATATTCTATATTATATTGTAATATACTATATTAAAATATAATATAGTATATTATGTTATAATTATTTATTATATAAATATTATTATATATAACATATATTATATTATTATGATATACTATATTATAATATATTATAATTATTATTATAAAGTTAAGGATATATTAGGAACAAATTAAAAAGATTATTTTTTCGATTGATGGAAAAATGATTTAGCCATTTTCTAGGTGGGTAAGATTTTTCTCCATTTGATAGGTAAATGCTACTTATGGGAAAGTAATTTATTCATTTTGAAAAGCATGAGAATATGGGTAAGTTGGTCAACGGGAAAGTTGATCAACTTTTTCATGATATTTATCCACAAAAAAACAGGTCTTAAAGGAGATTTATTGTGAGGATGCCATGCAGTTCTCCTTTGGAAATTTCAGTGATCAAGCTTGCACAGGAGATATTTCAATATGGCCCCTTTTTAGTTTTCTGAGATAAAACATCATTTCTTTGATAGTGTAACTTATAAAATCTATGTGCAGCACATCTGTTTTGCTGAGAATGGTGCTGACTTTAGATGAGCAATCTATGGGTTAAAACAAGCTTCACAGGAATGATTGATTGTAAGGAAAGGTGTCATTCTCAAATAAGCACAAAAGGGCCGACCTCTTTCTTCAATAAAGCACTTATATTTGTTCTATTATGTGTGGATTATTTGATGGTCATATAACTGACATGGCTTAAATTTCCTGAAGTAAAAGCTGTCTGTGCTCATGAGTATGCATTAAGTGGATCTTGTTGTTTTCTCGGTAGTGAGGTCCTTTAGACTGATATCCTACCATCTGAATGCAAGTAAATCAACTGTTCGAAAAGATACAAGCTTGCATAACTGCTTTTTAGAGCACCAGTCCTTAATCATCATCTTTTTACAAATGATGGTGACTGATCCACAAGCTATGCAGTAACTTTCTGCTTTTTTTTGTATATATCTTGTCTATTTATTTATCTTTTCATCTAACTTCACCAAAAGTAACACCAGTTCTGACCTTTTTTGGAGTTCATGGTTGGTCATGTGCTCTCCCTTATTTTTTTTTCTTGTGAAAACAAATGACTTTCTCAGCTATAGCATGAAATGCATTTCCAGGGCAGTTGTTACAGAAAAAATATCAATTTGCAACAGCGACTGAATAATCTTAGCACTTTTTTTTCTTTATGCTTTGTTGATTTTGTGTGTTTATCTTTCTCCCTCAAAAAAAAAAAAAAAAAGGAAAAGGGAAGGAAAGAACTGAGTTTTTGCATGCATGTCTCTCAAAGCATACTCTACTTTTTTTTTTTGTGTTGGTATATCTCAGGGTCGAGAGATTTAAGTTAAGCTTTTAACACAGTCTTTCCTTTGTTCCCGATCTTTGCAGTTTCTTATTTTCAGCTGGACTTCTATACGAGGTTACCAAACTTTCAGGGATGATGCTTTCAAAAACGGAACCAAAAATGCGGCGTTATTGAAGGGGGGGCTTGTCGATTGTCCATCATTATAGTGAAGGCCTGTAATTGTGCAAATACAGGGTGTTGTTCAGATAGACTCTTTGGCTTTACATCTGGATACAGAGATTATAGGGGATGACGACTTTCATGAAATGATGTTCAACCTGCCTTATTTAAGTAATATGAAATTGTCTACAATAGGCGAGATTAGGTACATTGTTACTAGTTTAGTTGATGCCCTCATAGAGTTGAGACAGTAAAGACACTGGGATTTTCCTTTCATGAAGATGGATCTTGATGCTTGTTTTGTTTGACTAAATAATGCCAAGCTTGTGAATTGAAACGCTAGATTGTGTTCATGAGTCTTACTCATTCAATTTATGGCATGTGCAATTGATTGGGACATCAATTGTGACTGTTCAGAGAGCAGGTTACGATTGATATGTGGATTGTAGACCCATTCTAGGGCTTATCGTAGTGCATGGGTGATTCAAATGTCATGGTCTGTGCATGTGAAGTTGCATGGTTTGTATGGGTTGGTTTTTGGTACCTCCTTTGGCTTTTCCTCTAAAATCTCAAATATTTTCTGCAAATATTTTGCGCATTTAGCCGAAGGTGGTTGGTGGCAATGTCAATTTGAAGATGAGTCAGAGTTGACAATCTCCAGTACTTCTGTACCATGTCCAAATGTAGACTTGTCATTGGGAAAATGGATCAATCTTTTCGGCAGAATTCAGTGAAGCATTATCAGGAAAGACTTGGGATCTGTATTTTGGAGTTCTACATCATTGCCATCCCAGTTTCATGATATTTTGTATATTCTGTATTCGGATGCTAATGCTTGTATTCATACTGGGGTAGTGTTAACTTTTTTGTCTTACCCTGTCCCTCCAAAAAAGAGAGCAGCATTATCAGGAAAGACTTGAGGTTTGATGAGAACTATGGAACATATCCATTTTTTTTAGTGGTATTTGTCAGCAAGTTGCAAATCATCACAGAAACCCTATCCCATAACCTCGTATAACTTAATGCTTAATGAATACTGTAAGGGCACCTTAAATTTCTGGACCCTGTTATCCTTTCTGCAAACAATGTATGTTCATAGGTCCTAACCTGCATTCCAGAGGGATAACTCAACCAGGAGAACATATGATACATGCCTTTGCACATAAGAGATAACTTCAGCTTAGATTTTAGTTGTTCAAGGTAATAATTTCAGGATTGACTTGGTATCAAGGCTTAATTGCCGACAACCTGGGATAGCTCCAAGAAACAAAAAGTAATAATTAAAAGCTATAAAATTTAGGTAACCGTATTGGATTGGATTGAAGACTGTCATAAAATAAGATACGAATAAACCATTTGTTGGGGCAACTAATTCTACTGCTTTCGATTCATGCTTGGCTTGCGATATCTTTTGATTCAACATCGGTATCCGACCTACTGTCGGTAGCCGATGTCGATCGAATGGCCCGATCAGTCTTCGAAAGTATCAATGGATCAAGGGAGCCCATGGTTCGTCACACTGACAACTTCTCGGTGACTCAGGAATTGAAGAATGATCGGCTGTCAATTCGACACCCAGTCGATATCTATCATGCTATCGACGACACTATCAACGATTCCGACATGAAATATAAGAAATCGATATCTGATCGGTATATCGGCACCACCGACCACTAGTCGATATATAAGAGTTGCCGACCTCTGGTTGGTATTTCGGAAACCATCAACGCAAAGAGTATATAACGGCTACATAATACGATTATTAGTGGATATTAATTGTTCACCCCATGATCATATAGTGATCCAGATAAGTGGGACCCCATGTATCTAACCGTTACAGATGGCTATCGATAATTTGCCTATAAAAGAGAGGTAAGGGAACAGCGATGAAAGGGGGAATCTTAAAGCTAAAAACTCTGCTAAGTTTTATTCACAAATTTCTGTTCGATCACTCTCCACTAACTTAATCATCGAAGGATCTCCACCGGATGAAATTTCGGCCAGTGGACTTTGTTTTGCAGGTAACTCTTAACCGGAGTCAGGCGTACATGGAGATTGGCCGCAACAAATTGGCACGCGAGGTAGGGGGCGAAGGATTAATTTTGCAACTATGCCAAAAATAAGAGCGCAAAATCTCTCCACCGGATCTACCAGGCAGGCTTCCCACTGGGAAGATCATCCACCATCATCGGTGGAGCCCAGTTTCTCACAACTGATTATTATGGCGGATGCTCAACAATTCGTTGCATTGGTGCGACAGGTCCTACCTTGATGGAGATAGTGTACAGCTTCCAATAACAATGACAGCAGCAACAGCTAGCGGCGGAAGAACCAACATCGTGTATGGTGCCATTCAAGCATAGTTGTCGCGCTCCACGACAATCTCCTTCATGCTCGGAATGATGACATGCTCGACGGTCTCATGTCGAGCCTCCACAATCTTGACACTCCCGCCATGCTGACCGTCTAGGGAGGTGGTCTCTTTGTCCTCCTCTCCACCACAGTGCAAAGAAGGGGAAGAGGTCTCGTTCACCTCCAAGTTCACCTTCAAATTTTTTTGAGAAAAATTCAAGGCTTCCCACTGGGAAGATCATCCACCATCATCGATGGAGCCCAGTTCCTCACAACTGGTTATTATGACGGATGCTCAACAATTCGTTGCATTGGTGCGACAGGTCCTACCTTGATGAAAATAGTGCACAGCTTCCAACAACAATGACAGCAGCAACAGCTAGCGATGGAAGAACCAACATCGTGTATGGTGCCATCCAAGCATAGTTGTCGCGCTCCACAACAATCTCCTTCATGCTCGGAATGATGACATGCTTGACGGTCTCATGTCAAGCCTCCACAATCTCGACACTCCCGCCATGCCGACCGTCTGGGGCGGTGGTCTCTTTGTCCTCCTCTCCACCACAGTGCAAAGAAGGAGAAGAGGTCTCATTCACCTCCAAGTTCACCTTCAATTTTTTTTGAGAAAAATTCAACTCCTGAAGTCTCGCAACAATAGCGATTGGATGACTACGAGCATAAGTTTAAAGAAATCGAGCGTCGACTCACCCAGATCTAGGTAGATGGTCGGGGATTCTCCGATGACTTCGGCATCTACACAACGTCGCCCTTCACTCAACGTATTATGGACGAGCCCATTCCGGCTCGCTTCAAAATACCACAGATAGAGTCATACAATAGCTCCACTGATCCTGTCGATCATCTAGAGAGTTATAAAGCTCTCATGATGATTCAGAAGGCGACCGATACCCTCCTATATTTGGCCTTTCCGACGATACTTTGAAAGGCAGCTCGAGTTTGGTACTCGGGATTTGATCCGAGGAGCATTAGCTCCTTTGACCAACTTAGTCAACAGTTCATGGTGCATTTTCGCACTAGTAGGAAGCTACCGCGTACCTCAAGAAGCCTCTTCTCGATCAAGCAGTGAAAGAGAGAATCTTTGAGAGATTATTTGGTGTGCTTCAATGCCACTACTTTGGACGTCTATGACCTGAACCAAGATATGACAATGGCGGCTGCTATGTAGGGATTATGTAGTTCACGCTTCACCTACTCCCTGGATAAAACAGTCCTCAAGTCATACTCCAAATTTCTTACACATGCTCAGAAGTATATCTGCGTCGATGAAGCTGCTGCTACCTAACGAGATGGAGAGGGTAAAGGAGCTTCAAAGTAGAAGAAGATTGAAGGAGGATCGGGTCAAAGACAAATTGAAAAGGAGCCTTCTCGACAATAATTGACTTCGAGACCGAGGAGCCCAGCCTACAAATATGATAGCTACACTCCACTCTCGACTCCTCGATCTTAGATTCTTATGGAGATTGAGAAAGAAAGCTACTTGCGGAGGCCCCCATCGATGAGAGCTCCATCGAGTTCTCGCAATCGAAATAGGTATTGCCGATTCCACTACGATCATGGGCACTACACCGATGATTGCATGCAGCTGAAGGATGAAATCAAGGCCCCCATCCACAGAGGCTACCTCAAGAAATTCATTCAAGGTTGATAGGCTGAAACCTCTACCATCTACTGAAGAAACATCTAACCGACTGATTGCAGGAGTGATCAATATGATCTCGAGCCAATCGAGAGACTGGAGGGCAAGTTTCGAAGAAGAGTCATCCAAAAAATGATGACAAGATAATGTAATCTTCTTTTCGGATAAAGATGCTCGAGTACAAACTCCTCATGATGATGCTATCATCATCTCGATGATGATAGCAGATTATGATGTAAAAAAGATACTTCTAAACAATAAAAGTTTTATAAATATTTTATTTTACTCCACTTTCTTTCAAAGGCGTTTACCTTTTGACCGACTCCAAAGAGTTTCTACATTTTTAGTTGGCTTCACCAAAGATGCAATAAATGTAGAGGGAGAAATTACTCTCTCTTTAACTGTTGGAATTGAATTACTATAGAGCACCATTCTCTTAACGCTTACCATTGTCAGAGTGCCTTCGACTTATAATGCCATACTCGGACAATCAGGACTCAACATATTGAAAGTGGTGGTTTTGACATATTATCTACTTATCTGATTCCCAACAAGAAATGGGATCAGAGAAATACAAGGAGATCAACAATTGGCCCGACATTGCTTCATGGTCTCAGTCGACACCAGTAAATCTTAAGATCCTCTTTCGATCAACAAATTAGACCAGAGGGATAGCGAAGAAAGAGGTGAACCAGTTGAGCAATTAATCTCAATTCTGTTGAAAGACAATGATCCGATGAAGACTGTTCAAATTGGGTCATTTCTACCTGAGTTGGTGTGAGAACCACTACTCGATTTGTTGAGGAGCAATGCCGACGTCTTCGCTTAATCAGCGGCCAATATGTCTGAAATTCTTTCAGAAATAATAGCTCATCAGTTGAACATTGATCTAAATTTTAAATCGATGAGGCAAAAGAAGCGAAGTTTTGCCCCTGAGAGGCAAAGAGCCATCGACGAAGAAGTGGACAAGCTTCTTATGGCCGACTTCATCAGGGAAGCTTACCATCCAGATTGATTGGCCAATGTCATGATGGTGAGAAAAGCCAACGAAAAATGATGAATCTGCATCGACTATACCAACCTAAATGAAGCATACCCAAAGGACAGCTCTCTCCTACCGAAGATTGATCAACTAGTTGATATAACATCGGGATACAAACTTTTGAGCTTTATGGATGCCTTATCAGGATACCACCAGATCTGAATGGCATCTAAAGATGAAGAAAACATCGCCTTCATGATCAATAAAGGTATCTACTACTACAAAGTGATGCCGTTCGACTTAAAGAATGTCGGAGCGACCTACCAATGGTTGGTCAACAAGATATTTAAAGAACAAATCTGATGGAACATAGAAGTCTATGTCGATGACATACTTGTAAAAAGTATCGAGAGCCATGATCATGTCCGAGACTTGGAGGAAGCTTTCAGCATACTTCGATGATACCAGATGAAGCTGAATCTAACTAAGCATACTTTCGACGTAACAGCCAAAAAGTTTTTCAAATTTCTCGTGTTACAATGGAGAATTAAAGCTAACCCAGAGAAGATAAAAGTCATTCTCGATATGAAGCATCCCAGCTATAAGAAAGAGATACAGTGGCTAAATGAAAGAATCGTTGTGCTTAACCGATTCATCATCTTAAAGTCAGCAGAAAGGTGTTTATCCTTCTTTAAGACCTTGCAACAAATGAAGAATTTTATTTGGTTAGACGAATATCGACAAGCCTTTAAAGATCGAAAAAGTACCTGGCATCTCCTCCACTACTTACAAAATTGGGGAAGGGAGAAGTGCTGTATCTCTATTTGGCAATTTTTTTGAAAGCAGTTAGCTCGGTTCTCATCATAGAAGATGAAAATCGAGTTTAACGTCCTATTTATTACACCAACAAAGTACTCCACAATGTTGAGACCCAATACTCGAAGATGGAAAAGATGGTCTACGCCCTGATCATATCGATTCAGCGACTTCAACCATACTTCTAAGCACACTCAATGGTCATCTTAACAGACCAGTCTTTGAAAGCAATCTTATATTGACTAGATACCTCCGATTGGATGGCAAAGTGGGTGATCAAACTTGGTGAATTTGATATACAGTATTGTCCGCGATCGTCAATGAAGGCTCAAGTCTTGGCCGACTTTATCATCGAGTATACTTTACCCGACGACAAATTTGATAATAGATCTGAGCAAAGTGAAAGTTCAGAGGCCGAACCAGAATCGATTTGGGTGTTGCATATTGATGGAGTATCCAACTCTCAAGAAAGTGGGGCCGACCTCATTCTTACCAACTCTGAAGGGACAGTGACTGAATACACCCTTCAATTCAACTTTAAAGTTTTAAATAATCAAAGCCGAATATAAAGCCTTGTTGACCGACTTGAAGATGGTAAAGGAGCTTGATGTGGATAACTTGAAGGTCTTCACCGACTCGCAGTTGATCACCGGACAGGTTAAGGATGAATTTGAGGCCCGAGACCCGATCATGATGAAGTACCTTTAGAAGTGAGGAATCTCACTCAAACTTTTAAGTATTTTGGGATCTCTCACATCCATAGAACTAAAAATGCATGTACCGACATACTTTCTTGACTGGCGACTATTTTCAATTTACTTGGCCAAACGTTCATTGAATATCTTGAACAACCGAACATCGACAAAGTCGACGAAGTGCAGCAAATAACTAAAGAGCCAAGCTGGATGGATCCAATCATTCAATATTTGATCGATGAAACTCTATCCGGAGATTCATCAGAAGCTAAATGACTAAGATGGATGGTCTCACAATATGTGTGGATGAACGACAACTTATATAAGAGGTCATTTTTTCTTTCATTGCTCAAGTGTTTGAGACCAATCGAAGTAGATTATGCTCTCCAAGAAGTCCATGAAGAGATTTGCAAAAATCACTTGGGGGATAAATCACTAACTTATAAAGTTCTACGATAAGGTTACTACTGGCCCACCATGAGGAAGGATGCGATCGAGCTAGTTCGAAAGTGCGAGGCATGCCAAAAGTATGCCAACCTTCAACATCAACCACCCAACCAGTTGATGTCAATTGTTGCGTCATGGCCCTTCACATAATAGGGAATCGACATACTTGGCTCTTTTCCTCTGGCAATTGATTAAAGAAAATTTCTGATCATCGTCGTAGATTTACTTCACCAAATAGGTGGAGGTCAAACCCCTAGCACAAATTATTGAGAAAAAAATGAAAGATTTTATTCAGAAGTCCATCATATATCGATTCAGATTGCCATATACCATCATCATCGATAATGGTCGATAATTCAACAATAAGAAGTTCAAAAAATTTTGTACAAGATTTCACGTCACTCACAAACTCACCTCAGTCGGTCATTCGCAATCAAATGAAGAAGCGAAAGTGAGAAACCAAATGATTCTATATGATCCCAAGATCAGATTAAATGAAGCCAAAGACCTATGGGTAGAGGAACAACATTCGGTCTTATCGGCATATCGGATGACTCCTTACATCCCAACAGGAGAATCACCGTTCAACTTTGCCTACGGAAGGGAAGCGGTGATCCCATTGGAGATAGGACTTCATTCAATGAGAGTCAAATAGTATGCAAAACCAAATAATTTTGAACACCGAAGAGCTGACTTAGGTCTACTCCCGAAGACTCGGTAATAAGCTCAGATAAAGATGGCTGCATACCGATAAAGGGTAATCCGATACTACAATGCAAAGGTCAAATCGAAGGTTTTTTATCTTGAAGACTTAGTCATAAGAAAAGTAGAGGTCTCGAAATCCTTGGATCAAGGTAAGCTCTCTCCTAATTGGGAAGGCCCATATAGAATAATCGAGACTCTACGCCCAGGCGCATATCAACTCGAAAACCTCGATGGGACAACCATCCTCTGAACATGGAATACCGATAATCTATGTATGTATTATTAATAGAGATGTCTTTAATGAATTTGGAAATAACATGTTCGATTTTTAACATTTTTGCTGAGTATTCAGCTATTTGCAAGTTATCTACCAACCCGATTTTGGTCATGGTCAAAATATGCCGACTTCGATCGGTAAAAAAAATACCAACTCCGGTCAATCAAATCCTGACTCCAATCGGACAAAAATATTTCGACTCTGATCGATCAAAAATATTCTGACTCTGATCAGATCAAAATATATCGATCCAACTCCGATCGATCGAAGGATATCTGATTAAAGTCCGTTTATCGAATATGTAAAGTTAATCGGTTAATATTCGATTACATAAATTATGAGATGTCTTTAATGAATTTGGAAATAACATGTTCGATTTTTAACATTTTTGCTGAGTATTCAGCTATTTGCAAGTTATCTACCAACCCGATTTTGGTCATGGTCAAAATATGCCGACTTCGATCGGTAAAAAAAATACCAACTCCGGTCAATCAAATCCTGACTCCAATCGGACAAAAATATTTCGACTCTGATCGATCAAAAATATTCTGACTCTGATCAGATCAAAATATATCGATCCAACTCCGATCGATCGAAGGATATCTGATTAAAGTCCGTTTATCGAATATGTAAAGTTAATCGGTTAATATTCGATTACATAAATTATGCCTGAAGTTTAGTTGGTGGATATCTGACTAAAAGGCAAACATTTTATCGACATATTATCGATTAATATTTGATATATATATATATATATATATAGATGATTACATTCGACACTTGGAAAAATTCTTTCCATTATCAACAAAAGGTGTTACAAAAGTTAGACTCAGGTCTGGTGACAAAAAGAAAAAGCAAAATTACACCGACCCCCCTTTAATTTTAGAAGCTGCTGCAATTCAGTCGTCATTGCTGCCTCAACCTTCTGGACTTCAACAGCCGGCTCTACTTTGACAGATGTCAATGCGACTTCTTCAATGATTGGTGTAGCTTCTTCGATAGTCAGTGCTGTTCTTGTTGCCCTCTCTTTCGAAGTCGGGATGATGATGCTGCTTAGGTCTAAGTCCGGATACAGTACAGTATTGGCATCTCTACAATCTCCATATCCGATCCAGTAGGCTTCATCACTGCCCTCGAGGACTTCTTGTTCCAAATCTTTAGACTGCTTGTGGTCCTTGATGGCCCTACTAAGAGCCTCCTGAGCAGTCACTGCTTCTTTTGCAGTAGCCGACTCAGCATCAGCTAGTGCTAGCCATGTTTCGACCATCCGGTACTGCTCGCGCACAAGTTCAAGCTCATGAAAGCAGTCGTCGTGTTCTCCTCGGAGATGGTTAATTATATTCTTCTTCTTCTAGATCCGGACCTCTTAGGACTTGACGACTGCTAAGTCGACTCCAACTTGGCTTGCACCGACTCCAACTCGATCTTCACGTGGAAAATCTCTTCTTCATACTTCTTATCCCACTCAGTTGCCACTTGAAGACGTTCTACAGCAACAGCTTTGTTGGCATTTGCAGTTGCAACTTTTTTGGCCCATGTCCAACGGAGATCTGCGATCTCTCAATATCCTCTCTCTAATACCGACATATCATGCACCAGCTGAAAAGAAGAAGACAATAGTTAGAGAAAGCAAGTAGAAGAAAGACAAGTGGAAAATGAGACTACCGATTTACATTGAGGATTGTCGGGTAAAACGATGAGAATATGTCGGACATGGTTCGACTCCTCCTATTCTCTCGATCTATCAGGAGAAATGCGGCCTCAAGGAGCTTTTTGGCCAGTTTCGAGTCACCCAAGACTGATTCTCCAAGGGGTACCCGAATATCGCAATGCTCCATAAAGCCTTCCGGATCATCATCGCCAACCACACCATCCAGAATTTGTAGTGTTTTTCCACAATCTTCAATAGACGGCTGACCGATTGACGCTGCCATCCAATCGGGAGTCGAAGATCGTTGGGATGATAATGGCAGCCGAGGCACCATTGGCGCTGCGCTGACTGGTGGCACTGCACTGATTGGTGGCAATTCGACAGTCATCACATCGTCTTGAGCGCTCGAAGGAGCTTCAACTATTGCTGGAACTTCTGGAGCCACCAGTGCAATGACAGGATTCATGCAGGCTTCTGAAGTTCCCATCGAAGGTGTGTCAGGTCGGGTCTTTTTTGAACCCTGAGATAGACCCATACTTGCAGGCCTCTTCCCTATAGCATTATGTTGAATCTTATCTGCCGATGGTCTCATGCCTACAAAAGAAATGACAACAATTTAGCTACAAGGTTCTAAAGTCAAGTGAGGAAAAAAAAAGAAGCACATTATACTATATCTATGGAAGGTGCCAAACTGAGTCCGACGTTGTACAGGTTCTGCTCCTTCAGCAACTCCCATTGTGGAGGGACTTCTATATCTTTCAGACACAAAAAGTCTTCCTGATTGATGACATCGACTTGATTGTTATCATTTGGGCCCACTCTAGGTGTATCCTAAGAAGACGAAAAACCCCAAGCTAAAGAAGAAACAAAAAAGAATTGATTCTTCCATCCATGGATGGAAGAAAGAAGGCCGGATACGAGATGCAGACTTTGTCTCGGGCTAAAGAGCCACCAACCCTTGGTCTTAGGGTGTGGGCGAAGAACGAAGAAAGTATGAAAGAGAGATGGTCTGGGATTGATCGGAATCATGTAGCACAACAAAGCAAAGCTGATGATAAGTCGAATGGAGTTTGGGGCCAGCTGAGCTAGATAGATCCTATAATAATAAAAAAGATTCTAAACAAATTTTGAAATCAAAAAGTGAAGACTGGTCTGAAGGTCCTCTATATAGATCGCTACCTGACCTAAAGGAGGAGAATTCACCTGACTATTCGGACTAGGTGCATGAAGTTGAAATTGCTCTGGGATGTGATATTATTTTCAAAGCTAAAGGATATTGGATTCAGACAAGGAAAAAACTTCCATGTCCAGATCCAAAAGGAAATCGTCAATCAGATTACCCGATCGATTATCCTAAGAGGGTTCATCTTCTCTAACTTTACTCTTGCCCTTTGTACTGCTACTAGCCATGAATAATGGCGGAAAAAATTAACAAAGAAGCAACAAAGGAGATTAGGAAAAGAAACAATGAAGGGAAGGAAAGGGGAAAGCCAACCTGGACACAAAAAGGATCCTGATGATGCAAAGAAGAAAGAGAAGATGATTCCCCCCTCCTTGGAATTCTCGACACCTATGGGAGAACTCTCAGTTGTAGAAGGGTTGCAAATGAAGTTGTAGCAGAAGACCCAAAGGGAAAAAAGTGGCCTTATATTTATAAAACCCATCAATGGCTAGAATAAGCTTGTCCAAATCAAAATTGTCCCAGATTTTGACGCATGGCAATATTCAGACCGACCATCATTCATACCTTTCAATGCATTTATCCTCTTATCATGCCACGTCAGCACAATCTGTGTGAACAGTTAAGGACCAATAATTATTGAATATGTGGCAGCCCTTGGTAGACCCAAATCAAATCAGTCGGATCGTTTCACCATCCGACTGACTGCACCATTAATAACCATCTCCTTGATTCGATATCCTAATGATGATCGCACGATCATCAAAACAACAAAATAGTCGGAGACTGTGTGATCGTTGAAGTGACAAAATGGTCGAAAATTTTATTTTCAAAAAAATTATTAATATTTGCAATCGAAGGGATCATGAAATTTGGGCATGAAATTATGATAAAAGATATGTGACTCCCTACGTCCAACGCGTCAAGTCACCTTGAATTTGAAAGTAGGAGGCAACTGTTGGGACAACTAACTCTATTACTCCCAATTCATACTCGGCTCACAATGTCTCTCGATTCAACATCAATATCCAACCTTGTGTCGGTAGCCGATATCGACCGAATGGCCCAATCAGTCTCCGAATGTACCAATTAATTGAGAGAGCCCACGATTCGTTACACCGACAACCTCTCGACGACCTAAGAATCGAAGAATGACTGACTGTCAATCCGACACCCAGTCAGTATCTACCGTATTATTGACGATACTATCAACGATTTCGATATGAAATATGAGAAATCGGTATCCGATCGGTATATTGGCACCACCAACCACTAGTCGGTATATGAGAATTGCCGACCTCTGGTCGGCATATCGGAAACCATCAGCGCAAAGAGCGCATAACAGCTACATAACATGATTATTAGATATAAACTGTCCACCCTACGATCATATAGTGATCGGGATAAGCGGGATCCTACGTACCTAGCCATTACAGATTGTTACCGACAATTCGCCTATAAAATATAGGTAAGAGAACAGCGATGAAAAGGGGACTCTCAGAGCTAAAAACTCTGTCAAATTTTATTCTTAACTTTTTTTTCGACCACTCCTCACTAACTTAAGTATCGAAGGATCTCTGTCAGATAAAATTCCGACTAGTGGACTTCGTGTTATAGGTAGCTCTCAATTGGAGTTAGGTGCACACGGAGGTTGGCCGCAACACAGTTTATTTGTGAGTATTTGCTTTGAACACGGGGAGCAGATGCCGGTATATGAGTTTCTTCCAAATGGAACATTAAGGGAAAACTTAATTGGTCAGTTCTCATTCTTCACCTCAAAAGATTTCCTTTCTCTTATTTTACATCAAGATGTATGTTTCTGCTGTTATTGCCAATTCTCTCTTATTTTACATCAAGATGTATGCTTTTGCCGTTATTACCAACCACAGGAAGAGGTCGCATACAACTGGACTGGAAAAGGAGACTGGTCTATTTGGATATTTATACCAAAGTCCATGGCGTTTAAGAGATTACATCAAGCTGCTGATAAGAAAATGCATGACCAAAAAGGATATCCCGGTGATGAGATATGCAGCCTTACACCCACATATGAAGTGATTATTTCCATATTTCAAACTTATGATACTCAAGTCACAATAGAGCTACATTACTTTTGCACCAGAATCCATCCTCATAACATAATAAACGGCTAACGGTGGACTAATCCATGAATGTTGAGCTTGGATTGGCACAGGGTATGTGTCAACCCACTGGCAGTTGTGATATTGTGGAGATCAAAAAGTTGGGTTGCACTAAAGTTTTCCATGCTTTTCCGAGTATTTTTCAGTAAAGTTCAAGGGGAACAAAGACAACTGTCCCAGAAAATATAAATATTCACAGTATACAGCAGATGGAATGATGGAGAGACCAAAATATTGGACATGAACCTGATCATTGAATTTATCAATGAATCAAACATAATGGACATGCGCTTGTATGTTCTAGAAAATTCAATTCATTTGATTTGCAGAAGAAAACTGGATATTTCAAGACCTTATGCTAAGGTGACTTCTGGCTCTCAAACTGCCTTTCAATCTGTAACCGCGGTAACACAACATGGTAACTGAAGGAATTTGCCAGGCCTCTGGTAAAAAGAATCACCATAGTTCATCTATCCTTAAAAGCAGCACATATATCTCCATGAATGTAATCACCTTCAGCAAGACAAACCAACAAGTAATGTTTATTCACATGCAAATTTGAACAATCTTCTTGCTCAGCATGCGGTCTGTGTGCTTGAAGAGGTTCTCCACCTAAGGTGGAAACTAGATCGGATACAGCATATCTATATCTATATTCATTTTATCCAATGAATATGACTAAGGATTTCGATATGGATATTATTCAGATGCAAAAATTTGTATCCATATTTGTTTTAAACGGATACAGATACAATTCGGATATTGAAAGTATGAATATAATTATGGATATAAGTTGGATAATTAAACTTTATGACCATAAAATCAAAGATATTATTAAATAAATGATATGTCAAGTTATTACATGTTTATATGATTATATATATTTTTTAAAAAATTAATAAAATTTATATAAAATTATATAGGATTACAAGTAAATTTGAATATTTGGATATGAATTGTTTATTTATATCTATATCTATTTTTCTTTGACAGATGTGGATATGGATGTGAGTTGGATCCTCAAATTTTTATCCATATCTGGATAGATTCGGATATGAAAATAAATCCAGATGGATATTATCCATAGCACTCTCACCTCTATGTCCACCCCCTTCTCCGTCTTGCGCAATTTAGAAAGTCGAAATTTAGAAGGCAAGGGAGACAAGAAGTAAAAGAGACAGAACAGATAGTTTCAATCATCTAACTAAATAAATACCAAAATTTATAAAAAATACATCCATGATACTTTGAGTCAGATTTTGGTTGAATCAAGTTTTCCGAAGAAACCATTGTATATAGATTGATTTAGCAGCTAGTTAGAATTTTTGGGAGCAAAACCTGACTTGAATAGAGGTGAAAGGTCAAATTTTATGAGATGGAGCATATATATATATATATAGACACACACACACACGTTTAGTACACTCAAAACTCTTGGGTTAAAATCTCATTGATGTTAATTTAAAATTTCAAATTCTTGTGGTTGCCACGTAACATCTGTGGCATGGTTCTAAATGTAACATGCTCTTAAATAAGATTACAGGCTGCCCCTCTGTGGGTGCGACTAATTGGGGGCATGATCAACTACAAGCTTCGCATATTTTATGCACTAAAAATTGAGATGTCATTGCAAGATTAGTCAAAATCTGTGGTCCTATAATCAGACCATAGCCTTGATCGACTCTAAGAATGAGAGCAAAGCTAAGCTAACGTTTTGAAGACCTTTGCCACAATCTCCCTACTACAACCGGCTTTGAGGAGGCTGCCTCCTAGCTAGACGCATGATACTTCCATCCAAACATGAATCATTTAAGGAGCCAATAAATTTGCCGAATTATACTTTTCGAAAATTATCCTCCTCAAAAGTAAAGGGCTATGATGATGGCCAGCAGCTAATACAGGCAAGAATTCTCATTGAACATGGATTGTTGGAAGAGTAAATCTATGGGGCTTCGATTGCATGCACATATATGATTCTCTATAGAGATTGATGCAACTCAGTGACATTTATTGGTATACATACATGAGAGATTGACTAATTATAAAATTATCACATCAGTATACTACGTATGTAAAACTTTTTGCGAGCATATGACAGGCGCCGTGTGTTTTGCTTCCCAGATTGTGGGCTGCTGGGTGGTGGCTCAAAAAAATTAAAAGGTAAAGAGCAACTGTGGACTGCTCTTTTATTCTTTTGGTCACAGATGAGTGAGGAAATGAAGTAATTCAGCTATTTATTCTCACACAGAAATTTCATGCTGGAATTCTTTTCGGCAAATACTACTTGCTGGACCGGTAGATCGGCAGCACTAGCCTCCAACATAGAACCGTTGTATGTGGCGCTTCTCTTTACCTCACAAACTAGCAAGCCCACATTAGGTGGTGTCACTGTGGAATTAGTAAATTCGAGACTTACAAAAGGAAGAGCCACATCATTGTAAATTCCACTTTGAAATAGCATTTTATAGTGTAAAATGAGTTATTTTTGTCAGCCAGCTCAAGCATTCGGTAGAAAAATTGCATGCTGATTGGTTCATGGATGTAGAAATGCAAATATGCAACAACTGAGCTGAAGCGGGATGATTTAGATTGGGTTCCTCTTGAGCATTTTCCAACAGTTCGAGTCCTTCCCATGGTCTAAATTTGACGAAATCTGTTCGACTAGACTGCATGTAGATTTTTATAGAAACCAAACCCCCGGCGCTTCATTGCCATTTTACTTTCAGCACCAGTATTTAATATTTAATCCTTTGTACGCGGCATTTTTAATGGTTGCAATTAATGCAAGTCCAACTCCCAACAACATGCAAAGGCTCATCAAATCCAGTGGCACTGGCATCTAATAATGCAAACTAAACCTCGCACAAACATATATACCTCCATGCACCAATTCAGCGTAAATTAATGTATCTAAACCATCAAATGGAACACAGATTAATTGAAATCACAAGTATATATCACTATTTTTCGAGAAATGTACATATTATTCATGCCAACCATAGATTAATATCCATTATGAGTGTGAGAGTACCGTTGCTTACATGGTACACGAACAGCCAACCCAAAGAACGAAGAAGAACCACGAGGAAGAGAAGAACGATCCAGACAGTCCTCCATCAAACCATACCCATTCCATGATCAACCTTTCCTCTTCTCAAGAGAACAGCCGGACTCGCCGGTTTCCCCGCATGCTTAGACGTAGGACGGCGGCAAGGGAAGCCCGACCACCGCCCCGCACCGGAGTGTATTATCAGGCATATTATACTCATCCCTCAACGATCGTGCCGGTGAGGTCACACTTACGTATAGCTGCTGCCCCAAGTACTTGTTCTCCCAGTTCATGGATCTCAAATTCCACATCCCAGCATTGTCGAAGGTCAGCATGATCGCCGTCCATGACTTCGGGAATACGTGGATGCTGTGCCGGCTCACCGTGTCCAAAAGATTGTAGAGTCTTCGGCTCTCCGGCGACCACTTCCCCGGCCCCATCCTGACATCAATATTCGGGTAAATATCGATCACCAAATACATAAATTAATTTCCAAGTTGAGATAGCATGATCAGAGATGGTGAGATTCTGGATAAATTAATTTCTTACCCTACAGGGAAGAAGGCGTAGCCATCCAAGTGGTAGGATTGGATGCTCCTCTCCGTGTTCTCGAAGATGATCTCGATGAAAGTTCTGAACTCGGCGGTGATGACGTTGGGTGCAAGTTTCACTGGGATATCAAGGGCAGGTGGCACGTCGCCCATGAGGTTGTAATTGAACACCGGGTTGCTGAGGTTGAAGTACTCGGCCAGCTTGAGCGGCGTGTCGGGGTCGACGTGGGAGACGCCGTTGATGAAGTGGCGGCGCTTGCCGTCGACGACGGTGTGGCCGTTGAGGAGCTTGATGGTGCGGGTGATGTTGATCTCTCCGTAGTGGTAGGAGCCCTGAGGGTTGGGCCGGGCGGCGCTGGCTGTGAGGTTCCATCGGAAAGTCCGCCACTGGTTGAAGGACCAGGCCCAGCCCGAGGGCCCCTCGGGGATGACCGGCGATGGAGGGGTGTTGGAGCCGGCGTAGCGGAGGACGGCGGTGGCAGTGTGGATCTTCTTGGTGAAGCGGGTGGAGACGACGAGGTAGTAGTCGCCGGGGCCCTGATCGGCGACGACGAGAACCGACAAGCACTGGCCGACGTGGACGTCGAGGGAGTCGTAGAGGTTCTGGATGGTGTGGGAGCCCTCCATCTCGACTAGCTTCAGTGAATGCTTTTGGATGCGGAAGTTGAGGGAGGTCTTGAGGCCGACGTTGCAGAAGCGGAAGCGGTAGACGTTGCCGGCCTGCACGGTGAACATGGGGGGGTCATCGTGGCCGGTGACGGGCCTGCCGGGGCGACCGTTGATGAGGACGCCGGCAGGGAGTCCGAGGCCGCGGCCGGCGTCGAGCTTGCGGGCTAGGAGCTTGTGGCTGGCGGTGAACCAGTCGCCGGCGAGGACGTCGAATTCTTCGGCCGGGGGAGCGAAGGGGACCGGGATGAGGAGGCGGCTGTGGACGCGGAGCATGCCGAAGCCGCCGGCCGCCTTCTGCATGCCGACGGAGGGGAAGTAGAAGAAGGTGCCGATCTGGTCCTTGGGCTGGAAGTGGTAGGTGAAGTTCTGGCCCGGCGGGATGGGGCAGTTGGTCCCCGGAGTCCCGTCCATCCATGAGTTCTTCCTGTTCTGAACGCCGTTCCTGCCCATATAGTTCATGTTTTGCAAATAATTTTCTAGTCAGTAATTTATCAATTAATTATCTTCATGCAAATAATACTCAGTACTTGGATGTGTTCGGCCATGGGAATTCCATGAAGTCTTTGTATAATAATTATGCTTTTGTCTTTTTACGCAGTGGATCAAAGTCGAAGGCGTAAGAAACTTCTCCATCCAACTTGAAAAGATTTTCATAGATCAAAACAGAATCCATTCTGATTCTCTTCATGAATATCCAAGCCGATAGAGTTTTAATTGCCTACGTGCTTCACTTTGTGATGAAAATAAAGGAAAAAAAAAAAGGAGTTCAAATTATGCATGAAAAGTTATGTGAGAGTAAAGTGACGAACCATGTGAGGAGGAAGGGCTCATCGAGATTGTTGAAGACATTGATGATAATGTTGTTGTTGGAAGTGCAATTGACTTCGGGGCCCGGGAACTGGTTGTTGATGAGGATGACCTTCTGGCGAATGCCGAGAGGGGCGATGCTGCCGTACGTCACGTTCCATGTGAAGAAGAGGTATGGGTCCTCCGCCAGGACGACCGAGAGGCCCAAGAGCGAGACGAGGACGAACGCGGCGGTAACATGCGACATCTCTCTACTCCTTTCTTCCTCTTCCTCCTTTTTGTTTTGTTTCTCTGGTTATTACTCTATCTATTCTAACTACTTAAAAAAAAAAAAAAAGAAAGAAAAAAGAAGAAAAAGAAAGGCCGGAAACTGTCCCTGCTAATGGAATCAGTATAATGCTTGAATTTTTACAAGGAATGGAGAAGGATTGATAGGATGCGGAGCTTACAGTAATGAAATTTAACGAGCGGCTATGGGAAGAACCCGGCTGAAGCTTTTCTTTTCGGGGGTTAGCCGGGGGGCTTCGACATGGGCAAGGGGGCAGTCCCATTTTATAATCGGGGTACGTTTTGCTTCCAGAGAGGATGGACGGATTTGGATGTCGATGGTCGTTCAAAGCCTCTCTCCTTCACTCGTTCTCCATGCATCGCAGTTTTCCCTTTGTGGGTGTGGATGAACGAGCGGGAGAGAGAAGAATAACGGCAATGCCCGGGGGAGGAACGGTTTCGATCCCAGTTTTGGGATTGTGGTATTGAATTTTGATCGTTGCTTAATCAGCTTTTAGGCATCAACAGTCCAGAAGTTTGTTTAAAATTCGCTAATCTTGTCCCTAAAATCCTCCAGAATCGGTATGGACTTTCTTTTGGTGCGCATGGGCATTATGGAATTAATTTGGTCCTCAAATGCCAACATCACTACAATCCAGTGGTATGATCTTTTTTTTTTTTTTTCGGGTATAAACAGATGCTCACACCGATCTAAGATGAGTATATCTTAAAAGATCAAAAAATAAAATATCCTGTAAAACTCAAAAGCAAGTCTGACCTTGATGCCAGATCCAATCACTGATGTGCTCAGCCACATAAAAGATGATCTAGTCAACGATGCTATTTGCCCTGAAGACATGTAGAGCAGAAATCGCAGTGAAGTCATAAAAGTAGGTCCGAATGTCCTGAAGAAGTAGGTAGACTTTCAATTACATCCTGTCACTCTGAATTCAACCCATTAAGGTAGTAGAGTCTTCTTTAATGATGATCTTCTTTGTCCGCAGCTCCTACCATGTACAGACAATACCAACCCAAGTGGTGCGAAGCTCAGTTTCTGGGATGGAAGGCTCAAAAAGATGTGATCCCCCTGAGATGATAAAGCCAGCACCACCTCTGTCATCTTTGACGCTACCATCAAAATTTATCTTGATACACCCCAAAAGAGGGGACCCCAATAAAAAAAAATAACCCTTTGGGTCACTGCAAAAGCAACATGGAGGCCTTAAGAATCAGAGGCATCAAGGAGCGGACTGGCAGCATCAAAGCAGCTATACTCAGCAGCCAAACAAAAGGCTCTCTCTAACACTTGGTAAGCGGGTACCATCTCTACTTCAAAGATCAAGTTTTTCCTAGAGAGCCAGATCTAGAAGACGACATATGCCATCTTTTTCCTCCCGACATAGGTTGACCTCTCAGCAGTACTCTAGTGGATTACATTCAGAAAGTAGTCCAGCTAAGGACCACTACTCGCCTCCCACGGTTGACCGCTCATCCTCCTCCAAATCTGCCTCGCTTTTAGACACACAAGAGGGCATGCTTCATCAACTCATCTCCAGCCACAGACTAGGAAGGACATCGCAAGTTCCATACTCCTATCCTTGAGTAAAGTGCGCATCGAGAGTCGATCCTAGACAATCTTTTAGAGAAATATCCTTACTTTAGGATGAGCAGTCACTCTCCAGATTCAGACTGTCTCAATTTTGATACTGACCATAGGCTTGTATATCTTGAATAGATATCTCGTGAGAGCTCTTCGGTAGCAAGAACAGCCCCACATCCTCAAGTCGTGGCTACGATGGATAGGAATCAAGATGGTGGCAATCCAATCCGCAAGCAGGCCACTGAAAAGATGGATGATGTCCTATATTTTTCAACCCATACCGTCCACAGCAAGTAGGTCACAGACTCGAAGCTAATCATCCATCTCCATGCTGACATAGGTTGGCCACCGGATAAGAGGCAAGCTAGAAATTCAGGCATTTTTGCTCACATCCACTGACCTCCCATTCCCAATCAGTCATCCAACCTAGACTAAAACTGCTGGGGCACAAGCATAAATCTTCCTTCAAATGAAAGAGTAGACTTGAATAGTCCGGAATTTGGACCCCTGACTCCACACCCCATATCGAGCCCTCATCATCCTGCTCCACAAATAATCCGGCTGGATAAGGAATCTAGAAGCATGCTTAGTGATCAAAGCCTCCCTTCTAATGAAAAGAGACTAAATCCTAAGGCTCCCATCCTCCATAGATTAGTATACCATCTCCCAGGATAGCAAGTGGAGCTCACGACCATCGTGCCTTGAGCCCCACAAAAAATTTTAGAATAGCCGTTCCAACCACCTAAGACAAGAGCTCGGCATAATTATATTTTCTAGGAGATAAATAGATATGGACTTAGGACCGATCTCACGAGTATCATCTTGGCCATCATGGAGAGGGTGTTGGCTTGCCAACT
Organism: Elaeis guineensis; assembly: GCF_000442705.2. Taxonomy (NCBI): domain Eukaryota; kingdom Viridiplantae; phylum Streptophyta; class Magnoliopsida; order Arecales; family Arecaceae; genus Elaeis; species Elaeis guineensis. Next base: position 38,117,437 of record NC_026002.2, read on the forward strand.
CTTAATACGATCCTGGATCCATTGCTCCATGGACTTACAATTAGCCCTCCAAAAATATCGACCAATGAGAGAAACCCTAGATAGATCAAGACCCCGATCTGCTCCTGGATCCCCAGCCTCTCCTGAATTATCTACTTCACTAGATCTTCATCTTGGGATTAAAGATAACCGTGGACTTCTACAGCTTCACCAGCTGGCCTGAAGTTTGACTGTAGGTCTCGATGATAGAAGCAAAAGTCTCATATTTTGGACTGAAGCCCGATCAATCAAAAGACAGTCAGTCATCTGTAAAAAAAAGATGCGAGAGAGGCTAGACTCTAAGGGCGGGCCAGTAGGACTCCAGTTTTAACCCCTGAATCACTATCCTCAGTGTTCGAGATAGAGCATCAGCATATAAGATGAACAAGTAAGGAAAAAGAGGACAACCTTGGTGTAGTCAAACCATCAAGTGAAAGAACTCCGCTGAGGCACCATCGATCAAAATGACAAAACTTGGATGCTCTACACAGTCTAAGATCTAATCGATCTACCTTTTCTGGAAGCAAACTCCTAAAGTGTCTACCATAAAAAGTGCTAGCTCATTCGCTCATACACCTACTCCATGTCTAGCTTGATCATCATAAGACTTCGACGGCTGGAGGCTTGCTACAGATCATGCATAAATTTTTAGACGAGCAAGATATTATCAATAATACACTGACCACTAATAAAAGCACCCTATTCTAGACTGATTAGAGAGGGGATAATCAGCTTTCACTACTTTATCAAAATTCTGGCATATACTTTGTAGAAAGTGATGCAAAAGCTGATCAATCTAAAGTACCCCGAAATGAATGCATTAGGGTGCTTTGGGATGAGAGTAATTAGAGTCTTCTTCCACTCCTTCAGGATATGTCTGGAATCGAAGACCGTTTGCACAGCTTCCACCACCTCCCCCAGATGATAGGCTGATATCGATGAAAGAAGAGGAAGGAACTCATCTGGCTCTGGGGCCTTATCCTCCTGAAGAGACTAGAGAACCCCTTGAACCTCCTCAGCAGACATTAGCTAAGTTAGGGACTCATTCTCTTGATCAGAGATATGGATCATAGACTGGAACCCCTAAAGGGGGGTATCCTCATCCAAAGATATCGTCCATCATGATTTAAAGAATTGAAAGATCTACCCTTTATCTTCTCTCTATTGTCCATCACTCTACCGTCGCTCTCCCAGAGTTGTCTGATACAATTGGCAAACCTCTGAATCATAGTGGACTGGTGAAAAAATCTGATATTTTTGTTGTCCTCCTTGATCCATTATATCCTCAACTTTTATCTTTATAGCGTCTCCTACTCTCTCAGTAAAGAATGGTGTACTAAAAGCTTGTGGCAAAGCTCCTTTAAGTCAAGCTCCTGGAGACTCCCTCCTGATCCTCTCTCTTCTACAGGTCCACAATATCTGCCTCTACCTCCTAAATCTGCTTGAAGATGCCACCAATCTCAAGCCTGTTCCACTGGAGAAGTCTAGGTCTAGCAAGCTCCAGTCTTCAAGACACTTGGTACTGCACATCCCGATAGACTGGTATCCTCCAAACCTCTCTAATCAGATCCTACGATCTCGGGTAGAAGTCCAGAATCGGACAGTGATCTGATACAATTCTTGAAATGTGTTGCACCTAGTACCCCGAAAAGTATTGAAGCCAGTCAGCAGTAGCACGAGCTTGATCAATCCTCTTCCAAATCCTAGCCATCCCCTGTTGATTGTTATACTAGGTGAATCTAGATCCAGAGTAGCCAAGATCAATCAGGACCATATTGTTGATGAACTTCTTAAACTCTCTAAAATCAATACTATCTGCATACTGCCTACCGCCTATCTTCTTGTGGGCTCCACAATGCAGTTGAATCTTTAGCAACAAGAGAGGGCAAGCCCTGCGATACTATCTTGGAAATCTCGGACCACAGCTTCCTCTGCTATCTATATTCGGTGCTCGCATACATGTCGGATAGAAGCCAAGGTCTCCTGGTGTGCTCTAAGATGATCAAGATCATCTGCTACTGACATCTGTGGAAGGCATCCATCCTGACTGAATCGTGCCTCCACATCACCAAGATTCCTCTTGACAAGCTCCTAAATTCCATCGCATAAGTGCTCCATACTATCGAAATCCACCATCTAGCTCGAGCAACATTTGTCTCTGAGAGTCGGGTCTCGAGCAGGACACACACGTTAGAACCATACTGTTAGATCAATCTACCAAAGGTTGATCGGAATAAAGACTTCTCTGCCCCTCGACTATTCCAAATCAACATCCTCATTAGACAGCTAGTGGGGAAGGAAGCCTACACAAGGACCCCCCTCAGCCTAAGCATCTATATTTGATCAGCTGACACCAAGTCTATCACAGACGAACTCTCTCCCTCCTCCTTTGGGGTCGTATCTGAGAAAATGAAGACCCTAAAGCCTCTAACACCATCTACTAACTCTATATGTACCTTCGAGAAGACCACGACCTTATCTTTAGCATTGCTTGGCTTGATAGACCCTTTTCTGGACCCACTAGGCCCAGAACTCTGCCTGCTAGGTTTCATAGGAGCCCAGCCTGCATCAAATTCAGGGGGGTCGGGCCCTCTCAATATGGGAAGAGGCCACCCTAAAGACACCCTCGTGCGCCCCCATTGGGCCCCGACGAGCCCTTGTCCGCATCACGACCCAGCATCAGTAGGCCAAAGCAGTTCGTGGGCTCGACTTTGCACAAGCTAAGGCCCTAGGAGCTGCCAGCATTGATCTCAGTGCTCATCCCGTCCGATCCAACCAGTGGATTAGGCCTGGTATGGATGGGCAATCGCCATCGTATGATCTTAGTCAGCTTGATCCAGCCATCCACTCCCACCCCAGAGTTCGCCTGACTCGCCTTTGAACTAGGATCAGCTGGCTGGGTTGACTTGACCTCCTTCCTCAGGTCAATTGACCCCTTCAACCTGGGCTGCCACCGGCAAACGGCCACCATCCACGGTCCCAAGTACGGACCGCTCGTAACCGCATCCAACCCCTCCCCTTTGACTAGAGTTCCCATCTCTGAGCACAAACCCACTGAAGCATCCCCTCCCCCACCGATCGGGCACATGTTCTTCGACCAATGTAGCCACACGTAGTGGAGGCAGAGGCCGTTAAGCTTCTCATAGATGAACCTTTGCTAGAAGGACCCCTTTGGGCCCATGATTTGAGCTCTCGATCTCAATGGTCGGGAGAAATTGATCTTGACACAGGCCCGGGCAAATTGGACCCTCCTCTCCATCGTGCAGTTGTCCACTGAGAAGAACTCCTCGGTCAGGCGAAGGAGTCTCCGCATCAGCTCCTCACCATAGAAAGTCAAACCCAAACAAATGTCGGGTTGATGACTGTTAGATGTGTGCCTTAGAAGCTAATCTTGACTGATACATATCTTTATCTAGGGGATACTTTGTACATGATGGATAGTTTTAATAACCAATCATATCATATGTGTCCATGATTTATCTTAGAAATTAACAAAGATGATTTTGTATATTCTCAAGATGTTGAGAATTTGAGACATATAACATTAGTGGTTAATTTTTAAATGCTCTCGATTGAAAGATCGTCACGGAGGATAGTGATCAATCCATTCAAGATTGATGCACGGATCACCTCCCTTTTGGACAGATGAGTCTCGAATCTGTGGTATGGAGATACTGAGATGAGAGTGCAGGTAGTTGCTAGAGAACAACTTACGTTGAGCGTGACTAACACGAGAAACTACTTAGATATCTACTCACTCATCAGTGATTTTTTTGATGCTGCAGTGGTGTGACTGATCTTTTGACCTGTGGTGTGTTGGCTATTCGTAGCGAGGCTACTTCGTTTGACTGTACGTTCTTTTGGTCCCGAGCCATTCGGATCCTTACGATGTATGTTGGCTATTGTAGATTCAAGTTTGCTGTTTGGAGTAGGATGCACCTAGATGAAATCTATCGATCTTGGTAGAAAAGAAATAGTCCTATGCGATTCGTAAGACTAAGTTCAGGAAGTTTCTGATAAGAGCAAGTGTGAATATTGAAAAAGAGTTTTCACAGAATTCACAAATGAACTCGAGTCGAGCCAATCTAGTATATGATTGACGATGAAATTTGATAAATTTTTCGTAACCTCTGTCTAGTCGAGACTCACAATAGAAGGATTGTATCACACGATAACTGCACATAGGAGTTCATCTTTTTTATTCTGCTGGGTTGCTACTACATGCTGCTAGGTGTCACTGATGGATCGTGAGAATTTACTAGGATCATTTTCAGATCAACGATCTTTATTGAGATGAGTTGGAATCATTTCAGTCCATCGAAAGGAGTTTCGATGATATTATGATGGAGATTATGGTATATCTCACTACCAGACAAAATAGAATCCAAAGAGTTATACATAAAAAGAGCATGATATGATCAATGGTTTAGATTATATTCGAATTATCAATCGGATTGATAGTATGAATTTTGAAAACTTCTAATTTGTGAGTATTATAGTTTTGACAGCTGCTAATTGTTAGCGCAGGAACTTAATTATAAGTGTTGTAATTTTATTGGGACTGATTAAATTATGAATCAAATTTTAATTAATTTAAATTAAATTTAATTATATTTAATTTAATTTAATGTTAATTGAGTTCAATTATCTAAATCGGATTTAGATTTCAAGCTTGATAGGATCAAGTTTGACAGCCTTTCGAATTCGATTCGATTTGGACTTGATTTGAATCTGATTAAGACCTAATTTGAATTAGATGAACTATGACTCATAGAGTCTAGGTTCTCTGGACTCTCTCTCCTAATCTCATGCAGAAAGAAGAGAGAGCATGCGTGGAGACATGCACTCCTTCTTTGCGTGCGTGAAAAATAAAGGGTCGCCAATAGTTGGTGCCTCACCTTATCTGGGACTCTCTCTCCTTTTGATTCATCCTTCTTATTTAAATTTGATTTAAAAGGAAAGAGAATCAGATCTTTTCCTTATTTGAAAAAGGGGCCACACCTCATATTTTTGTGTGACAAAAATATTGGAGAAAAGTGGGCATGCGCTAGTTTTGTGCTTGAGATAACTTCTTTCTTTCTTCTCCTATCTCAATGCATCTTATCTCTTCTTTTTTATATGAATGCCTAAGATAAAATGAGATTAGATCTATTAAGGCATTAGGAAGTGGTTGGGCATGGGATAATTTGTTTTATGCAACAAAATAAAAGGTGAGGGAGAGAGTGTGCATGTAATAGAAATAAGGCACTCTTTCTTGCTGCACAACATAATCCCAACTCCCACTCTTCTTCTTCCTTCACCTCAACGCCTAAAATCTGATGGAGATTAGATCTAAAAGAGAAAAAGAGAGAGAGAGAAAGAGAAGAAGAAAGATTCATCTTCCCTTCTTGGTGATCTGATTCAGATCTCATTGGATCTGCGTAAAGGAGTTCACGTAGCGTTCATCTTCTTCGAGATCTAAAAAAAGAGATTTAGATCCAGGACTGAAGAGCGAGATCTGCAAGGAACTAGCATACCAGTGATCTTGATGCTCTGATCAAACATCTTTATGTAGATACCAGCAGAGACCGGATATATGTTCGACATAATCTTGTTATGCTGAATGATTATCCTAGAACGATGTAGAAATTAATTAATATTAGATCTGAATTTTTTGTATGTTGTAATGTGATTACAGGATTATTTTAGATTTAAAATTATTTCAGATCTAAAATAAATCATGAGTAATTCAGATCTGAAATTATTTTTAGATCTGAATATATTAATTAAGATTTAATTTGAATCTAGTATGATTGCTGAAATTTTTTCTATACATGCATAGATTCAAAATTATTGTTCATATATCTAACACGTGAAAGATAATTAGATCTGATTTTTAATTAATTATATATGTCATATGTTAGATTAATCTCTTAGTAGTTTAGTAATTAAATTGAGATAATCACCACGGCCATCCAATCATAAGAAGAAGAAGGGATTAAAGTCTATCTCTTGCCAATTTGATTAGTTTTCTCTTATGATGTGTAGGGGTGCCACTTGTGATATTTTCTATGAAGATGAACAGTGAACAGAAAATTATATGTGATACATATTTTAGATTTAAATCAGATTATACATATATTTTTATATATTTTAGATCATTAAATATTATATGTGATATATTATTTTGATGCACGATCTAAAACTTAATTTCTGTAAAATCTTAGATCCTAAATTCTAGGTTCTATTTGCATGAACTATGAAACTATGACTGACATGCCTGTGGAGTCGGTTTGATTCTCGATTGAGTCGACTCGAGTGCTTGATGAGTAAACTTATTTTTATTGGAGTCAACTCGAGATCTTGATAGGTCGGCTCATTTGCTGATGAGCCGACTCAATTGTGCAGGCTAGATCTAAATATTTCTATTTATCTCAGTGTTATGCCGACTCACTGTGACAAGTCAATCTGAGTACCAGGACAAGTCGACTCGATTCTACAGACAGTAAAATTGTATGAGATACAATACAAATAGTTTAGATCAGAAATTATTTCGACATCTAAACTAAAATCCATATACATAATGCACTTAATTGAGAATTAAAATTAAAAATTATAAGATCTAAAATTATAAATTTAAGATCTAAATTTTAATGCATAAAATATGGACTTTGGGTATGAGTTGAACAAATTAGGTTTAGAGACTAAACTACAGTTAGGATCATTAATTAGATCAGATTAGAACCCTTTTTGATTTTGAGCAGCTAATCAAACTAATCAAGAGTTGGTTGGGATTAGGTCAAAGGGACTCAAAATTAAGTTTAGTTGTAGTTGGTCAAATTGATTCACATATGATGTGAATTAATTATATTAAGATCGAATTTGATTCAGTGGTTTGAGCCCGGATCTATAGGTTAACCTGATTGATTCTGATCAACCAATTTGGTGTCTAAGGCAAGTTTTAGATGGTGGTTCTTTTAATTAGTTTCGTTGTCTGACCTGACCAATTCGTTGGTATCTAAGAAAAGTAATGGGGGGACCTCCACTCATCTTCATTTATTTAGCGATTTTGGGAGATTATATTTTGTATTAAGTTACTTATTGACTCGAATTCACCCATGCCGACTAGATTGGTCAAACATGAGATGATGTGCTGACCTATATCAAATTAGTTATTATATCAGATATATGTGACTAATTAGAAGAGATCTGAACCTAAATCTTCTCACTAAATATTAAGTCTATCGGTCTTCCACAGTTGTAGAGATGCGGGTGCCTTTTTCGATGTTGATCGTTCTCAATTGGTTACAGTAATTTGGTTGCATCGAAAAGGTACAACTACTCTATTGACATTAGATGCCTTGGGGTAAAGATGTGTTGGGCCCAATAACTATTAGGTGAGAGATCCAATAACGATTTTATACTCATTGGTGAATGGTGGATTGGACTTAATTAAGAAATATGCTAATAACTATTAGGTGATGCCACAAGACTTAGAGACTAAATCACTGCAACATGCTTGAAGAATCATCTGGATAAAGAGTTATTTATGCATTGGTATACGTGTATCAATAACTGTTAGATGAGATGCCATACATCGATAGGACCGCAGCATCCACTAGAACCACTTATCGCATTAAGATTTTTGTTTCTCCACTTGAGGAGTGTGAGAGACTCAAAAAATTAGTGGGAGTCTTTGTTTGTTTTTAAAATCTCTAAAACAAACTATTACAAGTACAATTATCTAATTAAATCTCTACTCTCTATGGTTTATTTTTTAGCTTCTAATCCTCTAGCTCGAATCCTGAATATCAACCACTTAATCGAAATCAATTGCATATTCTGGCTTAAAAATTTAAGAATAGTTATTAACTTTTAGAAATTAAACCATGTTCTTGACTAAGTTAATCCAATGTCATCAGCTTATCCAATTCATAGTTAATGAGCTATACTTGACAAATGGTTGGACATTAAAAATTAGGTTAGGTGCTATAAATTGGAGTTCATGGTTGATGAACTCTAATGTATGCATAAAGACATGTAGACTGTCAATGACATGTTGATTCATCTACAACAGTTATGAGATGATCAAACTTGCACAGTGCATGAGATGCGTGATGGGCAGTTGGTCCATGATCATTGTTTGACAATGATCAAAGACATTAAAGAGCTTGAGAAGCTTGACATGATCATGCATAAAAAAATACTAATGAATTTAATCCTGCAATCTTTGATTCATATGGGTAGTTTATGAAACTATTATATAAATAAATTTTATAGCACCTTAATTGAATTGATCAATATATTGGTAACTAAGGAATCTTAAAAATTTTAGAGGTACATATCTGGAGAACCTAAAGAAATATTTACACGCATTTGAAAGGTATGTCAAATTGCTCAAATCTGATCTTACGATTTTTTCTTTCACTAGACTCTAATGCATATTACGCACTTTAATATAGGGTCTAAGAAAGGAAGAGGACTGAGAGAAGGTGAAGTGACTCTTTTAAGTCGATAATGACGCAAAAGTTGCACTATGGCCGTGGGCACCAAACCTCGATGATTATCGTTTGGATTTAGTTTTTTATCATTTGCATGGTGATGCATTTGTGAACTTATTTGAGTAAATAGTGAATGTCATTGGGTCTAAGAGATCTAGAACCAAATAACCTGAAGAATATAGATGGTTCTTTTGGCTAGGTCATGTATGAAAAAAATAATTTACCGATTGGAAAAAAATGGACCTTTGGGCTCATTGACTGTTAAGTTATATCTAGTCGGTGAATCATCTCTTTGAGGATTAATGACCAAGCTGTCCTTTGTGGGATAAAGGGATAGGACCACTGAGATGCTTATCCTAGTACATATACGATGTGTATGGCCCATTTAATGAGCCAGATTAAGAGGTTATCACTACTTCATCATCTTTATTGATAATCAGTCACGGTATAGGTATATGTATGAGATATAAATCTGAAGACTTTGAAAGGTTCAAAGACTTCAGATGTGAAGTAGAAAAGTAAATCGAAAAAATCCTACAGGTACTTCGATCAGATCGAGGACGTAATGCCAAATAGAATATTTATCGGTTATCTAAAAAGAATGACATAGTTTCATGATAGAATTCTCCTAGTACACCTCAGTTCAATGGGGTATCTGTGAGGAGCAATGAAACTATATGAGATATGGTCCGATTCATGATGAACATCACTAATTTAACTATTGTTTCTTTAGGAACAAGGTTTAATTTCTGAATTTAAATTAGATTCTCTCTAAAGTTGGTTTCACCACATCATATGAGATATGATATGATGAACAGGTTAGAAGATAGATCTCTAAGAGCTCATTTATGGGGTATCTTAAAAGGGTTTGGGATGTCACTTTCTCTTTCTAGTGGTTCACAATGTGATTGTGAGTAATCATACTGTTTTCTTGAAAATAGTGGGAGGATGAACTCAAAGAGAGAGTCTCTAAAGAACAATGAGTCACAGGATCTGTACAACCTATTTAAGATGAGTCAGTATATATAATACCTCTTTCACCTCATAGATCTAGTAGGATCTCTCATTCTTTAGAAAGGTACTTGGTATTTTTACAAAAGATTTAGAGAAAGTATTTCTCGAGGGAGATTGAGAACATAAGGATGATCCCGAAACTTATAACGAGATGATGTTGTACATCGATCTTGAGCAATAGATGTGTAGATAGCTCCACTGAATGGATATCTTGGGAAGGTATCTATTTGCAGTGACCTATGGATTTCACTTACAGTGATAGAGATTGCACTACAAAAATCTATTTATGAATTTAAGCTAAAATCTCAGAGTTGGATAGTTATTTTAATGATGTGATCAAATTATTTGATTTCATCAATAATAAAGAGGAATCATATAGTTACATGAAGGTCAGTGGGAGAGTCCCATGCTGACATCGGTTATGATGTTGTTGCATATAGAAGTTTCTTATCAAAGACCTAGGTCAAACATCCTGTATTTTGGAATAAAGATCTATAGATATAGATCCTAAAAGGATGTTTGGTTTTTACAGACAAGAACATAGAAGAAGTGCTGAAAGGGTTTAGTATTAAAACCTCTAAAAGAGATCCGTTATCCTCTTGGGCATGGGTGTATGCCATGCTATGTACTTGGTATATCTTGCTGTGAGAGCACGAGCAGATATTAGTCGAATTCAGACTAGGAGCATTGGATTGCTGTGAAAAATATCTCTAAGTACTTGAGTAGCACTAAGGGATTATTCTTTATCTTTAAAAAAGGTTTAGAGCTAAGAGTGAGAGAATACACTAATGCTGATGGTAGAATGTATACATCAACATGTATTCTTGTATTATGTGGGTTCGGTATGTTGGAAGAATTTCAGACAATTGACCAATGGAAGCTAAATATACTATAGATGTGCAAGATGCGTTCTGATTCTTATGATACTTACGGAACTAGATATCATACCATTAGATGCTATGACATTATACTGCAAAGATAATAGTCCATAGCTCTCGCTAAAGAGTCAAGGTCTCACCAGAAGTCCATGCACATAGAGCAGGGATATACGCAATGACCTCAAATAGAAATACATGGAGGTACAGAGAGTAGACTCCATATAAGATATGGTGGGCCTGAGTCACTTAGCCAGCTAAACACCGAAGCTTGTCTTCAGAAGATAGGGCTCAGGTATATGATAGATTGGCTTTAGTGCAAATGAAAGTTTGTTAGATGTGTGCTTTAAAAGTCAATCTTGACTAATACATACCTTTATCTAGGGGATACTTTATACTTGACGGACAGCCTTGTTAACCAATCATGTCATATATGTCCATGATTTGTTCTAAAAATTAACAAAGATGATTTTATATATTCTCAAGGTATTGAGAATTTGAAATATACATCATTAGTGGTTAATTTTTAAATGCTTCCGATCGAAACATCGTTATGGAGGACAGTGATCAATCCATTCAAGATCAGTATACGGATCACCTCTCTTTTGGACAGATAAGTCTCGAGTCTGTGGTGTGAAGACGCTGGGGTGAGAGTGCAGGTGGTTACTAAAGAATAATTTGCACTGAGTGTGACCAACACAAGAAACTACTTGGATGTCTACTCACTCGTCAGTGATTTTCTCGATACTACAGTGGTGTGACTGGTCCTTTAACCTATGATGTGTTGGCTATTCACAGCGAGATTACTTAGTTTGACTGCACGTTCTCTTGGTCTCTAGCCATTCGGATCCTTGCTGTGTATATTGGCTATTGTAGGTTCAGGTTTGCTGTTTGGAGTAAGATGCACCTAGATATAATCTATCGATCTTGGTAGAAAAGGAGTAGTCCTATGTGATTTGTAAGACTGAGTTTAGAAAGTCTCTGGTCAGAGTAAATGTGAATACTAAAAAAGAATTTTCACAGAATTTACAAATAAATTCGAGTTGAGCCAATCTAGCATATGATTGATGATGGAGTTTGACGAGTTCTCCATGACCTATGTCTAGTCGGGACTCACGATAGAGGGATTATATCATACGATAACTGTACCTAGAGGTTTATCTTTTCTGTTCTGCTGGGTTGCCACTATATGCTACTAGACGTCACTGGTGGATCATTAGAACTCACTAGGATTGTTTTCGGATCAACGATCCTTGTTGAGGCTAGTTGGAATCATTCCAATCCATCGAAAAGAGTTTCGATGATACTGTGATGGAGATCACGGTATGTCTCACTACCAGACAGAATAGAACCTGAAAAGTTATACACAAAAGGAGCATGATCTGATCAATGATCTGGATTATATTCGAATTATCAATTGGATTCATAGTTTGAATTTTGAAAACCGCTAATTTGTAAGTATTACAGTTTTGGTAGCTGCTAATTATTAGCGCATGGACTTAATTGTAAATATTATAATTTTATTGGGACTGATTAAATTATGGGTCAAGTTCTAATTAATTTAAATCAGATTTAATTTAATTAGGCTTGATTTAATTTAATGTTAATTGGGTTCAATTATCCAAATTAGATTTGGATTTCAAAATTGATAGGATCAGGTTTGACAGCCTTTCAAATTCGATTCGATTCAAATTTGATTTGAACTCGATTAAGATTCAATTTGAACTAGATGAACTATGACTCATAGAGCACAGGTTTCGTTGGACTCTCTCTCCTGATCTCATGCAAAAAGAAGAGAGGATGAGTGCCCCTTCTTTGTATGCGTGAAAAATAAGGGGGCACCAATAGTTGGTGCCTCATCTTATCTGGGACTCTCTCTTCTTTTGATTCATCCTTCCTATTTGAATTCAATTTAAAAAGAAAGAAAATCAAATCTTTTTCTTATCTGAAAAAGGGCCCATGCCTCATATTTTTGTATGACAAAAATATTGGAGAAAAGTGGGCGTGCGTTAGTTTTATACGTGAGATAATTTCTTTCTTTCTTCTCCTATCTCAACGCATTTTAACCCTTCTTTTTGATATTAACGCCTAAGATCAAATGAGATTAGATTTATTAGGGCGTTAGGAAGTGGTTGGGCATGGGATAATTTATTTTGTGCGACAAAATAAAAGGTGAGGGAGAGAGTGTGCGTGTAATAGAAATAAGGCACTCCTTTCTTGCCGCACAACATAATCCCAATGCCCACTCTTCTTCTTCCTTCACCCCAACACCTAAAATCTGATGGATATCAGATCTAAGAGAAAAAAAGAGAGAGAAGAAGAGAAGAAGAAAGATTTTTCTTTCTTTTTTGGTGATCTGGTTTAGATCTCATCGGATCTGCATGAAGGAGTTCGTACAGCGTTCATCTTCTTCAAGATTTAGAAGAAGAGATTTAGATCCAAAACTGATGAAGCGAGATCTGCAAGGTGCCAGCACACCGGTGATCTTGGTGCTCCGATCAGACATCTCCGTATGGATACCAGCAGAGGTCAGACACATGCACGGCTACAATCAATACCCCGGACATCTGCAGGATCCGAAGGTATGGAGATCTGAGCTCCGATTTTATTTTACTGATGTTTGTTTTTACTTTTCATATTTCAGATTAAGGTCTCTTGTTCGTGTCAAGATCCTAAGCATGATTTTCAGATCTGATCTGGTACGTTTATTAAATTAAAAAAAATTTAATCTATTTACATCGCTGTACAAAGTTTTATAAAATTTTAAACTATACGTATGAAACCATAATGTATTCTAATAATGGCCCCCTCCGATGGGAAAAACCCTAGTCGCCAGGGCCCCATCGCCACCACCTATCCGACAATCACCCATGGCCAGTTGAGAACCTGATCCCTCTTTCTGGTCTCTTTAAACTTGAAGAGAAAGAACCCCTTCTCAAGCCCATACCCCATCACCTCCCCTTTCAACCCCGCTCGTGGCTGGAACTCTCTCGTGACCGCCTCCGCCACCACCCTCCAGCCAAAGCACCTAGTCAACATCGCCGAGGCCGCCCAGCTCATTGATTCTTCCCTTAGCTCCTCTTTCGGAAACCGGACCACCTTCGAAAACTACTTAATAAGATCCTATACCTCCAATGGTGGCTCCGATGAGATCCGGTGCGACCTTGCATCATCTTTCTCAAGTCCGGCCTAACGTGCCCCACCCCCCTCCCTCCTCTTTCGAGGTTCCCGAGCGATTCATAGGGATGCATGCCAGATCACCGACGATCAAGGGAAAGAGCGATAATCTCAAAGCACAACGGAAAAAGGAAAATGGTCACGGTTTTCTAATAGTTGTATGACCCTCCAGGTTGGAATCAGCCTTTGAAAGTATAGTGCCGAAATTTATGCAAAAAAAAAAAAAGGTGTGGATGAACGATAGAATGTAGGAACTAACCCTTCTTAATAGAGAGATCTAGTCATTTCAGGGAGTTTTTCAGAGTCCTAGCATTTTCAATCTTTTAGATATAAATAACGGGCCAAAGCTCACGTCTTGATGATAGTCTCTTTACATGTTTTCCGATGAACTAGATGTGTGGCAAAATTGTATAAGATTCAACTGTGTAACCATGGTTGATGATATTCTTTTTTCATGTAAATGCTATCAAAATTTTCAGTGAATTTCATGTACGCCAAAGTAATATGAGAATTTATCAATCATCGTCTGATTGCAGGACTTTCATGTAACTATGGTTGTAGAGGCGCACAACATAAAATATCTAAGCTGCCCAAACTAAAAAGCCCTCCACGTCACTGCATGCGGTTGATCACTTAATGTGGTGGGTTGGCTTCGACATGGCTATCATTTGGCACACGGATGACAGTACTGTTGGACGCCAGCAATGCATCTGAGAGTGACAATGGATGGATGTGATCGTATGGGGGCATGCTATGCCTGGCGGCAAACGGATTTTGTATGTCAATTAATACTCGAGCGTAGAGCAACACATTACAATTACTTCACCATGAGGGGAAGAGAGAGAGAGATATGTGATTTGTTATCAATATTAACATGATGCAGACAGTCCACTACTAAGCAGAAAACCTTGTGAAAAACATATTTCATTGCATATGCGGTACTTTGACAATAAAGAATCATCAATAAAGAGATCCCAGCTATACCCTTATTGCGAAAGAAAACTAGACAACAAGGGTCAAAAAAAATAGAGGAAAAAAATCAATCTACATCCTAGGTACGATGGCAGCAATCCAATTTGATGTGCCATCTCAAAAATAGTCCAACTATATCACAAATGAATGATGCAATCAACTAATACCTGAACTTACCTGCAACACCATCTTACATGATCAACTATCCTAACCCGTTTGTTTTACATCTCTCCTGCTGCCATTAGGAGGCACAAAAGTCAACATCCGAAATCTTTATGCTGAAGGGCCTTTGGCTCTTATCAGACGTGATCAAACCACAATGCTGCTTCACCCATTTATTGCCTTAACATTTCAACCATCTCAGTACCTGAAAATCCGCTCTTCCTGTAGAGGAATCTGCTTCAAACCTAATAGGGGGAACACATCAGCTCTTAAGCAAGTTTCCATTCATCCCCTTTCCATATGCAGGAGCCCTACACCTCATACAAGTGCTGCTATGGATTTACGTTGCACTCAGCCATAAACCGCTCTTCTTGGGTGAGAAATTTCTTCCAGTAGCTCTTGTATTTTGGTATACCTAGCTCTAGCCATGGTTTCATGTTGCCATTGTAATGCAGTGCTGCAGCATTCTTTATGGCATCTGCACTAACTCCATAATCATGACCCAACCTTGACTGAACCCAGGTATCATCCAGAGTGTAGATCAGATCTTGAAATGCGAGTAAGCTTATGGGCAGTGCTGAAGCTCTCCATGATGCCTCAGTTCCGTTTTGAAACTGTCATTGCCAAAGCATCACAAAATATTCAGAAAGTCCTAAAATTAACAAGGCAAGTCATCTTATCTGCCAAATTGGAATATCACAGAGTTTTTCCTTACATTTCATTTAAAAAAAAAATAAATGACTTGAGCCTCAAAAATCTCAATAAGTTTCTAGCAATTTAAAATTGCATAGCAATAATAGATAAGTAATACAAAGTCATTCATAGGTATTCAAATATGGAAGCACAAGCCACTGGCCAAAACTTATATCCAAACAGGCTGATAGTTCAAGAACGGATATTGTATTGGGCAACCAAACAGCCAACACAGGTCAAAAAAAGTTTAGAACTACTCAATTCTGATGACTGATCAAATTAGAGCTGAATTATAATTATTAAGTTAATGCTTTTTTTTTTTTGTTAATGACTAAACTGGTAATGGAACCATCTTAAGTTTTGTAAATCAAGTTTATAATTCACACTTAAGGACTATTTTCTGAAAATATGACTCAATTATTGGTAAAAATATCCAATTGTTTCCTATATGTGTATACCACAACAATAAAGATGACAATACTAAAGATGACTAACCTTTTGTAGCAGGCGTAGGTAATTTCCAGTAATGTTGTGCTCCCTCCAACTTTCCAAATCTACAATGTTCATTCCAGACATCCAAGCACAAGAATCACCATTATAGTTATATCCTCCTATATAAGTTTTCAACTGACCCAATCTAACTCCACAGAACTGAACAGCACCATTCACTTTCCCTTCCAAGTCAAGGTTCCATAAGGATGACAAGTCCCGTTGAACCACAACATCATCATCCAAAACTACTACTTTTTTTAGATTTTTGAATATTTCAGGTAGAAGAAAGTGCGAGTGACCAAAAACGGATAGATATTCAGTTCTCATCCGCATAGATGATGATTGAGCAACGTCACTGATGGAAACACGGAATTCCTCAGATGGTGATAGCTGTCGCAGGCCCAAATTGTAAGAGTGGATCAGGTTAAGATTGTCAAAATTCAAGACATGAACAGTTGCCTCCTTGTAAGAATTTCTGGCAAACCAGTGTTTCATGGCATAAAAATTTTGCCCATCAGTGACCAAATGGAAAATCATATGTCCAGTTTCCTGTAAAATTACAAGACAAAAGTCAATGACACCAGTCAGGCATGAAGCTCTTTTTGATACCCAACCATTAAAAAGAAACAATTTACCTCAGCATTCATCACAGTGGAATTGATAGTAACAGATACTGCAAGTATGTTTCTTGAGATGAGGACATAGTGCTGAAAGATTGGGTTGTTGAGCTTGTAAGCATGAAACTGTTCTATATCCTCCAATGAGTTCTTGAAATATTCTACCGTCAATCTCATTGACAAACAGTGAAGACTTTTGGGCATGGTCTGAACACCAAGATGGTAAAGGAATGCACTCTGCTTCATATGGAAATGGGCTTCATCCTCAGTCAGATCAAGTATCTGTCTAAGTTTCTTGTCCACATTGTTACAGTCTATGGTACATGATCTGGCTTCAGCAATTGTGTGATCCATATTTTGTATCTTCTTTCCAACACTGAAAGGTAAAAGTGGAGCTGATCTTCAGAACCAATTCATCAAGATTATTTTAAAATAAAAGGAAAAGAAAAGAAAGCCTTCAAATGCTTTTACTAGATTTCTGAAGTTAAATCCAGTGAAACAAAGGGTCTGCCAGCCTCTGTAACCTCAGACTTTCAAGACTAAGAAGAGAAAATTTCAAAAAATTGTTACACGTTGTCTGATGGTCAAGCATAATTACGAGTCCTCAATCGAGGGTCTTCCATGATTACGGTAATCATGGTTCGAATTTTGGGTTAAGCTAGCTGTGTACTAAAATGATTTTTGCTCACAACCACCATGCTCCAGGCAGCTCTGGTCAGAGTTAAAGCAGGCAACGACCAGTAAAAGTCATAGCGATTATTCTAAGTCATCTGAATGGAACAATATTCTCGAGCAAGAAGCACTGGTTTAGGTGTTTCATCACATGCTTCACTTGAAATGCCTAAAAACAACCCCAAATAACCCAATGTTCAGAGTCAGTTTTGTTTTGACTTCTCAATAATCTAGATCATTTCAATATAAAGGAAATGTTTCCACCAAAAATTTAAGCTACAATTGTAATATGAAACTACCACAAATAGTACTTAAAATGTTCTTTGAAAAATGGGCCAATCAAAATAAGCCACAATGAAGAGAAAGGTACAAACTCTAGTGGTTAAACAACTAAACGATTATCAGGATGACAATGGCAAAAATAACTTCCACAAGTTCTTTTTTTTCTAAGGCAAGAAAAGTATATTGTAAAAAGGCTACAGAAAATCTCAAGTATTCTTCGATCACACAAAAGATACGGGTCTTGCTTCCTCTCCCCACATTAGCAAATAAACATCATATTGCACCACCCTGCATCAAACTCTTGGCCAGGCCCTTGAAAGATCCTCATGCTCCTTTCTTTCTGCACCCTACAGTAGTTCATTTGGCATGATGCTCCCTCCCATTCAATCAATTAGGCAGCTTGGACAACAAGCGCCTAAGATACCGTATCATTTGTATTGAATTCTCCCAGGTCACACCCATTTGAATCAAAAAGGCAAAATGACACCATAGTGGAGAGGGAAATAATCCATATTTCATCAAGAGAAAATCAGCATAAAAGTACATTTTTTTCCTAAGGACCCTCCATGAGATAATAGTTAAAACTTCAATTAAATTTTTGCTTATTAGTGGTGCAAGATGAGACATAAATTTTCTTCTAACAGTAAAATCTAACTAAGAAAATAAGAAATTATTGAACAAATGCATTGAATATGCGACACACAATTCATTAGCTTTTATAGTTTTCTCAATAATCATGAATCTCAAAGGGCTCAAAGTCCCCCATCCCAGTATGGTTCCTAAACAGACAAAAGGATCATTCAAAATTCCAGGCCTCCATGAAAAGATGAAAACCAATACTTGCTCCCAATGCTATAAAATCTTATCCAGAACTAAATCATCTGAAAAAAAATCCAACCTTAAGTCAAAAATAGAAGTACCATCCCCTCTATTCCCTTTCCATCTGACTCTCTTGGGATTCTATAGAAGTACAAGGTGACAAACTCCAGAGCTTGCAACTAACATGGATGGGATTTTAACCTAAATTAGCTTATATATGTCACTCCCCCAGAATTTGGGAAGACGGAAATGTGGGGGATCTGAAGAATAAATTTAGTAATATAAAGTACATGATGAGAAACCTATTTGGCAAAACAAAATGCCAACACATCATTTTTGTTTTTTTACTCAGTTTAGATTAAGCAAGAAACTTTAGAAATGATTATAAATAGACCAGGCACTAATTTCAGAACTGCTATGAAAAGATAAATTATAGATCCACAAAGACACGATTTCTTTTCTTTTTTTGGCAATGCCAGACAAGTTCAAAATTTGCTGTCATTTGATATGATTAAATGATCCATGTTGGTGAGTTTATATATAGACTTTTGCAAGTGGGACCACAAAAGCTTCTTTTCCAGATGGAGATGTTGTAAGGGTCATTGGCAAGAAGCCATGAAGTTGGCCAATGAATCATAGTTCTATATGTTTTACTTCTAAATTAATAGCAAAAAAGTTCCAAAAAAGGTTACAAGTTGGTCAAGTAAACATGCAGACAACCATATCTGGACTGATTTGGACCTAGCGTTCAGAGTCCAAACCTATGGAGGAGGTACAAGATCTTTGAGGTCATTCTAGCCCCTACAATATGTTACGTAAAATTTAGGGCAGAACCTACATCCTGTATCAAGTTCAAGTTTCATTTGGTAGAACTATCTTCCAACCAACCTAAACATGGCCTACATTTGCAAAATACAGAAGCATAGGTAGGAAAAGTTGAATTAATTATTAGAGCAGTCTATACAATATTTCTTATATAGAATCTCTACATCAAGAATTGAACATCCAAAGCCATGCATGAATTGAAACTGGGGCCAATGTTGAGACCCATGACCTGATGCCTAACCTAGACTTGTAGACCTAACCACGAAGTAATCACATGATGAGACACGTGATTACGTAAATATCGCAATTATTTAAATTCAACTATCTTAAAGCAGTAACATTCATTACATTTGACATTGGGCAAACAAGTTTGCGATAACATCATCTTTGTGGTCTATGATATTCTTCTCCCTAATGTCACTTCCATCATGCATGAGCCCCAAGGCTTTAAATCAATTGATACATGAAGAAAAGGAGAGTTAATATATGTAAACACATTACTTACAATGATGGAAGATCGGCATCTGAAATGGCTTCACTAAGCATGCGCTCATGTTCTTGAATACTCTGCTTCAGTTCAAGTGACAGCTTCTCCTGTCCCTGAAGCTTTGCAATGCTTGGGTAGTAAGCTCTAGCCACAAATAACTGATCTTTGAGTCTCTTCACTAGAGCATCTTTCATCACTTCTTTGTGTTCCTTGGACCAAATGCAGTAGCTTCCAAATTCATGCTGACAAGATTTCTCAGTCTCATCACCAGCTGAATCTTTGGAATGGTTCTCCTTTCCATCTCTCCCATCATTCTGGGATAATTAACAGAATAAGTCATTTAGGAAGCCCTACAAGTTGACCACAAGGGGATCAAACACCCAAATTCACTACGATATCATACACATCAAGGCCTAAAACAGGGCCAAATATGAAATTCAATGTATACATAAAATCTGATATTCTGTCTATTCTCAAGACAAAATGACAAAAAAGTCAATTTTGGGAGCCCTAAAAGTTGAACCTAAGCAGATCAAACACCGAACCCAAGCAGATCAAACACCGAACTCACTATGATATCATGCACATCAAGGTCTAAAGCAAGACCAATTATGAAATACAGTGCACACATAAAATCTGACTATTTTCAAGAATAAAAAGGAGAGAAAACTATTTTTTACAAAAAAAAAGGAGTTCAATCTCAAAGAATTCAGCTATAGGTGCCAGAGGGTCAAAGGAGTTGGTTGGCTTAATCAGTTCAACAACTTTACAAGTGCTTAAAATAAATGCCAGTGATGAATATTTCCTAAAACATGAGAATAAGTCTTACTCTTGTATTCAGAGATGATGGTGCTTTTGGTACAACTACTTGTTCTGTTGGCAGACCTGCATACATGATCAAGGGGGGGGTTTGGTGAAATTCTGGATGTCAAAACTGGGGGAAGAAATCAAGACAATAAACATATGGATGAACTTAGATTGTTTACCTCTAGAGGTACTATTCTTTGGTTTAGAGTAGGAGAGAGCATCCTTTGGCCGTGAATTGGACTGCACACCAGCAACAGATTCAGTCGTAGGTTTCTTGGTGAAATTTACAGTAACATCCTGATATATAAACAACTGCATATGTTCTCAGAAATTCTAATTTGCCAATTCAACATAGCTAACAAATACAACGGCCACAATTCCAAAAACAATATGATATTAAGGATGCTTCCAGCTATAGGCATCTTACAAAGATAATGAGACTGGATCTCACAAAATTAATATAGGTGGTCAAGATGGCCTAAAAATTGGGTAGAACACATAATAGAAGAACAGAAAAATCAATAGAGGTAGATATTAAATTTAAATTGCTAGAAGAAAATGAGAACAAAAACTGATTCAGTTGAAGAATGACCAACAATTGAGGGATGGCAGAAAATTTTCAGAAACAATGCTATTTCAATAAACTAAAAGAATATACTGAAAATGAAACAGAATCTTCAGAGAAAATCATTCAAGCAAAATGAGATGACAATGCCATCACATAAAGCAACTTTCAGTATATGGTAATGGTGGATAATAGTGGAAAAGGTTGCACTAGCAACCAACAGCGCACAGAGAATATCAACTACAGTACATGAACCTATGAGATACGATAGGAGGATAAGAAGCACCTTCACACATCTGTGAAACATAAAAGCTTGATCCTATAACTTAATTGAGTACACTGCGATTCTGTAAGATGTTGGGACCCTAAATTGAACTTTATAGGGTGCATAGACACTTGGAAAATGTGTCTTGAAGACTAGCCTTATCACCAAGGAGTAAGATTTCCCTCCCTTAAATTAAGGAAAAGAAATGGCCCAAAGAGACACTGCTTCCCTCTTCCAGTTTCTGTCTATTGCTCCTCTCCTTGCTACCATAATCACTGCCCAACTAACAATCTTGCCATGTCCTACTTCGACTCCCTTCTCGACCTTTTCATGCTCAGCGGATCAAATCAATTGAATCAGGTGGCATGTCAATATCTGATCGTTAACAGATCCACCGCTGAAATCCCTTGTTGCCAATCTGTTGAGTTACCAGATTAAAATGGTTTAGGCCATTTGGTTGACCGAACAAGTTTCAAACACCCATTATCCAGTCCTAATCCATTCATTTCAAGCCTAATCCTTATAATCCTTATGGTTAATATAACCATTAGTGCCCTGGACTTCATGTGCTCTAAAAATGAAGCTAAAGTCACAACTTTACCATACACAAGTAAAGCCTTATACTGGGAATTTGATTTATGATTGTCAGCTAGTAGATAAAACCAATGTCCAAGACTAAGCTGATGTGGTAGTAGAAACAAGATTTGATGTTTGTATGCGAAACCTACTTGGGAAATGAAGGACTTACTCTTCTCGGGTTGTGCTTTGGTGTGTAGCAACTTACTGATTATCACTAACACCATAATAAGAATGGTAGCATACATCAACAAAAGCATTTAACTAAGTTCCTTTTAGAGGATAAAAAGCCATGGACCTAAAGATCACAAAATTGGCATTTTGGTGAAGATAAATAAAGAACAACCCTTGTACCACATACCTCCTACTTAAGAAATCTTACTGGCATTACATTGATGTTGGTTCCAATGCAAGGGAAAATCCTAAAATGAAAGAGTCTGCAAATTTGTCATCAACCCTCAAGTCAACATCTTTGTGGGTCTCACAACCGTCTCTTGTTAACCCTACCCCAGAACTTATGGACCACCCCCATCAGGTTCTGCTGAATAACTGATCATATAGGAATTAAAAATCATGGTCTAACAGAAGATATGCAACGTTAAAAAAGGAAGAACAAATATTGCAAGCTGATGCCCAAATCTGCCCCAGTATGACACAAAAATATCCACAGGATTCTGTGAGAAAACACTTACATGTAGAAGGAAAAAAACTATGCAAGCAATAATGCATAATATGCAAGAATATATTTCATAATGATTACAATGAACAGATATCTAAAAAAGCGGAGAAATCTCTCAAAGGTGCATGCACGAGAACATGAATGTAGATAACATGATTAGTTCTGGAAGCAATTATTATGTAAAAAAGGATTGCTATGAGCCAAAATCTCACCACTTTCTTTGGTCATGCCTGAAAGTTCACGAATCATATATTTTTTATGGAAGTGAAAGGATGAAAAAAAAGTCAAAATCTGTCTTTGTATATTCATTGTTATAAAAACCCTTTACATCATTAACAAGAACTAAAGAAAAAGGTTATATCACCTAATATTGCGACGTAGGATTATTGGAAAAATGTTAAGTGATAACAAAACTCTCAGTTTCAGTTTCAAGATAAGCCCACAGAACACCATTAGCAGTAATTGTGTACATAATCCTTCGCATGCCACCAGAAGATTAATAATGAATTAAACAGTCCAATAAAAGTGCCCATCATATACTCTTTCTGCACCTGTCATTTCCATCAAGTTTGTGATGTATGGATGCAAATGTAATAATGCATCAAAAGTATATAGGTGCTGCGAAAACATATCAGTGAGAAGCTAATGACTTAAGTAGAAATAGGGTGATAAGGTAAAGAAGGAGAAGCACTTGCAAGAGCAATCCATTCAAGCAAAAAGTCCACAATGAAGTGCTGGAGAACTAAGTTGCACAGTTAACCCATAACGTATAGTATGAGAACTATGGTAAAGAACAAAGAAGGCCTTTAATTAAAGACTATCAGGTCTACTCCCACTAAACGAGCAATTAAATTCATGTACGCTCAACAATAACCACTTTGACTTACTTACGTGCATCTAGAAAGACAAAGGTAATGCAGGGAGACCATGTTTTACATGAATTCAAAAAAATGTACATATATAGTTAGCATAGAGGAAACCTCTGGGATTGTTGCTTTAAATCTATCCATGAGATCATTAACCCTTAACTCATCCCCCTGCAAAACACCAAAACACGAAACAGCATTATAAATTATTAACAATATATAGACAAACTACAGCTTTTCCTATCAAATATATCTTTCTAACAACCTATCTACCAAAAAAGAAAGCGACTAGAGCAAATCCAGTAATCCACTACAACAAACTGTTAAAAAAAAAAAAAGAAAGAAAAAGAACCTCGGATTCATTCTGCTCCCCACCAGCATCTACACGGGCGTAATTCTCAAAGCCAGACTCCTATGCAACGATCAAAACCCAGCAATAAGAAAAAACCAAACAAACAAACAAACCCTCTCCATCATCAACATAATAATAAATCTTCTCTCACCGAAGACGAGCGCTCATCACTCAAGTTTCCTGCACAAAAGACAAAAAGAGCATCAGATATTCCAGCGGCAGAGCAGTAAAGAACAACCAAATGCGCTAGAACCCCCCATTCGCCCTAAATCTCGAAGTAAGACAAAATTAACACCACAGATCTCTCCAACTCGAAGCCACGGAGAGCACGGAAGCCAGATCCGGAGCAGATGGACGGAATCCGAGACCGAAACCACAATGCGGGCGCAAACCAAGATCTCGCCAGCCAAATCCAGCCGAAGTTGGAGATAATGCGAGATCTGCGGAGATCCTTAGGGTTTACAGAGGCAGAGGTATTGAGGGGAGGGGACGAACCAGAAGGGAAGCGGTTTTGGAGGCCGAGGAGGAAGGCGAGGGGGACGAGGAGCGAGAAGAATCCGAGGACGAGGACGGCTATGGCGAGCCCCTTCCATCTCCGCTTCGCCAGCGGCGAACTCGCGGCAGCGTAACCCTTCATCTCCGCTCTCGCTCTCTGCTCCGCCTATCCTCTATTTATACCTATCTATATCTCAGGATATCGCCGCCGCCTCTCGCCTCCCATCATCAACTACTCTGAACTCTTGTTTTAATTCAAATGTGGAGGCTCTCCTCTCTCTCCACATATAGAATGGAATCGCAAATATTTCTTGGCTTTATTGCTCTTTATATATATATATATATTGTTCTTCTGGACGTTCTGTGTTGAAAGGACTACGAAAATAGAAAAGGAAAAAAGAGAGAGAGTTTGGATGGTTGGGGAGTCCGGAGAGAGTAATTTCGCCAATAAATCTGTGTTGAATGCTTCTTTGGCTTGGGCTATTAGTGTTGTTCGTGAATTGTGGTGCGATGGTGTCTAGAGCGTAGGGGGTATTTGTTCACCCGGGAGGTGAGCCTAGCGCGTGATGGGCCATATTGGTCCCTTGGCTCGGACCCTACGGAGCGACACGGATCCCTTCCGACTCGCCCTTATTGCTGCACGTGCGATGCGCTGGGGAGGGGTGTTGTGTGAAGGACCCATAGGGTTTATATTGTATCATTCGTGAGAAAGAATGATTGATCTTCTCTCGCAAGATATATTATTAGATCATATTTTATATAAATTTTGAAATATGATAAATTATTTTAGGCCATCTATAGTATAAATTATAAATTATACTTTAAAATTTATGCAAAGCATGGTGCTATAGTTCAAGAGGAGATCTATCATTTTTTTTATACGGAAGATACAACTTAAATCGGACCTATACATACATCAATTTTAATTATATAATAGCAATAGTAATGGATAATTGCAATGTACATAAAAAGATATATGTTATTCTGATCCTCGTAAGAGGAGATGCATGGCGCAGTCATTATGGGTTAAATAGACCATGAAATATGTGCACATGCAATGAATAGAGTAGTCTAATTAAATATATATTTATTAAAAGAAAAGAATATGTGAATAGCACCATACAAATGAACAAACAAATGATAGAATCTAATCACTAACAAAGATTTGATGCCATAAACCAAGGCTTAAATGCATTAGAATAGTAAAGATTTTAATATTTTATATAAATTGAATATATGTTAAGTTTCTAAACTAATGTTTTATTCCTTAGAATAAGAATGGAACCAACACTATATTTATTAAATATTTGATTAACTTTAAAGACCACAAGAATTGATTAAGGTGACACAAAGTCAAACTTCAAGGTTTTTTATGCTACACAATAATATAGATCTGACATATTTATAGTCCACGAGGAGGTTGCATTTTCTAGCTTTAAAGTCAATATTAATCTTGATCAATGCATACTCAACTCATTACTTTTAAGCTACAATTCTATGGTAAGGGGTTCGAATGAATTGGTATTCGATAAAATTGTAATGTTTTGAGCATATACAAGATTGACGAGTTTAGGTTAGATGAAAATATTATCCCAATCTTATATTTGCCTAAGACAAGAGTGCTTTAGCTGCATCATGATCAAGATTTATAATACTCTAATATGGGAGTCTATCAATCATATAAGTTACATTCGGTGCATTACCAGACAGTGATAATCTAGATTATCTATAATCTGGATAGATTGTCAGTAATGTTGATTACTGTGTTTGGTATATGTACGTAATGTTGCAGTAAAATTATTGAAAATCTTGATTGACATGTTTAGTATGGCAATCAGATCACTGATAATGTAATATCAATTTTTTAAAATATTTTTAAATTAAATTTATTAAATCAAATAATAGATTGAAATAATTAAATAATAAAATAATAAATCAAATTTATTAAATCAAATAATAAATTTATTAAATCAAATAATAAATCTGATAGTCTTATAATTTTTCACATAATAATCAAATATTTTAAAATAACATGACTAATCACATAATAATAATAATTAATTATTACTCAAATAATATTTTTTATTATTATAAAATAAAAATATTTTATTATTTATCTTTTTTTCTCTTTTTTTATTTTTTTTCCTCATTTTTCCTTCCTTTCCTCCCACCCCTCACCCTAGCCGATCCCCACGCCCGTTCCGATCCACCCCACCCCGACTCATCCTCAACTACCGGCACCACACCCATCTCCCTCTAGAACGCCACCTGCGGCCCCGACCCAATGCCGCCCTCTGCCACACTCGTTCCACCCTTCTGTCATCCTCTGTCGTAGCTGTTCGCCCCTCTGCTGCGACCATCCGCGTCGCACCCATCGTCGTCTGCTCTGCACCTGCCGTTCACCTCCGGCTCTGCGAGACCATCACCCCCCTCCCCTCCCCTCTGGTTGTTCGCATCCGTTTCACCCCTCTGCCACAGCCGTCCGTACCGCATCCACTGCTGTCCGCTCCGCACTGGCCGTGCGCCCCTGGCTTCGCGAGACCACCACCCCCCTCCCTTCCTCTCTGACTGTTCGCACCTATTCTGTCCCTCTACCGTGGCCGTCCACGCCGCATCCACCGCCATCCGTGCCGCACCCTCCGCCGTCCGCCCCCTGCTCCACGAGACCATCACCCCTCTCCCCTCCCCTCGAGCCCCGATGGCCGTCCACGTGACAATGGGTGGTTCAGCAGCGAGGGGGATGAGGAGAACGACGAGCGGGAGGATGGAGAGGGATTTAGGTTACATTTGTTTGATGAAGACAGTTTCATCCAAATATTCTATTATCAAATTATCAAATATTTGATAATCTGGATAGCCATCCCTCTCTTTGGTAATCTAGATTACTTTGTGGGAGGTAATTTGAATTACTAAACTAAAAAGCATATCAAACTTGGTAATTTGATGAGATTTCTTTAAATTGCCAACAATCTAGATAGATTGCCAGCTACCAAACACCACCATAATGACATGGTATGTACTCTAGCATTTTCACTCATTAATTCATTATTCGTTGATGCATTCCTACATAGCATGTGTTACGTATGTTAGTATGTCTGCAAGATATACCCTACTAGAATATGGTTGGTTGTTCCATCCTTCGACAAAATAGCTAAAGATGTCCGGGTTCTAAACTTCTAAAAAGCAATTAATGATCGATTATTGAGAGATACCTCAAACTTGAAAGAATTTGTACAAGTGGTTGTTGGTGACTATGAGTCCTGATCTGCATATCATATGCGTTTACTATCAAATCTTTTTTATACCATGCAAACAATGAAAATATTGCTGGCTATGCAAGATATGTTGCTGAAATATGGCCTAAAAATAGATTTTTTTGCTTTGAATTTATAAGATGAATTAAAACTTTGTGTCTACAAAACTTTGAAACTTAATTGATTGAATGATCTTGCTTAGATCGAAATGTGTGTGATATACACTACCCTGAGACCGTAATTTGTCTTCTATGTACAGATCTATAGCAATCTCACCCTTGAGGTACAACCATCAGACTCAGCCCGATGCTCTTTTGATGGGCGTGGTCATTGGGGGGCTTGATCCGGATGATTTTCTTCACTAATTCAAGAAAAAAAAAAAGTGAAAAAAAAAACTTATAAAAAAAATATTCTGAAAAGATTGTGTCTCCATCTCGAAAGCAATGCACTGTAAAAAAACAAAATATGATAGAGAGTGAATATGATGTGATTTGTTCAGATATATCTCAACTTAGAATCTATTTATAGACTACGTCTAAATAATCAAGACAGTGGGATGATTCCAAAGATACATGACCATATCTATTCGGGAACTAACGTTCTCTCTTGAAAACGAGATCATTCAATCCCTTTCGTTACTTTAAAATGCCATGTGTACCAAATCCTATCGATCTATTTAAAATGACATGTTCTTCTTGGGAAGAGCATGATCCGGTCCAGAATCAGGTAAAGTGGTTTCCAAGCGTCTCCTCTTAGCATTCCTTTTTCCGTAGTATTACTTCAGCTGTAAATTCTACCAAAAAAAAAACTATAAATTCATAAAAAAAAAAAAGTCAAGAGAGCCAAAGGATCTAATAGTATATCACTGCTCAATACCAGTTGGCAGTCTGTAATACTGTAGAAAAGATTGCATTGTGATCACTGAGATTCCTAATAAAATTATTGCACATAGAAGATCATCGACAACGTCCAAAGCATGCAAAGTGGCATTTTTATCTCCTCATGTGGATTGCTGACATAAGTACTACATGGATGTCCAATCAGAAAGGCTCATGATGTGTTCCATCTAACTGTATTGGTGCTCTAATCAAAGGCATAGAGGATCTTAACTCGAATCCTATGTTTTAAAATCTATCTTATCTAGCTAAAATACAAGGTAGCACCTAGGCTTGCAAACCACCACTTCCCATGGCAAAAAGCTTGATGTTGAGTTGATGTCCCTTAACTCATTAATTTGCTATCTAGTGGATGTTAAAACTGTTTTTGCTTCTTTTGACACTGATTCATTCATGATCTGTTTATGATCAATTTCTTTATAAAGCTCCTAGTCTGCCACTATCAAAGAGATCCTTGACATTTATTTCTTTATGAAAATATTCAATTCAATGTAAGTACCGATGCATGAAGTGGAAACATCCCATATTTCTGCACACACTCATCTCTAATTTTTATAGAGAAGCTTTTACTATTGATAATACAATTTCCCTTGGTCATTGGACATGTGTATCTTGGTTTATTTCTATAACTAAACTCCTTTGAATGTGTTTGTACTTTGTAGGCACATATATGTCAATTAGGTCCAAAAAATTCTTAAAACTACAAAAAAAATATTTGCGTAGAATTTTGTTTTGAGAGTGATGGTGCTTTCAAGGTGGTTATGAAAAAGGAGAAAAATAGGATGATAAATGATTGACCATTTTCAAATATGAGCAGGGTGTTTATGCACTAAGATAATCAAGTATTGTTCTAATTATGATTATGGATATAACTTTATGATGCAAAGTTTCAATAATAAATTGTTCATTTTAATATCCACAAATTTGATGGACCCAAAACTTCAACGCAAGCATCTTAATATATCACATAAAGAGAAAATAGAGAATCCTATAAACTAATTTAGAGGATATAGGTTAATCAAAAAATATAGAGCATATACGTAACCGAGATTTAAGGGATCACATCCACTCATTATATGTTCTTTCCTCTCCAATGAAGCAGATAAATTGGAAGTGCAGCAGAATTGGATGTGGGACGCGTATACTGCTCCAAATGCCATGGTGATGTGTTTCATGAGGAACTGGAAACGGTATTCGTGCATGCTATAGCCGAGTTCCTTTGATTAATTCATAGTTTGCCCCTGGTATTATGTTTCCAAATGCTAAAAATTATAAACCACATGAATTGCGTTTTTCTCAACGCCACCTACCTCCATTGATTTGACTCACTGTCGGATCATCACATGGTGCTACAGAAACTTAGAAGTGCTATTAATGACCCAAACAAGAACACGTAATGGCACCAAGATCTCATGCATGTCAAATCTCCTGACCTGATTATTTTTTCACCTGGATTTTCCCATCAAAGATTTCCTTATTATTATATTAAATATCCTTACTTCTCTCTCTACATCAACCATTTAGTACTCTAAAATCTTTCAACACTAAATATATGCCAGGACCTTTCATTGGTTGGATGCTGCCCTTAGCTTCCAACTATTATAAACTATATATTTAAGCAAGAAACAATATCATACGTCGTGCCATATCCTCAAAGCAATACTTAAAAACACTGAGATCTCGTTCTTTTTTTTTAAAGAAAAACACTAAGATCTCGTGCAATCCAAATCAAACTACTCGGAGACATGTGGGACCGCTCGGTTGGTGTGCCTATTATTGCGGATTGTAAGCAATAAAAATTTTTGGTATATTAGAAGTTGCATGATGTATCAAGAGTATCTTCATAATTTAATTATTTCCATGACCTTAACGACAGAGACAATGACATGGTTGTCTTCTCCCTGCTTTCAGGGGGTTTTGCCGACATTGGTCCCCCACCCCAAGTAGTAGCCAAAAGAACAAGCATTGGCCTTTTTTAAAATTCTTAAAGAAATAGAAAAAATGAATGTATATAGATAGATTGGATAGGACTCCTTTGGACTTGTTGTATGGCCGAATGCCTTCCATTGTGCCGGTTAGCTATATAACATGTGTGCTGGAAGAGGGGAATACCTGTATGTTATTGCTGGTCCCATTAACTAATTGGAAAATATGGACCATGATGACACTCCTTTTAACTCATTAGTGTAGCAGCTGCTACCTCGATGCATATAAATTATGATCTCTAAATTGGCTCCTGAAGTTAATACTTGTCTCTTGAATTTTAGAGGACTAGTTGCGTGCTACCAACCATGTCCAAAGAAGCAGCTCTCATGGCCCCCATGTAGTAGTTTGTGGAAAATGATACCTCTCACCGTAAACAAGGGTGCAAACTGGCCTATTTGGCTAATTCACAGGGTGTAAGAGGTAAACCAAGAACATCAACTCTCAGGCACAGACTGACAAATTTTCATATCATTGTTATAGATGGTAAATTTCTTCAGATTCCTTGTACAACTAGCAAGACAATTGAAATTGATTGATTTTAGTTCGAAACTCCTCGTTATTACTTGATTGATTAATTAACTCCTCGTTTACATCAAAACAAAATGACCCTTACAAACATCATTGGCACCTAGCATCATGACCAAAAACAAAGAAAGTGTGACACTGACATGTTATACAATAGGCAGCCACTCGTTGGCACTAGAGATGATTTGTAATCATAAATGATAAAGGTAGTTTCTTAATTTTGCTTTTTGTTATTGACACTCTCATCAAAGTTGATCTCAGAGAAGCTGGAGGAAAGGGTTCCAAGATGAAATAGATCACACAGCATGCAAAAGCTGAAGGTATGGAAACTCAGATTTCCCCAACGATCAAGAACCTCTCCAAACTGATAGCTCGAATGATGTCCAGAACATTAATAATTACTCGTCACAAACATCAAGGTGCTCTCCGCCACACTTTCAAATAGTCTTCTATTTCTGGCCATTGAAAATGTTAGAAAGCATAGCAAAGAAAAATTGACCTCCGATCCCTTGTCTCTCTGTGTCTCACCTCCTTGATACAGGAAAATCTTAAGGTTCCATGGCTTATTCATGATAGACATGCAATTGAATACCAGCTTAGCCCAATTCCGCTGTGCAGTCGGGCACTCGAACAGTATATGATCAATAGACTCTTCCGTATTTGTACACAACTCACACAAGAAAAGAATAACAAGCTTCTGATGGTGTAAATTAAGTATTCTTACAGGGCAGTCGGTACCACACTATCTTCCAGAGGAAGAGCGTTACCCTCCGGTAGATTCCGATCCTCTGTGCCCACCTTGTCTGTTGACCGTAGAGAGAGACCGCCGGTAAGGTACAGAACTTACTGACTCTGACCGAGTTCCAGCTCCATTGCAGCCAAGCCTGTTTGGTAAATCCTCCAGTGGAGTAGCCAAGAAGGGCGTCACGTCCCTTGCAAGTATCTCTTTTTCAAGAAAGAGGCCAGCAACATGCCCTTTGTCGAATGCCGTACAAGTGCCACCCCCCTCATGCTCGGCAAAATAAATGGGTCGCCTCACTTTCATTATTGGTTCCTACTTTTCCGTTCCTTCCACCCCCGTAACGAGCCAAAACCCACCGACAGCCGAAGCGATAAAATGGCTAAGGATTCCTATCCGGATTTTTTTTTAAATATATATTTTTAAAAAAATTATTTTTCAATCTACCAACTTATTTTCAAAATTATCTTAATTATGATGATTTGATAGTGAGGTGGCAAAATCGCATATTGTAGATATAATTTCGGATTTGAAATCGCATATCGCATATGCGATTTCAAGCTGAGATGGATCTCATAGACAAAATAAAATAAAAAATAAAATCACATGTGGAAGATGCAATTTCAGATAAAACCGCATGTTCAACATGCGATTTCTCGTATTTTTTTTTTCTTTCTCTCACGCATCGCGCGGTTAGCCTTCCTTTCTCTTTTTTTTTTTACCTGCTCCGCTCTACCAAGGAGCGCAGACGAAGGGGCGTGGGCAGTCATTAGTGCTCGCACGAAGCTGTAGGGGTTAGGATTCACCAGGGCTAAGGGAGGGAAGGAGAGGGGACGGCGACAGTGCTGGGCTATGGAGGGTGCAGGGGGTGGCCACGCGGGGTGCGGGAGGCACGAGAGGGGCCAGGGTGGGGAGGAGATGGGAGGGGATTTGGTGGTTGTGTTGGAGCCGGGGCACTCAAGTTCGCCGGAGCCGGGCGAGAGGAGAGGAGGGGAGGGAAGGGGGTTTGGTGGTTGCGCGGAGTCAGGTGCGGTGA
Source organism: Elaeis guineensis (assembly GCF_000442705.2). NCBI lineage: Eukaryota > Viridiplantae > Streptophyta > Magnoliopsida > Arecales > Arecaceae > Elaeis > Elaeis guineensis. The sequence goes on from NC_026002.2 coordinate 38,150,063, forward strand.
GGACAACGAGTGCGGTGCGGATGATGGTGGGGCAGGGTTGCGGCCTGGGCCTCACAAGGTGGCCGCGGATCGTTGGGGGCACAGCGGCAGATGGGGGCGGCGAAAGGAAGGGAAGGGAAGGAAAAAAATGAAAAAAAAATATTTTGATGAGAGAAGGAAAAAATATTATTATTTTATTATTAAAAATAATTTGAATAATAATAAAATGTTATTATTTTTGATTAATAGTAATAAAAATATTATTATTATTTTTAATTTTTTTATTTTTAATAAAATAATAATAAAATATTATTATTATTTTTGATTATATTTGCTCAACAAATTTGAATTTTTAAATATTTTTTTAAAATAATATTTTTATTAATAATTTAAAAATATTATTTTCAAATAATAATAAAAATATTATTTTTTAATAATAATAAAATAGTATTTTTAAAAATTAAAAAAATAATACTTTAAAAAATAAAAATAAGGGAGAGAGAAGAGACGAAAATAATAATAAAAAAATATTTTTAAAAATAAAATATTATATAAAAAGGATAATGTGTAGTGAAGAATCTGTGAACTTTTTTATCCCCTCGATTGAGAGGATGGTGGCAGAGGCACCATAAGCGAGTAAGAGGGTGGATGGCGAAATCGAGCGAGCGAGAGAGCGCTAATAGTTAGCATGAGCGTAGATGAAGGACGGAGGGGGCACGGGCAGAGGGCAGAAGGACATGGGTTCACTGAGGCGGGGAGAGGTGAAAGAAAGAAAAAAGAAAAAAAAATATTATTATTTTATTAATAATAATAATTTCAATAATAATAAATTATTATTATTTTATTAATAATAAAATATTTTATTTTTGATTAATAATAAAATATTATTATTTGATTAATAATAAAATATTATTTAGTAATAATAATAAAATGTTACTATTTTATTAATCAAATAATAATATTTGATTATTACTAAAATAATATTTTATTATTAATCAAATAATAATATTTTACTATTAATCAAAAATAATAATATTTTATTACTAATAAAATAATAATATTTTATTATTATTCAAATTATTATTATTAATAAAGTAATAATATATATTTTTTTCATCCCTTCGTCTCCCCTGGCCCCGGCGAACCCATGTCCTTCCATCTTCCACTCGCACCCCCTCCATCCTCCGGCCAATTATTAGCACTCCTTTACTCACTCGGTTCCGCCACTTATTCTCTTGCTCGCCCACGGTGCCCCCACCACCATCTCCTCGATCGAAGGAGATAGAAAAGTCCGTGGATTCTTCACTTACACATTATCCTTTTTATATAATATTTTATTTTCTACTTTTATTTTTTTAAGTATTATTCTTTCTAATTTTTTAAAAATACTACTTTATTATTATTAAAAAATAATATTTTTATTATTATTTAAAAATAATATTTTTAAATTATTAATAAAAATATTATTTTTAAAAAAGAATGTCTAAAAAAATCTAAATTTTTTGAACAAAAATAATCAATAATAATAATAATATTTTATTATTATTAATAAAAAATAATAATATTTTATTATTATTTAAATTATTATTAATAATAAAATAATAATATTTTTTTCTTCTCTTACCATTTTTTTTTGCATTTTTCCCCCCTTCCCTTCCCTCCACCGCCCTCCACCCCACATACCCCCACCTGGTGCGCCCTTGACGATCCGCGACCATCTTGTGAGGCCCAGGCCATGGCCCTACCCTGCCCCGCCATCATTCGCACTGCACCCACCGTTCTCGCTGCATCCGGCTCTACATAACCACCAAACCCCCTCCCCTCCCCTCCCTCGACTTTGGTGCCACCAACCCCCCTCCACTCTCCGACCTCTCGTGCCTCCTGACCCGCGTGACCGCCCCCCACACTACCGCCGTCCCCTCCCGTTCCCTCCCTTAGCCTCGGCGAACCCAAGCCCCTACGGCTATGCACGAGCACCAGCGATCGCCCGCGCCCCTCCGTCTGTGCTCCTCGATAGAGCGGAGTGAAAAAAAAAGAAAGGCCGATCGTGCGATGCATGAGAGAAGAGAAGAAAAGGAGAAATCGTATGTTGAAGATGTAATTTATCTGAAATCGCATCTTCTACATACGATTTTATTTTTTATTTTATTTTGCCTATGAAGTGCCACCTTAGTTTGAAATCGTAGGTTGAACATGCGATTTCAAGTCCGAAATTACATCTTTAACATGCGATTTTACCATGTCATTGCCAAGCCACCACAACTAGAATAGTTTCGAAAATAAATTAGGTTTGAGGGTAGATTGAGAAATAAGTTTAAAAAAAAATATTCTAGAAAAAATTCGTTCCTATCCTACAGTGTCACCATCTTGCATAAAAGGTAAGAATGGGGTTAAGAACATGGACTTTGTCACATTGGTCAAAAAACTACAAAAAAAAAAAAGACTGATTTCATTTTGCTTTGAGGCCAAGCTGCTCAACATATTTGACACAAGCACCGGTCCAAAGATGCAAATCTATAACTTTCCCTCTTGTTGTGGTTTAAGCACACGATTGCAGTCATGCGATACTGTTGAAATTTGTGCGGGTCTATGCGGCTCTCCAATGAACGGTGTGAAGGCTCTCGTTTCTTGGGTGTTTTCATGGCGAACAAAAAAAAAGGGTGGAGTGAGAGTGATCGTTTCTTTTCGAAGCCGAATGAGGGGGGAAGGCTGGGGCCTTGGGCTCGGATTGGGTAGGGGCCAGCGCAGCAGTCCCAATAGGCAAAGCACAAGATCTTGCCGATGGAGCTGGAGCAACTATAGAAGTATTTCACGAATATCCTAAAATTTTCTGAGGAGATGGCTGAGTCCGAGAAGCAGTGGGAGGATGTCTCCATTCTGGTCTGTAGCCTCGGCCGACGGGTACCATCAAAGTGGATTGCGAAGGAATTCAAAGATCGGGGTAAATTGCCATATAACTCGAAGGCCTTCGCATTGGTGGAGGACCACCACCTTATCCGACTCCGTTCTACGGTGGATTGCGAGAGGGTTTTGGCCGGTGGGCCATAGTTTGTTGTCGACTAGCTCTTGGTGGTCAAACCGTGGGTGCTAGACTTTGTTCTGGAGGTAAAGATGGTTTGAAGTGCGGTGGTTTGGATCCATTTGCCTAGACTACTCATGGAGTTTTGGAGGCCTGAGATGCTGCAAGGCATCATGGCGGAGGCAGGAAAACCTATGGTGGTGGATGAGTTCATGGATCGCTACTAAAAAACCGACTTTGCAAGGTTTCATGTTTAGCTCGACATAGTGGAATTGTTGAAGCCGGGGATCTTGATTTGGGGTCACCAGGGGGTTTTCTAGCCACCGTTTATCTTTGAGAATATGCCGACCATGTGTTACTGGTGTAGATGAATCGGCCATGTCGACAAAGAGTGCTGCTTTCCATCGGAGAAGAAGGTGGAGGGGGGAGATCTTTGCAATTGAAAAACTTCTTGGTCTCCCCTATGATGGTGGACGAGGTTGAGGCAGCAAACGATGAGGAGACAACCTTGGTTCGACCATGAATGGGGCTTGGATGGCTACCTTTAGATCCGACTGCCTTGGCCAGTTAGGGCTCTGACGAAACTTAGGAGGTGAGAGATTCCAACCTGACTCCTTGGCCCCAAGTTCCTCCCCATCCTGCCCTAGCTCGCCATGGCCAAGGGAGAGCTTGTCGGGGTCTCCATCGGACTTCAATGGCTAGTAGAAGCCAATTAAGGTTGCCTGACGATGTTCACTAAAGAAAGCAAGAAAGGAATCGAGAGTTGGCCGAGTTGAGGCGAGTGAGCTTGGACTTGGGTTTGGGGTGCTGGTTGAGTTGGGCCCAGATTAGGAGGGAAGTCCTTGCCAGAAGGCGATTGGTCCGACCTTCACCACCAGCGACTCCCACCATTCGGAGAAGCCGTCATCGATGACCTTAGGCCAGGAGTGGAATTGTGGCCGACCATCCCCCCCCATTGCTCGTGAAGGAATCTACTTCGATGTTTAATGGCCAGGACAGGTAGCGGTGAGGTTGAGGTGGTGAAGCCACCCCAGGCCGGCGACGCTCTCTCCCCACCAGCAAAGGGTCGACTGGATGGGACTGGAGGATTTGGTGGAGTGGGGATTTCTATGAAAGAGGAACGTGGGGGCCATGTTGAGACTGTGGGCTGGCTTAAACTGGCCCTGCAGGCCGTGGGAGGTCAATTGGCAGGAAGTGGAGATGGCGAGGGTGCTGAGGGTGTTGGTGCTGCTTAAAGGAAAATGCTTGGGGACCAACTTCTTCCCATCACTAGTTCCTATGAAGATTCTGATCTGGAATGTTTGGGAAGCTAAAAAACCATCATTCTGCTCCATCTTTAGAAGACTAATGCAGCAACATAATCTAGAGCTTTGTGTTCTTATAGAGACAAGATTGTCGAGGCCTAGCTTGGCCCATGCTCATCATCGCTTTCTAACTAATTGGGGGTTCTATGATGTGGAATCTCAAGGTCTATCGGGGGGCATCATTATAGTTTGGTGGGTAGATTTTGCTTCTATGGATGTGTTTTACCACTGTACTCAGCAAGTGATTATTGTTATTACTAAAATGAACGACTCTATTTGGCTTTTATCTAGTGTGTATGCTAGTGCTGAGCAAAGAGAAAGAAGAATTTTGTGGTAGGAAGTTGCTAGTTTGATTGATCAAGGGATTCCTGCATTAGCGACTGGCAACTTCAACTGCACTGCCGGCCTCAAGGATAAAAGAGGAGGCAGACCCCCTTATGGAGGATATGCCATCTGAGGAGTTCAGGGATTTCATTCGGTCTATCAATCTAGTGGATCTAAGATTTGTGAGACACAAATTTACTTGGTGCCATAACTGTCTAGGTGTTGCTAGGTGTGGAAAAGGATCGACAGAGTTCTTGCCACTTCTAGTTGGATGCAACATCATCCAGCTTATTTAGTGCACATTCTCTCGAAGATTGTTTCTGACCATTGCCCACAACTAGTGATGTTTGACTCTTCCTCCTCTCACTAGAGCTCCTTTTGATTTAAGAAGTTTTGGCTCTTCTATCCTAGATCTTGGGATCTTATTACGGAGGTTTGGAGGTTGCTGGTTTGGGGTGATGTTAGATACTAGATGATCGGGAGGCTGGAGTTGATAAGAAGGCATCTGATGAAGTGGAACAGGATGGAGGTGGGTGATATCTTCGGAGGCTTGAGACTGTTGAGGCCTCTATTTCAGAGCTTCAAGATTGGAAGGATTGTGAGGATGGGCTTGCAGAGGAGGAGCTAGCTAACCTTTGGGGCTTATCATCCACTCACCACTCTCTTTTGAGACAGTGGGAGACTCTTTGTGTTAGATTTGGGGTCTCAAATTTGACTCACAGCAGCGGAGCCTAGACGGAGGAGCCCATGCAGGCTAGACAGATGTGTAAATCCAGAGACACAGCCCGCAGGTGTGTAGGCCTACAGGCACGGTCCTTGGGCGTGCAAGGCTTGTAGGTACGTAGGCCTGCAGTGCACTGCCAGCAGCACGAGCAGGTCCACAATGTGGGATGCATGGCCCAGACTGTGGTTCACCGCACGGTCCAAGCATGGTTCATGAACTGCGCCTCACGTGGTGCACAGCGAGATGCGCACCACACTTCACGAGGTCCATGTGTAGCCCATGGATTGTTCACATGATTCACGCACGAACTAGGGGTAGTTGTGCACGATCGAACGGCTCAGGATGCGTGTGGGAGCGATCGAATGGCATGGGAGCTACTAGAGTCTTGTTAGGAGTCTGTTATATATTTTGGACTCAATTTGGATGCAGATTTAAGGCTTTAAAAGGGACAGACCGATTGGATTTATGGTGTAGCGGCTGAGAGAGCCCGAGAAGAGAGGATTTGTAGCTGAGAGCATCGCAGAAAGCATTCAAAAACATCAGAGGATCCTAATATGGTAGGCTTGTGAGAGAGTCTCCTTGGAGGATTTTATGAGAGCTTTTGTAAGGAGTTATACTTCTTGTTGAAAAAAATTGATGTATGAGAGTTGAGAAGGTGTGATCTCCTCATGTATTTTTTTTTTCATAGTGAAGTTTGCAAGTCCCGTGAAGGTAAGCCTTGGACTGATCCACGTATTTGATTGTATCTTTTTTTTTTAATTTTTTTTCTTTCTTTTTATTATGGTATCAACATTGTCATCTAGATTAGTGATCTTAAGCGAGGGATCCGTATTTCGTACTCATGAGGGATCCTTCCCAACAAGTGGTATCAGAGCGCACGATTATCTAATTTATGGTGGTGTTGATCGAGGTTGAAGAAGATGGAGAAGACATGCTCAATTAAGATAGAGATCAATCGATATGATGGGAAGAGCAATTTTTTCCTATGACAAGCAAGGATGAAGGATATGCTCATCCAATAAGAATTGATTGATGCGCTCTTGTGTGAGGAGTAGCTGACTATCATAGAGGAAAAAGATTGGAGGCAGCTCCCAATGCTGGTGGTAAGTACAATCTGCTTATACTTGAAGGATGATGTGGTGATCCGCTTAGCAAGATTTTTTCGATGATGATGTAGATGAAGCTCGAGAAGATGTACGTGACGAAGTCACTCACCAACGCTCTCTTCTTTTGGAAGCAGTTCTACCAGCTATGGATGTGTAAGGGACAGAATATGCAGAAGCATCTCAGCAACTTTCAAAAGATCCTTACTGATCTCTTCCACGTTGGTGAGAAGGTTGAGGAGAAGATCAGAGCGTTGGTTTTGCTATCGTCACTTCTCCCTTCCTTTGAGTCTTTGATGTCTGCTCTTCTAGTAGGAAAGAGCACCATCAAGATGGACGAGATCACTTTCATACTCTCCAGAATGAGATTCTCAAGAGGAAGAATCGAGCTTCGAGTTCAGGTGACAACTCAGCTATGGTGGTGACTAGAGATGGTGGAGGCAGAGGACGAACACTACAAGAAAATAGTAAATTAGTGATAAAATAATTTGCTACGAATCATCATTTGTTGCTAATAACCATTATAAGGCAACAAAATAAAAAGTTCATCATGAAACATTATTTAAATAATATTTTTGATAATGAAATTATATTTTATTACTAATTTTTGTCATAAATTTGTGGCACCAAATTCTCTCACTCGAACTTTTTGGTGAAAAACTTTTAGCAACCATTTATGATATTTTCACAACAAAAAATTATGGTCACAAATATCATAAATTTTAATGACTATATATTTTTATTATGAATTGATTATTAATTTTAATAATGATGTTAGGATCATTTTCAAATATATATTTAAGGATATATAAAATTGATAAATAATAGTAATTTTTTAATAAATTTAATTCATCATTAATATTTCTTATATTTGACATCAAAATTATATTTTATCACAAATAGATCATTATTTTTTGATGAGGATAATATTTAATCACTGAATTTTATTTATTGATGACATATATAATTTTATCACATAATATAGATTATTTAGTAAAGAAATAGTATTTCGTCATATATTTTTCAATATATAAATTTACAACATAATTTTTTTTGTTACTAATTATCTAATTAACTTTTAGTAATGATAATATTTCATAGTTAAACATATTTTTATTGACAACATATATAGTTTTATCATAAAATACTAACTATTTAATGATGAAATAGATTTTATCACCTATATATCATTATATACCTTTTGTGATGGAATAATTTTTGTTACAAATTATTTATATAATTTAGCAATGATAGTGTTTCATCATTAAATATATATTTATTGATAATATATATAGTTTTATTATAGAATATTAACTATTTAATAATAAAATGGATGTTGTCATCCACATGTTATTTTATAACTAATAATTTTTTATGCTAATTATTTATGATTTATTTTCATCATTATAGATTAGAAATGAATCAACCATGTAACCAAGTAATATTCTAAGATATGATTATGAAACTTGCATAGAGATCGATTTATAAAAATAATTAATTATTAAAATATAAAATATCATAATATATTTGAAATAAGTATATTTTATAATGTAAATATATTTTAAATAAGTATAATAAAGTATTATTGTATATTATTAGCTAATATTGTTATAATGGTTAAGTAGTAGCTTATAAACTAAGAGGTCTTAGGTTCAAATCTTTGTATATATATATATAATTATTTTTTATACTTAAAATTATAAGCACATGTCTATTACATGTATGAATCCGATTAGATTAGAAAATGATTTTAATTTGAATTCGATAAGATACTTACTATGAAAATAAATTCAGTTAAATATTTTACTCATTTGTGGTCCTAATTTACAATGAAAATATTTTTATCTCCAACACATTTGATTTTGAGTGACGAAATACTACTATTGCTAATAGCCATTATTTTATAATTAAAAAAATTTATCATCAAAATATTTTATGATAAAAATATTTTCATCATGAAAAAAAATATTTTCATCACAAAAAATAATATATTGATCTTTAGAACTGGTTTTTTACGGTAAAATAGATTTTAGGCAACATTGTTTGCTCACTTTTAGTGATGAATTATTTTGGCAAGAATTATACATACATTAGGGATAAAATTCATTTTCTCACAAAATATTCAATATTTTGTAATGAATTATTATTTTTGTTGTTAATAACTTTTAGTGATGGGGCATTGGTATGAACCTAGTGATAAAATTTTTTTCATCGCCAAATATTTTAGCTGACAAAATTTATTTTTTAGCAACAAATTTTTTTTATGGCTAAACGTATAAATTTTTGTAGTGGAAGGGGCAGAGGATCGCAAGGTGGACGGTTCAAGTCAAAGTCAAGGGACTACAACAAGATCAGATGTTACAAATATGATGAGTTGGAACATCGAGTCAGAGATTGTCCATAGCTTAGAGATCAGACCAAGGCTACTGCGATGACGGCGGTCCAAGGTAGCGATATAAAAGAAAGTGATGATGTTCTTCTGGTGACTAATGAGGTATCTACTTTTTTTTCACAATGAATTTTAGATTCTATATGTTCGCATCATATTTGTTGTAGAGAGGAGCTATTTGACTTCTTAGAGAGTAGTGAGGGCACTATTTATTTGTCAGATAGATCAAGCAATGCGATCAAGAGCATTGGGATGGTCAGCTTGTAGGCACATGAAAGAGCAGTGAAGAAGTTGGGTGTGGTTCGATATATACCCAACTTCAGGAATAATCTGATTTCACTGAGTAGACTGGATTTAAATAGTTACAAATAGAGAGCTGAGGATGAAATCTTAAAAGTTCTACGCGTAGTAGGATTGTATTAAAGAAAAAGAGATATGGAGCACATTACCTCTTGATAGAGAGCTCCATGTGAGGTGAAGCTTTAGGAGCTAATGGAAGCTCAAAGCGAGGTGAAGCTCTAGGTGCAGGTAGATTGGGCACAAGATGGAAGACTCAAGAGGATAACAGACAATGTCGTAGGGTAAAATTTTTATTGCTATAGGAGGCTATCTCGAGCAGGTCTCAGGTGAGGTAGATCACAGCATATGACAGAAATAAGATCGAGCGACCTGACTCGACTTCCATATTTATCCATCTATAAGCAGTCAGATATTTGTCCCAGAGCATAGAGGCAAGATCATTCAGAAGCTCTCAAAGTTAGGTGGAGGTCGAATGTCGAGTCGAGGTGGAGATTATTTGGATTTGACATCTTGAATTCGATCCATATTAGCGAAGCCCACAGTAGTAAAGTCTAGATGGAGGAGCCCATGCAGGCTAGACAGATGCATAGGCCCGGAGACATGGCCCGCAAGCGTGTAAGGCCTGCAACACATGCAGGCCCGCAAGCATGCAAGGCTCGCAATGCGTGCAGCATGTGCAGCCCAGGCCCAGGATGCATGGCCCAGACCGTGGTTCACCACATGGTCCACATGCAGTCTATCGTGCCGCATGGGAGGTGGATGCACGGTCCACACACGGTTTATGGACCGCACCTCATGCGGTGCACAGCAAGGCGCGCATTGCGCTTCATGCGGTCCATGCACAGCCCATGGACCATTCACGCGGTTCATGTACAGTCCAGGGGTAGTTGTGCACGATCGAATGGTTCAGGATGCGTGCAAGAGCAATCAAATGGCCTAGGAGCTACTGGAGTCCCGTTAGGAGTCTGTTATACATTTTGGTCTCGATTTGGATACAGATTTAAGGCTTTGAAAGGGGCAAATGGGCTGGGTCTATGGTATAGCAGCTGAGAGTGCTCGAGAGGAGAGGATCCATGGTCGAGAGCATCATAGGAAGCATTCAGAGGTGTCAGGGGACCCTAATATGGTAGGCCTGTGAGAGAGTCTTCTTGGAAAGTTTTGTGAGAGCTTTCGTAAGGGATTATGCTTTTTTTAGAGAGAAATTGATGTATAAGAGTTGAGAGGTTGTGATCTCCTCCTGTACTTATTTTCTTTCATAGTAAAGCTTGCATGTCCCGAGAGATAAGTCTTGAGTTGATCCACGTATTTGATTGTATTTTTTTTTTATTTCTCTTCTTTCTTTCTGTTACGGTATCGACATCATTACCTAGGTTAGTGATTTTGGATGGGAGATCTGTATTCCATACTCGTGAGGAATTCTTCTTAACACTTTGGAGATAGAAGTCTAGGGTGCAATAGATAAAGGAAGGAGATCAGAACATGAGATTCTTCCACCAATCCACCATCATTCAGGGACACAAGAACTGGATTAGGGCGATATAGGTTACTGTGGGATAGTGGTTGACGGCTGATGGGAAGGTTAGATGGGGGATTTTGTAGTTCTTCAGATCCCGCTGGACTATGCCCTTGGGAGGGGACCAGACGGTCTTCCCCCTTCTCGATGAGGTGATCTTGGAGGAGGAGAACAAGGCCTTGATCGAGGTTGCTTCTAAGGAGGATGTTCGGAGAGCCTCTCGATTATGTCTGAGGACAAAGTCCCTGGGCCTGATGGCTTTTCTTCACTTTTCTATAGGAGATATTGGCTTATCATTCATTCTTAGGTGGCTATGATGGTGTAGGAGTTTTTTGCTACCAGCTAGATGTCTAGGCCGTGGAAGTAGATCTTTATTATTCGGATCCCAAAGAGGTAGGATGCAGTAGAGCCCGGATATTTGAGATCGATTAGCTTGTGTACCACCCACTACAAGATCTATGCTAAACTGATGGTTAGCAAGATGAAGTCAATTCTCCCTCATCTGATCTGTCTAGAGCAAGGGGCATTTATTGGTGAATGCAGCATTACCGATAATATCCTCATTGCTTAGGAGCTCATGCATGACCTTTGATGAGTTACTAGCTGTCACGATCTCATGGTGATCAAGATCGACATGGAGTGGGCTTATGACCACATGTTAGAGCTTTCTTGAGCGGACACTGTCGGACCTTGGCTTTCACCCCAAGTGGATCGGCTAGATCATAGCTTGTGTGCACAGCCTGTCCTTTGCCATTATGATAAATGGGATACCATCGGATTTCTTCCACTCTACTGTTGGACTATAGCAAGGTTGTCCTCTGTCTCCATTCCTTTTCATTATTTGCACGAACGCTCTATCGCAAGCCATTCATGCTATGGCCTGGGAGTTGACCTTAGGCCTTTATGTGCCGGCCCTTTGGCCCAACCGATCTCGCACCTCTTCTTTGTAGATGATTGTTTACTTATGGACTGAGTTTCTATCCGGAATATGGTTGACTCTCAGAAGATTTTGGAGGATTACTACACAGCATCGGGTCAGAAAGTGAACCTCCTCAAGTCGGTGATTGTTTTCAGTCTGAGGATGCCACCTAGCTGCGACTTGCAATCAGGGATAGGCTTGGCATCGGGAGCTTAGTAGGACTTCATAGTACTTGGGAGTTCCTATTACTGGGCATAGGCTAAAAAGGTCTAAGTGTGTGGAGGTGGAGTGGATGATCTGGGGAGCTTGGAGGGCTGGCATGCCTGTGCGTTATTTATAATGGATCGAGTCATCCTAGTGAGGTTTGTTCTCAGCTCTATACCTGTCTATCTACTCTGGAATATGGTTCTTTCTAGGTGTCTTGTGGTGAGACTGGAGCAGCTTTTTTGATCCTTTCTATGGGGGTCTCGCCCGAGAGGAGGGGGTGTGTCAATCTGCTAGCTTGGGACATGGTGTGCCAGTTGATTAGAGATGGTGGCCTAGATATCCAGTTCTTGATGATGAAGATGGAGGCCCTAATTGCATGGCATGCTATCTGAATCTTCCTCAACCCTTACACCTTATCGAGTACTATTATGAGGGCTAGGTATGGATCGTGGCCCACTGGTAGAGAGGTCAGGCTCAGTCGTGATGCCTCCTTGTGGAGGGAGATTTGCTCTTATGTCCTTGATGTGATTCTCCAGTTGAGATGGCTGGTGGGGGATGGTTTTCAGTGAGCGTCCTGCATGATCTGTGGGTTGGTGACCTGCCATTGAGTCGATGGCCGACCTTCATTATTTTTGAGGTCACTTACTCCATGAGAATTGTTGATCTCCTCCTTGCGGATGGTATGGGGTGAAATTGGACAATTGTATCCCATCTTTTTGCAAAGCAGTTGGAAGAGTGGGTGACATCCCTTGTGATTCCTCTTCACTACAAATAGAATGCTAGGGTTTGGAGACACTCTTGTATGTCGAGGATGGTCACAGCAGATCTCTACCAGTACTACAAAAGAGTGCCGACTAGGTGCAGAGATATTGGTTGGGTATGGAGGATTGGGATTCATTCGAGAGTGAGTATTTTTCTTTAGAAGATGGCTTGGGGCAAGCTCCTGACTGGATCTCTTTGAAAGCTAGAAGCGTAGATGTTCAGCTAGCCTGCCCTTGCTGTGACTGGGAGGAGACCCTAGAGCATATCTTTTTCTGCCGTTCGAGAGCGAAGCTTCTTTAGTTCTTAGGAGGATTGCATTTGCAGATTGCTCCGGCAGAGGACCCGACCCAGGCATTTTTAGAGTTATTTAAGCATAGAACTAATGGCAACTCATCTGTTGGGCATCCATATGGCTTCCATCACCCTTCATATTTAGTTGGCTAGGAATAGCCTGGTGTTCAATTCTAGGAGGTGCTCAGTGAGGTTTATACTGGAGAGAGCATTGACTATGGCTGTAGAGTTGTCTGATGTGACTTTTAGTTCTCTAAAGACCTAAGGCTCCCACTCTACTCACGTAGTGACTCACTAGGTGTTCATTTTTTGGGAGCCCTCTCCTTCGGTATACTTGAAAGTCAACTTTGATGGGAGTGTCGGAGCAGATATGGTGGGGCAGGTTTGTGATTCGTGGGTCCAATTTCAGATTGGCGGCTGTGAAGGAAAACCATCTAATTGAGCCTACAATACCTGGGGTGGAGCTCCACACAGCTTGGGTAGGGATTGTATTTGCTAGATAGGCCCTGGGGGCCAGCTAGCTTATTATTGAAGGTGACTGCATCAGTGGTGGCTTGGCTTTAGAGCAGCATTGAAGGAGCCACTCACCCCCTTTTGCATGATATTACGATCTTGCTGGGAGGATGCTCTGATCTGACTATCAGACATGTATACTAGGAGGCGAATACTACGGTAGATTGGATGGTTGCCTATGTTGTGGAGAACTCGGGTGAAGTTCTTTGGACCGAGGCCAGGGCAGTTCCTGGGTCACTTTGGGATCTTTTATTTTCTTATTCTTTTGGTTGTATTCATATAAGAATTATTTGAATGAACCTTCTTATATAAAAAAAAATTCCCTCTTGGAACTGTGGAGATGTGATTAGAGGTGCAATCGAGTTGAATTGAGTCGAGCAATTGAAAGTTTGAATTCGAGCTTGACTCAATTCAAAATACTAATGTTCGAAATTGACCAAGTTTTAGTATCTCAAGTTTGAGTTTGGCTCAATGAAAAACAAATAAAACTCGAGATTGACTCATATATTAATCGAGATATACTCTCAAGCTCAACGTTGAGTGTTAGCCTACCAATAATATATATATATATATATATATATATATATTACCAATAAAATTTATTATTAAATATATATAAGCTCGAATAGGCTCGCAAGCTTTGAGTAGCACAACTCGAAAAACTATTTGAGCTATTCGAGCTCGATAATAATTGAGTCAAGTCTAGCATAGACTCAAGTCAAACTCAAATAGCTCATAAGCAACTCGACTCATTTGCACACCTAGAAGTGAGAGTACAAAGTTTAAAACAGTCGAGTTAGGACAAGAAGATTTCCACTTTCTCATTATGAATAAGGGATCTATCTAGGTTGTATGTCTTCTTATTTATAGATAAATGGGCATTCACCCGCTAATTTTAACTTCATGAAAAATAGTGGCATTTAGCTGGTTGAATGGATGGTCATCACCTAACTAGTGATTATGTAGCAACCAAACTGGGCCTAGTTGTACATTCTAGTCCAATCCATTAAGTTAGCTAGGTACAACTGATAAATCTATGTGTTTATCTCTGACTGGTAAAGAATTTTGAAATCATACATGTTGGGTACATCTATAGAGAAGCAACCAAAGCGATAGATTGGATCCCTAATCATGTGCACTTTCTGGGAAACAGTTGATTTTTGGGTGATATTTTACCTAGGGACATTCCAAAAGATATTTTGTTTTCGTGCATCTAGCATAGAATCTTTAAGGATATATCCTTGTGGGTATAGATTATTACATATTAATGCTTTGATAATCACTTTTTGCAAAACACTCCAAATCATCTTTTTCCTCCAACAATAAATTTTTTGTTAGATTTTTTGCTGACTATGCTAATCGATCATAGATTTAAGTATGAAGTCCTTTTACGTCAATATCTTTGAAAAAATTATGCCAAGAAAATGAGCTATCTAAAATCAGGGATGGCAAATGAGAAAAGTTTTTCATGAGGTAGATTGAGTTTGACTTGACTCGGGCTCAACATAATTGATTAAGAAATGAGGCGAGCTTAAAATATCATTTTAAAGATATTTTAATCTCATTTTTCAAAAACAAAATTCTCAACTCCTTTATGTGTTTATGTGAGTATTAGGCTTAATATTTTGCTCTAATGCTATAATTATCCATTCCATCCCAAAGTGGGTCCTTATGAAGGAAAAACGTCCCACTTGAGAGGACCAATCGTCGTTAAGGTCCAATCATCTAGAGCTCCAAAATACTGGCTCGTTGTTTGAGAATGCAAGCATCATGTCTCCATCCAACAACAATTTTTCCCATCTCCCTCACTCCCTCCTTCCCTCCTCTCAAAATGGAAGGGGAAGAAGGGAAAATTAATTCCATTACTTTTGATCTTTCTATAAGACCCACGATCTTCTGCCATGTCTTTTACATCATAATTTACTGCTCTAAATAGCAACCCTATCATCTCTCTTCGAGATGGATGATTGTTGCTTGTCTAGAGCACGCACCATATATGACACCGATCACGACCACTCAGATTCTTGCAATGAGAAAAAGCCATTAATCTCTAAGATAGAGGATGTGGCAGCTGTCTAAACACTATATGATGGACTGTAGAAGATCTAAACTCTTCTTATCATATGTTTTCTCACTTTATTAACTTGTTCGATGGTGCATCCATGTCATGAATAGTTTAACACATGACATCAACTGTCTCTATGTTCTTGTTCCATTTTTGGCCTTGAGTGGCTCCACACAAATAGGGACCACAAAATCATTATAAAGTCATGATCTAAAAATGAAAAATGAAACTTGATGATAGATCCTTCTTAATTCATTAATTATACTAAGATTCCAATTTTGTATTTTCATATAGCTAGAGGTGTATCAATCTAAGCTTGATAAAACTTGGACTGATCAAGCTTAGTTTGAATTTGATGTTGAGCTTCAATTTTGAGAGCAAGCTCAATTCATCCATCATTATTTCGAGCTTAATTTGATTTAATTTCAAATAAGATCAAATACAAGTATCATTGAGGAACTTGATAATCCTAAAGTGAGGTGAAATTGATTCAAGCTTGATTTCGAACTTGGTTCGAGCTTGTACTAATAGCTTCATTGATTCAAAAAAATAAACAAAATATAGTAATTAAAGCCTTAATATCATGATTCACTATCTATATAAATTAAAACCATGGTGATCTCCATATCTTTTGGTATAGGAAGCAAAAGAGTGCGGCATATTGGATTTTGCGGGGAGGGGGTCGGGGTGGGGGAGCAATTCTCCCAGGTAGTCACTTTCTTTTCTAAGAAAATGGACCCTATTTACTCAAGGTGGAAGTCTGCCCTAATCGGTAAACCTCCAAGTCATGGATTGTCCCTAGATTTCATGATTAAAGACCTAAAAGCTAGGTGAAATTTAGCTGAGCTTTAGGTTCTATTGCCTTTTGAGGAGGTTTACATTTTTAAACTCCTTCCTGAGGCTTTGTGTGATCAAATTCTTGCTAAGGGTCCTCACTTCTTGACTGGTCAACTCATGGCCCTTGAGAAATGGCGTCCAAATTTCAAACCTAGAAGAGATTCACTTAGGAAAGTTGCCATTTGGTTGAGGATGCCTGACCTACCCATTGAGTTATAGCAATCTGATAAATTTTTTTGAATTGTTTCGGTGGCTGGGCACCCTCCCTTTTTAGATGAATTGACATCTCCAGTCTATCAAGCAGGTTTTGCCCGAGTCTATATTCTTCTGGATCTGGACAAGCCTGTATGCCCTAATACACATCTCAAGATACATGAGGAAACTCTTTGGCAGGAGTGTTGAGGATGTCTGGACCAGGACACCACTTCTACAAGATCTTTTCGATACCACGCATTATAGTAGGAAGAAAGAAAAAACAAAACAGAAACAATCAAATACATGGATCAGCCAAAAGGCTCACCTCCACAGGACATGCAAGCTTCATTGTGAAGAAAAAAAAATTATAAGAGGAGATCACACCCTCAACCTTTGTATATCCAACTCTCTCTCAACAAAAAGCTTTCCTTTACAAAAGCTCTCTCTCTAGAAAGATCTCCTAAACTCCTGAAGCAACCGTTGTCTGCTGCCTGACAGTCTGCTTGAAGCTCCTACTCCTGCTCTCCATCGGCACCTCTCCAGAGTCTGCTGCTACCTCTGCTCGCGGGTGTTGCTAAGGTTCCCCTAAACTCGCCACGCCACCCATCTCTCTGTTTCGCCATAGGACCCTTTAAAGCCCTAAAACCCTTCTTGGATCGGAGAACCACTTCTAATTGGACTTCAGATGCTTCACGGCTGTTTGATCAGCACCACAAATCTCCTCAGCCACTCGATCGCACTCGATCAAGCTCCATCAAATTCAAATCATGCCCACAAGCCATCTAAACAGTCTGATCACACGTCAGATCGAATCTCAGCCATCTGATTGCATTTGATCAATGCAATAGTGCCATGGACCATGAGAAATGGTTCCAAAATATCGTCGGTCCATGATGGACCATGAGAAACTCAGAAAAAATATCTGCCTGATCCATGCGGGTCCCCATGGACCATCAGCCCACGCATTGTGTGTGGACCGCGTGAGAAATCTATGCCGGCCGCACCAATGTGCACCCGCCTGGGTCTGGGCCGTGCACCACATGTGCCCACGCATCCGTGCGCTCACGATCGGCTTGCATAACATTGTGCGTGCTTGATCCGCCGCGGCCTCTGCTGGCCCACCATTGGCCTCCATTACTCCGTGGACCGTGCTAGCTTCTTTCATGCGTAACTTCTCCGTTTAGACTTCGTTTGGACTGATCTTGGGCTCATTGAACTCCGTTTGTCGTCACGGATCTCACTGTGGGCTTAGTATGGATTGAATTTTGAGATATCAAATTCTAACAAAGAGTTTGTTTATGAGAAGCTCCTAGAGATTTATTATTACTATGGTCGGCTGGGTCATTTGTCTGAGGCTTGTGACTTTGTTCCCCACCGTGTCAAGATGCATTCTAAGCCTATCTTGGGTCCCTAGATAAGAGTAGCTTGAGTTCTTATTGCCCCCTATTCAGCTGCTACCTTTAAATCTATTGCTTCTACCTAAAATTTTATTTTTTTCAGCTGTCTCTCCCTCAACCATTGGTAATACCATTCAACAAGCTTCTACTAGTACTCAATTGAAAGCTCCAATCGAATGCGCAGGTTCTCGTTTTGCTCCTTTGATAAACGCATAGGAAGAATCAATTCCTTAACCGAAGGATGTGGAGAAATCTCTCAGTTCCAGGTTTACATCCTGGACCCACTTAAAAGGGAAAAGATCTCCTCCAAAAACAAAGGCCTTATGAGTTCAAAGGTCAGACTCCCCCCTCAATCTAAGCCTAAGCATGATACAGCACCCAGCTCATCTTCTAAAGTCAATGACCTGGCATTTAACTCCCATGCATATTCTATTATTGGCCAAAAGGTTACTCTACCTACTTTTACCACCTATTCAGCCGACTCCTCTTCTTCAAATTCACAATCTTCTACCAATGCTCAAATGTTTGATCGGCTGCAGGTAGCCTTAGGCAGTAAATCAACCCAATCTATTGATACTTCTGTGTTGACTCTTGTTCTTCATAGTACATCTAAGTCCGGACCTCATGGGAATCCTCCCTTCTCATCTAATTATTATGAAGATCTTGTCTTAGAATTGTAGAGGAGCTGCTAAGCGTCCCTTTGTTAACTACCTTAAGAATCTTGTTAGAACTCATCATTCTAATGTTTGTTGCATTTTGGAAACTCGTTTGTTTGATGTAGCTAGGAGTAGGTTAGAACATATTTTGGGGCCATGTTGGAATTCATTTATGTTGCCCTCTATTGGCTTGTCAGGTGGCATTTTGGTTTTTTGGTATAAAGAACTTGGTGCTTTTGATCTTATCTATTTGATGGTCAAGCTATTTTTGATGTTATTACCCCTACTTTGGGGGATTCTTGGATTATTGGCATTGTATATGCTAGTACTAGTGGTTTGCAGTATCGTATGCTTTAGCATACTGTTTCTATTATTCTTAGCCTGAAATTGCCTACTCTTCTTATAGGCGACTTCAATTATATCTTTAGTCCTTTAGACAAAAAAGGTGATCACTCTTTTTCACTAAAGAGTGACATTATTGAGTTTAACTTATTTGTGTAGTCGGAAGGTCTTATAGATCTAGGTTTTCAAGGGCCAAAGTATACTTAGTGTAATTACTAGCTTGGTGCTCAATGTGTTTGGGAAAGGATTGATTGAACTTTTGCTAATCCTTCATGATGTTCATTCTTATCCGGATTCCTCTATTAGACATCTAGCACATTTTGCTTCGGATCATTGTCCTCTTTTACTTACAGTTGCTTCTACTGTTGTGCCTGGCCCTAAACCTTTTCAATTTGAGAAATTTTGGCTATCTTGTGATCATGTATTTGATGTTGTTTGTCATGCTTGGTGATACCGTCATCAATATTCTCCTAGAATTAGATTAGCTTTTCTATTATCCAATACTCATACTACTCTTTGTTGCTAGAATCGTCGTAAGATCGATATTCTTTTTCGCATGGATGATCTTCTTAGTAGTAGATTGGAGCAACTTCAACTCAAGAATCTATTAACAGTGATTTATCCTATCAAGATCATCATACTTTTCTTGCTATCCTGAGATAATATAATCTTAATCTCCACCAGCAAGAAATTTTTTAGCGCCAAAAATCTCATGTCTTGTGGCTTGAGGAAGGGAATAATAAGGCTCATTTCTTCCATAATTCCACAATTTTGTGGTGTAGCAAGACCGGATACATCAAATTTAGTCTCCTACCAGATAAAAGGTAGAGGATATCACACAGATCAGGGACATCTTTTTAGATCACTTCAAGCTTCATTGTCATGTTTCGATTAGCAATCTCTTTTAGATTGGCTGTCATGTTTCGATTAGCAATCTCTTTTAGATTGGCTGCCTCCTATTTCTACTAAGGTTTCTTCTACTCAAAATGAAGCCTTGTTTGTTGCCTGTACTGACGAGAAAATAGAGTCAGTGGTCCAATTTATGAACTCTAACAAAGCTCCTAATCCTGATGGATTTTCTCCTCTATTTTTTAAAGCTTTTTGGTAGATTGTCAAGAATGATATTATCCGGGCTATCAAGCATATCTTTACTTCCTACTCTATACCCCATTCATGGAAGCAAACTTTTATTGCCCTTGTTCCAAAGGTTTGTAATCCTCAGCAAATCTCTGATTATTGGCCCATTAATCTATATAATACTACTTACAAGATTATTACTAAACTTTTTACAAATTGTCTTAGGCCTCTTCTCTCAGCTCTTCTCCCCCCTACTCAAGGGCTTTTGTTAAAAATCATCATATTACTAAAAGTATTTTGGTGGCTCAAAAAATTATGCATTCTCTTAGGGTTGCTTCCAGAACAAAAAATCTTATGATCCTGAAAATAGATATGGAAAAAATTTTCGACAAGATCCGTTGGGACTTTCTTTTTAGAGTGCTAACTCATTTTGGCTTTCATCCTCGCTTTATTACATGGATTAAAATATGTGTAACTTCTTCTGATTTTGCCTTGCTCATTACTTTTAGAGGTTTAAGGTAGTGGTGTCCTTTGTCCCCTTATCTTTTCATTTTTGTGTTCTCACATGCTCTCATCATTTCTTCAACGAGTTGTTAACTCATGTTTTGTAGGCTTACGAACTTTCTCCTCAAGGTCCTTCCCTTATTTTTTGCTGATGATTGTCTATTGGTCACTCACACTTCTATTCGAGATTGTGTCTATCTTAAGCTTCTTCTTGATTTATATTGTGCTCTCTTTGGCCAATTCATAAATATTCACAAGTTCTACATCACTTTCAGTCCCTTTACTGACCCTAGAATTGGATATCAAATTGTTCATCTTTTGGAGACTCCTTTAAAGTTTGACCTATGGATCTACCTTGGTGTTCCTCTCTCTGGTGGTTGATTAAATGCTTCAAATTTTACTTATCTTCTTCATAAGGTAGAGTTCATAATTAAGAGCTGGCAGTGGAAAGCTCTCTCCATTGCGGGGCATGCCACCTTGCTTCAATCAGTTTTAATCTGTTGAGAAAAATATCTCGAGATTTAGTCCATAATAAGCCTAGAACAAGGATTAGGATGAAAAATAAAATCTAACGAGACTAAGATCAGTCCAAACGGAGTCCAAATAGAGTAGATATGTACGAGGAAGCACACCGAAAGTAGTTGGTATGATCCATAGGCTGTCGGAGGGATCCACGGGCCGGCATAGGCCGACGGCTGCACGAGCTAGTATAGGCGTGTGCAGGTGCACGCGGCCTAGCACGAGCATGGCCCAACTTGTGGCCTCGGCCCACACAGGTGCCCAGGCTCGTTTATCCTTTATGGTCCATGATGGACCGTGCTCTATCACGGCTCACAAGTCGTGTGTGGATCGGGGTGCAATTCGATGGCCCAAAGAGCCATCGATCATGATCAGATGGTTCGGATCACTTTCAAATTTGATCAAAAATTAAGGGGCTTGATTGCACGATCAAACGGCTCTGGCTTGAGCCGGTCATGATTGGATGGTCTAGAAGGATTCTAGGATTTGATTTGAGCTTGGTATCCAAGAGAAACACGATTTTGATGATTTTGGAGACTACATAGCTTTGATTGATGAGCCATTTATTAGGTTAGGTAGCTGATGATATCTTGGTCATGCAAAGAGCTTCTTGAGAGGTTTCAGAGAGTTTTTGTGAGAATTTTAGGATTTCTCATTGAGAGATCGTTATACAAGAATTGAGTGGTGCATTCCTCTTGTATTTATTTGATTTTTTTTCTCATAGTGAAGCTTGCATATCCTATAAAAATTGGCTTGAAGCCAATCCACATTATCTTAATTTATTTATGTTATTTTTTTCTCTCTTTCTTCTTTCTTTCTTTTCTAATAAGTGATATCAGAGCACAACAATTGGTATCAGAGCCTGGTTATCGTGGACAAGTGGAACCAGACGATCTAACTAGAGATAGTATTGTTCAAAATTAAAAATAGAGAAGACAAACACAATCAAGATGGAGATCAACTAGTTAGATAGAAAGAGTAATTTCTCCTTGTGAGAAGCGAGGATGAAGAATGTGCTTATCCAACACTGGTTGATCGATGCTCTCTTATATAAGAAGAAGCCGACCATCATGGAAGAGAAGATCTGAGAGTGGCTATGGATGTAGACGGTGAGTATCATCCACTTATATCCGATGGATGAGGTGGTAATTTATGTATTTGGCGAGACATCTCTGACAGTGTTGTAGTCGAAGCTCAAGGAGTTGTACTTGACGAAGTCCATCACTAATACTCTCTTCCTTTGGAGGTAGTTATACCAACTACAGATGGACGATGGACAGAGTGTGTAAGAGCATTTCAGTCACTTTCAGAAGATTCTCACCGATCTTCTCAGTGTAGTTGAGAAAGTTGAGGAGAAGATCAGGGCATTGGTCTTGCTATCGTTGCTTCTTTTTTCGTATGAGTCTTTGGTGACTGCTTTTCTACTGAGAAAGAGCATCATCAAGATGAATGAGGTTACCATAGTGATTCTTCAGAATGAGATTCTCAGGAGGAAGAATCCAGCTTCGAGCTCAGATGATGGCAGCTCAGCTTTGATGGTTTCTCAAGGAGCAGGTGGCAGTAGACGGAGCAATAGAGGATTGCAAGGAGGATGATCCAAGTCCAAGATAAGAGACCCTAGTAAGATCAAGTGCTACCAATGTAATGAGTTAGGGCATCGTATTAGAGATTGCCCTCAACTCATAGTTCGGACAACGGCTACTGTGGTGACGGTCTGTAGCGAGTCAGAAGATGATGTCCTAGTGATATCTGATAAGGTATCTACTTCTTTCTAATAGTGAATTTTAGATTCTGTATGCATTCATCATGTATGTTACAGAGAGGAGCTGTTTGACTCTCTAGAGAGTAGTGAGGGCACTGTTCATCTATTGGATGAATCGAGCTATGTGATCAAAGGTATCAGAACGGTCAGCTGGAGGATACATGATGGTGTAGTGAAGAAATTAGGTGAGGTCCGATACATATCTAATTTCAGATAGAATCTTATCTCACTAAGCAAACTAGATTCAAACGGCTATAGGTGGGTAGCTGGTGATAGAATTCTGAAGGTTATATATGGCGATAGAATTATTCTGGAGGGAGAGAAGAAGATGAGAGGATATTACTATATGATAGGGAGCTCAGTACGAGGTAGAGTTTCAGGAGCCAAGAGGAGCTCAGTGCGAGATGGAGCTCCAGATGGAGGTGGATCGGACATGAGATGTGAGACTCAGGAAGAGAGAGATGATTTCACAAAGTGAAGTTCTTATTGCCGTAGGAGAAGTTCTCGAGCAGATCTTTGGTCAGAGTGGAGAAAGTCCATGACAGAGATAGGATCGAGTGGTCTGGCTCGACTCTCACGTTTGCCCATCCATGAGATAGCAAACGTGCCCTAAGGCATGGGGGTGAGATTGATCATAAGCTCTCAGAGATAGATGAAGGCCGAACATCGAGTCGAGATAGAGATTATTGAGAAAAATACCTCAATATTCGATCCATAATAAGCCTAGAATAAGGTTCTAGATGAAAACAAAATCCAACAAGATCAAGATCAGTCCAAACGGAGTTCAGACGGAGGAGATACATGTAATGAAGCAGGTCGGGAGCAGTTGGTATAGCCCATGGGCCACCGGAGGGACCCATGGGCCAGCTTAGGCCGACGGCTGCACGAGCCAACCCAGGTGGGTGTGGGCCGACCGTGGGTGCATGGCTCGGTGCGGGCATGACCTAACTCGCAGCCCCAACCTAGCATGGGCACCCAGGTCCGTTTATCCTTTGCTGTCCATGGTGGACCGCACTTTGTCGTGGCTCACTAGTCGTGCATGAATCGGTGCACAATCTGATGGCCCAGAGAGCCATTGATCGTGATCAGACGGCATGAATTACTTTCAGATTTGATTAGGAGTTAAGGGAGCCTGATTGCATGATCGGATGGCTCTAGTTTGAGTCGGTCTCGATCGGATGGTTCAGAAAGATTTTAAGATTTGATTTGAGCTCGGTGTTCTAGAAAAATATAATTTTGATGATTTTGGAGCCTATATAGCTTCTATTGATAAGCTGCTTATTGGGTTGGATAGTTGGTGATGTCTTGGTCATGTAGAGAGGCTCTTAAAAAATTTCAAAGAGCTTTTATAAGGGTTTTGGGACTTTTTATTGAGAGATCATTGTACAAGGGTTGAGTGATGAGTTTCTCTTATATTTGCTTGATTTTTTTCTCTCATAGTGAAGTTTGCACATCCCGTGAAGGTAGGTTTGAGATCAATCCATATTATCTTGATTTATTTATGATATTTTTCTGTCTCTTTTTCTTTCTTCCTTCCTTAATAAGTGGTATCAAAGCACAACATAACCTCCCTTCCCATTTATACTATGTCTTCCATTCATATTCCTTACTCTTTTATTCATAAGTTAGATTGTTATTTTTGAGCATTTCTGTGGGGACACTCCCTTGATAGCCATGGTTTCCACCTTCTTTCTTGGTCTATTGTTTGTTCTCTGAAGTCTTATGGGGGTTAGGGTCTTCATTCCCTACAAATTACTCAAAAACTTCTTAAGGCTAAGTTTACAATGCATTTGATTCTTCATCTTGATACTCTTTGGAGTCAGTTGATTAGGGTGAAGTATGGCTTTCGGAGCTCTTAGATCCATTACTTACCCCTTTGAAAATCTTCTTGTATTTGGAAACAGATTTCCTCTCATGCTGGTTTTATTTTCTATCGATTCTAGTGGGCTTTAGCTGATGGATCTTCTATTAATGCTTTCTATGACCCCTGGATTACTGACCTCCCTCTTGCTGCTTGGCCTACATTTTTTAGTATGGAGACAGGTCTGCAGTGTTGGGATTGTGTTCCAAAATCAATTGCCTAACTATAGATAGTTATGTATTTGTATATGAATTGTAAACAAATTAATAAATATTATTTGATAGTTCATCATATTTTGCATCTTTCTTATAGAACTCTTATAATTATGATGAAGTCCTTAGAATTATTAACAATCGATAAAGCTGATGAGGATTTCTTTAGTAGTTCTTAAATTTTGTTCGTGACCAAATGATACGTTATTAATAGGATGATAACGTTTATCAAATATAGATCATTATGTGCCATATGAGTTGGTTGTTCTTATAATCAAGGAGTGTGAAAAAATTGATATGGTATGCAGGTGAAATATAGGAGTATATTTTCACTGAACATGACTCAGCTACAGAGTGCTCTACTATCAGAGCAGCTCGTGAAGGATATGGGTATAAGTGTCTCTCTGATCTGAGATCACCATAATGACTTACAAGCAACTCACTATATTTTGATGCTGGACTATCTGTATTTTTAATACAGTGATAAAAGATTTCTGGACATAGTCAAGTACTTGTGAAGTCTATGTGTGAGTCAAAATGGAATTGACCACTTCAGATTTTAAGAGATAATACTTCACTGTGTTTTAATTCAGTAAAATCTTGATCAGGATAATTCTTATGATCAGTCACAGGATTTATAAGATTAAAATACAATATGGATGACTGATTAAGAATTTGAAAGTTTACTCTGAGATGATCTTAAGTATTGAGGATCAAAGGGATGAATTATATAGTAACTATATGTCAAGATTCTTGAATATTGCTTTGTAATAATTCAACTTATCCCGATATCGAGTATCATTGCTAGATGATCACTTTGATTAGTATAGAAATTAGTTTCTATACTACTGGCTTAATGTTCGAAGCTATAGAGTCATGCATATTGTCAAGCGACGTGAAAAAGATATTGACCTAAGATCCATATATTCAATTTGAAAGTAGGTGATTTGATTGAACAAATAGATTTACTTAATTAAGAATTAAGTTCTAGATCATATGAAATTAAATACTGGCTATGTCTAGCTAGCACTAGGCATTAGCTGCAGGATTAATTCAATGATGAACTTAAATTAATTTGTAATCCAAAGAATTTAAGGGAATTAGGTTCGAGTCCTAATTTGGTTAGGATCTAAATTTTTTATCAGTATTTGATCTATAATTTTAAGGAGATTGAATTCAAGTCCTAATTAATTTAAATTAAATTTAATTTAATTAGACTTGATTTAAGGCTAATTAGGTTTAATTATCCAAGTTGGACTTGGATCTCAATCTTTATTAGATTAAGGTTGACAGCTTTTTCGAATTTAATTCAAATCAGATTTGAATTAGATTCAAATTAAATCTAAATTGGAATCAAATTGAAATTGGTCATCTAAGCCTAAATTCTCGAGGTTTCTCTCTCCTTATTGGCCGACCAAATGGAAGGAGGGGCGTTGAAAATCCCATCGCCATCCCTTCATGCGCATGAAAGCATGAGTGGTGCCTTCCCTTATCTCTTTGGGTTTCAAATTATGGATAAGAACTAATTCAAAACCAAATTCAAATTCAAAATTGGATTGGGTAGCTGGTGACATCTTGATCATCCAGAGAGGCTTCTTGAGAGATTTTAGACAGTTTTTGTGAGGGTTTGGAACTTCTTATTGAGAGATCGTTGTACAAGGATTGAGTGGTGAGTTTTTTTTGTATTTATTTGATTTTTTTTCTCTCATAGCGAAGCTTGCACGCCTCATGGAGATAGCCTTGAGATCAATCCACGTTATCTTGATTTATTTGTAGTATTTTTTTCTCTTTTTTTTTCTTTCTTCCCCAACAAGTAGTATCAGAGTGCAACAATTGGTATCAGAGTTTGGTTATTGTGGACAAGTGGAACTAGACGATTTAGGCAGAGATAGTATTGATCGAGATTGGAAATAGAGAAAATAAGCACAATCAAGACAGAGATCAATCAGTTCAATAGAAAGAGTAATTTCTCTTTGTGATAAATGAGGATGAAGAACGTGCTCATCCAACATAGATTGATCGACGTTCTCTTGTATGAGAATAAGTCGACCACCATAGAGGAGAAGATCTGAGAGCGGCTACAGATGTAGATGGTGAGTATCATCCACTTATACCTGATGGATGAGATAGTGATTCATGTATTTGATGAGACTTTTCCAACAGTAACTATGGTCGAAGCTCGAGTTGTATATGATGAAATTCCTCACTAACACTCTCTTCCTCTAGGGATAGTTCTATAAACTGCAGATGGATGAGGGACAGAGCGTGCAGGAGTATCATAGTCACTTTCAAAAAATTCTCACTGATCTTCTCAATATAGGCGAGAAGGTTGAGGAGAAGACAAGGGTGTTGGTCTTGCTAGTATCGCTTCTCCCTTCATATGAGTCTTTGATGACTACTTTTCTAATAGGAAAGAACACCATCAAGATGGATGAAGTCATCGTGGTAATTCTCCAGAACGAGGTTCTCAGGAGAGAGAACATAGTTTCAAGCTCAGATGGTGGCAGCTTAGCTTTGGTGGTTTCTGAAGGAGCAGATGACAGCAGATGGAGTGATAGAGGATCACAAGGAGAATGATCCAGATCTAAGATAAGGGATCTCAGCAAGATCAGGTGCTATCAGTGTGATGAGTTGGAGCATCATGTCAGAGATTATCCTTAACTCAGGAATCAGACGATGGCTACTGTGGTGATAGCCTGTAGCGAGTCAAAAAATGATGTCCTAGTGATATCTAACAGGATATCTACTTCTTCCTAGTAGTAGATTTTAGATTCTGCATGCATCTATCATGTATATTATAGAGAAGAGCTGTTTGACTCTTTGGAGAGCAGTGAGGGTAATGTTCATCTGTCAGATGGATCAAGCTGTGTGATTAGAGGCATCGAGACGGTCAGCTGGAGGACACATGATGGTGCATTTTGAAGATTGGGTGAGATCCAATACATATTCAATTTTAGATAGAATCTTACCTCATTAAGCAGACTGGATTCAAACAGCTACAAGTGGGTGGCTGGTGATAGAATCCTGAAGGTTATGCATCACGATAGGATTATTCTGGAGGAAGAGAAGAGGATGAAAGGATATTACTATCTGATAGGGCGTCAAGTACGAGATCGAGCTTCAGGAGCTAGAAGGAGCCCAGTGCGAGGTAGAGCTCTAGATAGAGGTGGATCGGACACGAGATGCGAGACTCGAAAGGACAAGAGGTGACATCGCAGAGTGAAGTTCCTATTGTCGTGGGAGACTTCTCCAAATAAATCTTTGGTCAGAGTGGACATGGCCCATGATGGAGCTGGGATCGAGTGGTTTGGTTTGACTCCTACATTTATCCATCCATGAGACAGCAGGTGTGCCCCAGGGCATGTGGTCGAGACAGATCATAGGCTCTTAGAGATAGGTGGAGATCAAACATCGAGTCAAGATGGAGATTATTGAGAAAAATATCTCAATATTTGATCCATAATAAGTCTAGAATGAGATTTTGGATGAAAAATAAAATTCAATGAGATCAAGATCAGTCCAAACAGAATCCAGATGGAGGAGATACAAATAAGAAAGCAGATTGAAAGTAGCTAGTATAGCCCACGGGCCATCGGAGGGATCCATGGGCCAGCTCAAGCCAACGGTTGCATCGACCAGCCCAGGCGTGCGTGGGCCGATCGTGGGAGCATGGCCCAACATGGGTGTAGCCTAGCTCGCTGCCTCGGCCTAGCATTGGTGCCCAAGCCCATTTATCCTTTGCAATCCATGGTGGACCGTGCTCTATCAGGGCTCACAGGCCACGTGTGGATTGGTGCCCAATCTGATGGCCCAAAGAGCCATCGATCATGATCAGATGGTTCGAATTACTTTCGAATTTGATCAGTAGTTAAGGGGGCCTGATTGCACGATCGAACGGCTCTGATTTGAGACGATCATGATCGGATGGTACAGAAGAGTTTTAGAATTTGATTTGAGCTTGGTATCCTAGAAAAATATAATTTTGGTGATTTTGGAGCCTGTATAGCTCCGATTGTTGAGCCATTTGTTGGGTTGTGTAGTTGGTGATGTCTTGATCATGTAGAGAGACTTCTTGAAAGATTTCAGAGAACTTTTATGAAGATTTTGGAACTTCTTGTTGAGAGATCGTTGTATGAGAGTTGATTGGTGAGTTCTTCTTATATTTGCTTGATTTTCTTTCTCTCATAGTGAAGCTTGCACGCCCCATGGAGGTAAGTTTGAGGCCAATCCCCGTTATCTTGATTTATTTATGATGTTTCTCTATCTTTCTTCTTTTCCCAATAAGTGGTATCAGAGCACAACATAACCTCCCTTCCCATTTATACTATGTCTTCCATTCATATTTTTTACTCCTTTATTCATAAGTTAGACCATTATTTTTGAACATTTCTATGGGGACACTCCCTTGATAGCCATGGTTTCCACCTTCTTTCCTGGTCTATTATTTGTTCTCTGAAGTCTTATGGGGGTTAGGGTCTTCATTCCCTACAAATTACTCAAAAACTTCTCAAGGCTAAGTTTACAATGCATTTGATTCTTCATCTTGATACTCTTTGGAGTTGGTTGATTAGGCCTAAGTATGGCTTTTAGAGCTCATAGATCCATACTTACCCTTTTGAAATTCTTCTTCTATTTGGAAATAGATTTCCTCTCATTCTGGTCTTATTTTCTATTAGTTCCAATGGGCTTTAGCTAATGGCTCTTCTGCTAATGCTTTCTATGCCCCTTAGATTACTGACCTCCCTCTTGCTGCTTGGCCTACATTTTTTAGTATGGAGGTAGGTCTGTAGTGTTGGGATTGTGTCCTAAAATCAGTTGTCTAATTGTAGACAGTTGTGCATTTGTATATGAATTGTAAATAAATTAATAAATATTATTTAGCAGTTCATCATATTTTGCATCTTCCTTATAGAACTCTTATAATTATAATGAAATTTTTAGAACTATTAACAATCGATAAAGGTGATGAGAATTTATCGAGTAGTTCTTAAATTTTATTCGCAATCAAATGATATGTTATTGATAAGACTATAATATTTATCAAATATAAGTCGTTGTGTATCATATGAGTTTGTTATCCTCATAATCAAAGAGTATAAAGACATTGATATGGCATGTGGATGAAATATAGGAGTATATTTTTACTGAACATAACTCAGTTGTAGAGCGCTCTACTGTCAAAATCAGCTCACGAAGGATATGGATATAAGTATCTCTCCGATCAGAGATCATCATGGTGACTGCAAGCAACTCATTGTACTTCGGTACTGAATTATCTGTATTTTTAATATAGTGATGAAAGATTTCTGGGCATAGTTATCTACTTGCAAAGTCTGTGTGTGAGTCCAGATGAAATTGATCACTCCAGATTTTAAGAGATAATACTTTACTATATTTTAATTCAGTAAAATCTTAATCAGGATAATTTTTGTGATCAGTCATAGGATTTATAAGGTTGAAATACAATATGGATGACTGATTAATAATTTAATAGTTTACTCTGAGGTTATCCTAAGCATTGAGGGTCAAAAGGATGAATTATACAATAACTATATATCAAGATTCTTGAATATTGCTTTATAATAATTTGATCGATTCAGATGTTAGATATCATTACTAGATGGTCACTTTGATTAGTATAAAAATTAGTTCTGATACTACCGACTTAGTGTTTAAAACTATGGAGTCATACACATTGTCAAGTGATGTGAAAAATAGATTGACCTAAGATCCATATATTCAATTTGAAAGTAGGTGACTTGATTGAACAAATTGTTGGGAATAGTATCCCAAAGCCAATCGTCAGCCTGTTGACGGTTGTGCTCCTTTTTGTATTAGTACATGAATTATAAATAAATAAAAGTTATTTTGATATTTTTTCATCACAAATGTTTCATCTTCTAATGAACTCCTGTGTTGTGGTGAAGTCCTTAGGACTATTTAGACTCGACAAAGGAGGATTTGTCGCTTAGTCCTTAAATATGTTCATGACCAAATGATACGTTGTTACCAAGGACGATAATGTTTATCGAGCATAGGTCGTTGTGTGCCATATGGGTTGGTTGTCCTCATAACCAAAGAGTGTGGAGACACTGGTATGGTATACAGGTGAGATGTAATGGTACATCTGTACTGAACGTGACCAACTCCGGAACTATTTCTGCTGTCAAGATTTGCTCCGATGGGATATGGGTATAAATATCCCTCCGACCTGAGACCGTCACGGTGACTTACAAGCAACTCACTGCACTTAGGCACTGGACTACCTGAATTTCTAATTCAGTGACGGAAGGTTGCTGGGTGTAGTCAAGTACTTGACTTGTCGGTGCGTGTGTCAAGATGGGATTGACCACTCCAGTTTAGGAGCTGTGTACAGTCGTGTTTCAATTTAGCAAAACCTTGGCTAGGGTAGTCCTAGTGAGGAGTCACAGGACTAATTGAGTTGAGCACGATTCGGATGATATCATCAGGGTTGACAGTTTAACCCTGAGTCGTCCTAAACACAGGGGTCAAAAGGGATGAATTATACGGTAACCATATTCACGTAGGTTCTGAATGTTGCGATTGCGATTATTCGACCTATCCGATCATCGGGTACCATTGCTAGATGGTCACTTCGATTAGTACAGAAATTGGTTCCTGTGCTACCGGCTTAGGTTCGAACCTGCGGGGTCACACACATTAGAGGTTCCTTTCTGATCTGATGGCTGATTATGAGTCTTATCTATCTGGGACTCTATGATTGAGAATTAAGATTCTCTAATCATGAGTTCTACATATTTTGGGTATCGGGGTCAAAATTTTGAATTTCAAATTTTGAATTTGAAATTTGAACTCTTTGATCAGGGTTTCATATCGATGGTCTCTGATGCCTGATTGCCCATCGGATTTGGACTCAATATTTATGAGAGATTTAATTAGTGACTTGATCGCTAATTAACTCAATTTGATTGAGTAATTATTTTTGGATCAAATCCAATTGAATTGGATTCAGTTTGGATTGACCCGATTAGGTTAAATGTTGACCTAATCGCTAAGGTGGTTTAGTCCCTGATTTGATCAGGGGTTAGATTTAGTTAATTCCTGATCTGATTAGGATTTTATTGAGCCTAATTAAGCCTAATTATGTTGGGTTTAATCTGGTCTAATTGTGCTTAACCTATTTTAAACTAGGTTGGCTCAATTTGAATCAAACCACCTTGTTTTAAATTCCCTGTGACACCCAACTTCCTTGCACCCATTTGAAT
Source organism: Elaeis guineensis (assembly GCF_000442705.2). Lineage (NCBI taxonomy): Eukaryota > Viridiplantae > Streptophyta > Magnoliopsida > Arecales > Arecaceae > Elaeis > Elaeis guineensis. The sequence continues at coordinate 38,182,084 of NC_026002.2, forward strand.
TCACGAGAAGAAACTTCTCATGAAATTTTTCTCACACAAAACTTTTCCCCACACCCTCATTTGTGCGCCATATGGATGGATAAAATAATTAGTTAGCCATTCAAATTCAAAGCATGTTTGAATTTGAATGGATAACTTATCACTTGCCCTTTCATCCTTATCCATTTTGTGTGCCACATTACTTACACGAGAAAAAGTTTCTCGTGAAACATTTTCCATGCACAAAGAGCCACGCCCCTTCTCTTCTCACGCCCAAAAGGATAGGGATAAGTTGGTTTTCGTTTGAATTCAAATTTGATTTGAATTCAAATGTGTAACCTCTTGTCTTTATCCTCTCACGCGGATAAGACACGTTCGATGTTGTTTTAAAAAGAGGAGAAAGGTGGGACATGCATAAAAATTTTAGGAGAAAAACTTTGGGGCGTGAGGAAGGCTTCTGCGTAAGGTGAAGGTCCAAAACCTTCCGAGAGAAAAAGAAAGAAAAGAGAGAAAATTGGGCGCAGGGTTTTTGGTGTGTACCCTAGGGTTTCTACCTAGGGTTCGGGAAGTGAGATTGGTGTGCCACGAGTGTCGTGAGTCCACCAAATTTTAGGGAGAGATCCATCAGCCTCTCAAGCAACTGTGTAGATGATCCGAAGCATCCGAGAAGTCAGCATATATCGATCGAAGGAGTTCGATCAACATCTGCCTCAAAAGGGTGAAATCACGAACTAGCATTCGTGAGGAGCTGATCAGACGGGAGCTTCGTGTGGACGATCCACAGAGGCCAGATATTTGTGTGGCTATGATGTGATGATCAGAGCCCCCCGACGGTGATCAGATTGCGGTGATCGACTATCTACAAAAGGTGATGTGTTCTGAACACAGTACTGTAAAACGTTTACAGATTCAAATTTGAATTTTAAATTTAAATGCATGCTGTTGTATCATATTTAGATCCTAGTGTAGGGTTAATTAGTATTAATTAATGAGATTAATTAATAATTTTACTGTAAAATAGTAATTTTGAAAAAATTTTAAAATTACCATTTTGCCCCTGCACTAAATTTTTGCTTCAAATGGTATCAGAGCATGGTTCTAGAATATGATATACATATGCATGCATAGATTAAGGTGTAATCTATAAGTTTAAATTTAAAATTCAAAATTTAAAATTCAAAATTCAAAAAGATTTGAAATTTAAAATTTAAAATTTGTTAGAAGTTTTAAATTTGAAATTCAAAATTTGGTTGAAATCTCAAATTTAAAATTTAAAATTTGAAATTCGAAATTTAAAATTTGAAATTCAAAATTCAAAATTTGAAATTTAAAATTTGATAGAAATCTCAAATTTGAAATTTAAAATTTGAAATTTGAAATTTGAAATTCAAAATTCAAAATTCAAAATTTAAAATTCAAAGATTGGAAATTCGAAATTTGAAATTTAGTTGAAATCTCAAATTTGAAATTTAAAATTTAAAAGTTAAAATTTAAAATTTGAAATTCAAAATTTAAATTTTGAAATTGGTATATTTAGATATACTTGATCCAAGTAGCAAGTAATCTAATTGGGTTGGTTGCCATGGCCGTCCGATCATAGGAGAAAAGTAGGGTTTAAAGGCCCTCTCTTCCCATTCGATGGGGTCTCCTATGGAGGTAGGGGTGCCGATGTAATTATATCCCATGCCGATGAAGCAGCGAAATGACTTAATTAAAAAATTTATCATTAATGTGTTAGATTAGATCTAAAAGAAAATTTATGATTTATTTTGAGTTATTTTCTGTTATGAAATGAGCAATAGAATTACTGTTTATGAAATGTGCTGATCCGTTTGTGAAATGAGTTAACACATTTGATGAACAGAAAATAAAATCTTTCAAATTTGAAAATTATTTTCGAAATGCCAAATCCTGACCCATCAGTCCAAGTACTTAATTAAAAGAATTAAGTGTTGTCTAGTAGGTCTAGAATTGTGAATTAAGACCTAAGATAATTGCATAAACTTGTGGGTCAATGGGTTAGATGAATTAGGTCCATAATTGGGTTAGACCTAAGGTTAGTTTAAAAAATGGACTAAATGGAGTAATTGGTCAAATCTAATCAAAAGTTGAATTAGATTAGGTCAAGGATACTCTAGACTCAACTTCAATAGTTGCAGTTGAATGGGTCCATGTCTTTAACTAGACCAAGATGGACTTAATTCATGGCTACGCGGTGGAGCCTTATTTACTAAGTTGATCAAAATTAAAACTAATGAACCGGTTGGTGTCTAAGGTAAGTTCGGCAGTTTTGACCAGTGATTCTTAAGCGGGAGCTACTCGCATTGATTCGATCATTGATGAGTTAATGGCAAATTCCCACCACTGATCTCACTTACCTGGCCAATCTGGTAAGTTAGATTTTGATTAGATCACTTAGTGATTAGAGCTCACCCATGTCATTAGGTAAATCAGTATGACTGATTTAGGTGCTCCTAATGCCAGCTTTAATTAAATCCTTTTTTTTAATCTGACTTGATGAAGTCAGTGGGAGGATTGAAATTGGCTGGATGATTTCTTCTCTACTATTCTTTAAATCCTCAAAATTATTAGGTCCCTAAAGTGATTAAGTTATAATGATAACTAAGTCATAGCCTCCCATTAAGTGAGTGATAATGAGTCCATTAGTTCAATGATCATTGGAGGCCCAAAGGCCTGGTGCTCATTGGCTAATGGAATTATTATTCATAATATGATAATTTGATTGAGTCTTTCTGATGGTGGTTAGGTTGGCCGGCCAAAGTCGGGCCTGATCATTTATTGGTCTGACTCACTAAATTAAGTCATGTTAATGGTTGGACCTAATCAGATCTTTTCAGTGGAGGCCAAAGCCTACTGATTAGGTTCTGGGGCAAAATCAATTACTAGAAGTTGTTTAGAGAAACAACTGGTTAAGAACCTACCCATAGATGCACATGGGTTGACCAACCAAAGTTGGGCTCGTGTGTAGTCTGTGTGGATTCTAGTACCCATTAAGGAATTAAAGTAATTTCTCGAATTGGAGGATGAGGCTACCAGTTCGTAAAAATATTGAGAAAAACTTTAGACTAAAGTCCAAGTCTTTAGTATTAATTTATGTACTAATAGAGGTCTCGTTTTTCTTTAAGCAGCTATGGTCACTACCCTGTCGCTCCGATCATTATTAGATAATGACAAGCTCATGGGACCCAATTTTGATAGCTGGTATCGAAAATTGAAAATCGTCTTTGAGCATGAGCAGATCCTTTATGTAGTAACGGATCCAGCACCTGAGGAGCCAGCTCCGAACGCTAGTAAGGCGATCCGAGATACTTACTTGAAGTGGCTCAATGACCGCACCACCGTTCGATGTATTATGCTGGCAGCAATGAATGACGAGTTCAGCCGAAGGTTTGAGAACGTCCGGCCACAAGAGATGCTTCAAATGTTGAACGACTCCTTTGGCACGCCTGACGACGTTGAAAGGCACAAAATTAGTTGTGCCATTTTCAATGCTCGGATGAGGGATGGGGCCTCAGTCACTGATCATGTACTGTACATGATCGAGATGATTGAGCGCCTAAGCAAATTGGGCTTTCCTCTGCACGAGCAGCTCGGTAAGGATGCGATCCTTAATTCCTTGCCCAAGTCCTTCCTCCCATTCCTTACTCATTTTCGAATGACAAAGCCTGCAGTAAACTACCACGGATTGTTGGGGTTGCTGCAGAACTTTGAGAAGGATCACCAACTCCATAAGGAGTCGGTGAATGTAGTGGGAGGGTCTTCTTCTCATCGTCAACCCTTTGGGAAGGGGAAGAAGAACAAGAAGAAGAAAAATAAGAAGGTGCAATCTCATACTGGGACAGTAGCACGGGGTCAGACCAAGAAGTGCAAGCACGACCAGAGCCAGGCGGAGTGCTTCTTTTGCAAGAAGCACGGGCATTGGAAGAGGAACTGTCCTCAATACATTGCCTCCCTGGACCCGAACAGGCCAAAGAAGAAGTAAGGTGATTATATGATAACTCCTTGCAACTTTTTGATTTGTGATACTACTGCCTGGGTATTGGATACCGGAAGCCCTTATCATATTTGTAATTCGATGCAGGGTCTGCAGGTCAGTAGGAGATTTGATGAAGGCGAAAGGTTCCTGAATGTTGGAGATGGAAGCAAAGTTTCAGTTCTAGCTTTAGGAATCATGAGTCTTGTAATCAATTCTCGTAATGTAATTCTGAGTGAATGTCACTATTGTCCAAGTTTTTATTAAATATTATTTCTGTAGGCCTTTTGGCCATGTACGGTTATGATTTTTTAATAAAAAAAATATTTGCAATATTATTTTGAATGGTGTTACAATATTTGTTGGACAATTAAATAATGGAATTTACTTACTATCACAGTCTGTTAATGTGGTTCAAAAATTCGATAAATGCTCTAGAATAGATAATGTGTCAGAAGTCTACCTTTGGCACTGTAGGCTAGGTCATATCAATAAGAACAGGATAAACAGGTTGGCTCAAGAAGGAATTCTTGAAGTTAGTGATTGTGAATCACTTCCAACCTGTGAGTCCTGTCTTCTTGGGAAGATGACCAAGTCACCTTTTACTGGAAAAGGTGAGCGAGTCAGTGAACTCTTAGATCTGGTACATTCTGATGTATGTGGACCCATGAGCTCAAGTGCAAGAGGTGGATTTTTCTACTTCATAACCTTCACAGACGACCTATCTAGGTATGGGTATGTCTATTTAATGAAGCATAAGTCGGAATCATTTGAAATGTTCAAACTATTCCGAAATGAGGTAGAAAAACAAACTGGGAAGTGTATTAAAATTCTTCGATCTGATCGAGGAGGTGAATACCTTTCCAATGAGTTTCTGACGTATCTAGGGGAGAATGAGATTCTCTCTCAGTGGACTCCTCCTGGAACACCACAGCATAATGGTGTGTCTGAAAGGAGGAATCGGACTCTGTTAGACATGGTTCGATCCATGATGGGGTTTGCTGGTCTGCCGATCTTCCTCTGGGGATATGCGCTCGAATCGGCTTGTTACCTTCTAAATAGAGTTTCGAGGAAGTCTGTAGCCAAAACGCCATATGAGATATGGATAGGACGTAAGCCAGTACTCTCGCACCTTAGGGTTTGGGGGTGTCCGGCTTATGTTAAACGTTTAATTACAGACAAGCTTGGACCTAGGTCTGACAAGTGTAATTTTATAGGGTACCCAAAAGAGATCAAAGGATATTATTTCTACCTTGCTGATGAGCAAAAGGTGTTTGTCAGCCTTAAGGCAATCTTTTTAGAAAAGGAGTTTCTTAGTGAAGGAACTGTTGCCTCTAAAGTCGAACTTAACGAAGTTCGACAGGTGAAAAAACCGACACATGTTACTGAACCTGAACCGAATTTGATTAGATCAGATCCGGAGCCCATTGATTATGCACCCTTAAGGCGGTCTGGTAGAGTACCACATCAACCGGACAGATACTATGGTTTCTTGATCCGGGATGGTGATCCTGTCGAACTTGATGAAAATGATGAGGATCCGATCACCTACATGGATGCAATGCAGAGACCTGACTCTGAGAAATGGCTAGAGGCCATGAAATCCGAAATGGAGTCCATGAAGGTCAACGATGTGTGGACATTGGTTGACCCACCCGAAGGAGTAAAACCCATAGGGTGTAAGTGGGTCTTCAAAAGGAAGAGGGGCGCAGACGGAAAGGTGGAGACCTATAAAGCCCGTCTGGTTGCCAAGGGATATCGTCAACGTTATGGTATAGACTATGACGAGACATTTTCTCCTGTGGCAATGCTCAAATCCATTCGGATTATGCTTGCGATAGCTACCCATCTGGACTATAAAATCTGACAGATGGATGTGAAGACAGCTTTCCTAAACGGAGAGCTGAATGAAGAGGTGTATATGATACAACCTGAAGGGTTCACATCCATAGATGAGTCTAAGGTGTGCAAGCTACAGAGGTCCATTTATGGACTTAAACAGGCATCTCAGAGTTGGAACATACGTTTTGATAGGACGATCAAAACGTATGGCTTCGTTAAGAATGGAGAAGAACCCTGCATTTATAAGTGGGCTAATGGTCCAGTAGTAGTATTTCTTATATTGTATGTGGATGACATTTTCTTAATCAGAAATGATGTCCCTGCATTACAGGGAATAAAGATTTGGCTATCGTCACAGTTCTCCATGAAGGATCTGGGAGAAGCTTCCTACATCCTAGGGATGAGGATCTATAGGGATAGATCCAAAAAGTTGCTTGGCTTATCCCAGTCCACGTACATTGATACTATGCTGAAAAGGTTCAGCATGAAAAATTCTAAGAAAGGCTATCTACCGATAGGCCATGAAATTTTTCTCTCGAAGAGGGATTGTCCGACAACACCTCGAGAGAGAGAGCGTATGGGTAGGATTCCATATGCTTCGACAGTGGGATCTATCATGTACGCCATGACATGTACACGACCAGATGTGGCATACTCACTAGGGGTAGTGAGTAGATACCAATCTGATCCAGGAGAGAATCACTGGAAGGTTGTTAAAACCATCCTGAAGTATTTAAGAAATACTAAGGACCAGTGGCTTATATATGGTGAATCGGACTTGAGACTTATAGGGTTTACAGACTCTAGTTTTCAGTCTGATCGCGATGATAGCAAGAGTGTGTCAGGATTTATTTTTATCCTTAATGGTGGGGCTGTCTGCTGGAAGAGTTCCAAGCAGCACACTGTGGCTGATTCAGTATGCGAGGTGGAGTATATTGCTGCATCAGATGCTGCCAAAGAAGCGATGTAGCTGAGGAAATTCATCACCGAGCTCGGAGTAGCACCCTCCCTTGTTGGTCCAGTTCTGCTCTACTGCGACAGCTCTGGATCCATTGCTCAGGCGAAGGAACCAAAGGCACACCAGCGGACGAAGCATATTCTGCGCCGCTACCATCTCATCCGGGAGATCGTGGATCGAGGTGACGTCGACCTTCAGAAGATCAACGGGAAGGAGAATCTGGCCGACCCATTCACTAAAGCCATTGCGGTGAAGGAGTTCAATGACTACAAGTCGAAGATGGGTATTAGATACTGCACCGATAGGCTTTAGGCCAAGTGGGAGATTGTTGGGAATAGTGTCCCAAAGCCAATCGTCAGTCTGTTGACGGTTGTGCTCTTTTTTATATTAGTACATGAATTATAAATAAATAAAAGTTATTTTGATATTTTTTCATCACAAATATTTCATCTTCTAATGAACTCCTGTGTTGTGGTGAAGTCCTTAGGACTATTTAGACTCGACAAAGGAGGATTTGTCGCTTAGTCCTTAAACATGTTCGCGACCAAATGATACATTGTTACTAAGGATGACAACGTTTATCGAGAATAGGTCGTTGTGTGCCATATGGGTTGGTTGTCCTCATAACCAAAAAGTGTGGAGACACTGGTATGGCATACAGGTGAGATGTAATGGTACATCTGCACTGAACGTGACCAACTTCGGAGCTATTTCTACTGTCAAGATTTGCTCCGATGGGATATGGGTATAAATGTCCCTCCGACCTGAGACCGTCACGGTGACTTGCAAGCAACTCACTGCACTTAGGCACTGGACTACCTGAATTTCTAATTCAGTGACGAAAGGTTGCTGGGTGTAGTCAAGTACTTGACTTGTCGGTGCGTGTGTCAAGATGGGATTGACCACTCCAGTTTAGGAGTTGTGTACAGTCGTGTTTCAATTTAGCAAAACCTTGGCTAGGGTAGTCCTAGTGAGGAGTCACAGGACTAATTGAGTTGAGCATGATTCGGATGATATCATCAGGGTTGACAGTTTAACCCTGAGTCGTCCTAAACACAGGGGTCAAAAGGGATGAATTATACGGTAACCATATTCACGTAGGTTCTGAATGTTGCGATTGTGATTATTCGACCTATCTGGTCATCGGGTACTATTGCTAGATGGTCACTTCGATTAGTACAGAAATTGGTTCCTGTGCTACCGGCTTAGGTTCGAACCTGCGGGGTCACACACATTAGAGGTTCCTTTCTGATCTGATGGCTGATTATGAGTCTTATCTATCTGAGACTCTATGATTGAGAATTAGGATTCTCTAATCATGAGTTCCACACATTTTGGGTACCGGGGTCAAAATTTTGAATTTCAAATTTTGAATTTGAAATTTGAACTCTTTGATCAGGGTTTCATATCGATGGTCTCTGATGCCTGATTGCCCATCGAATTTGGACTCAATATTTATGAGAGGTTTAATTAGTGATTTGATCGCTAATTAACTCAATTTGATTGAGTAATTATTTTTGGATCAAGTCCAATTGAATTGGATTCAGTTTGGATTGACCCGATTAGGTTAAATGTTGACCTAATCGCTAAGGTGGTTTAGTCCCTGATTTGATCAGAGGTTAGATTTAGTTAATTCCTGATTTAATTAGAATTTTATTGAGCCTAATTAAGCTTAATTATGTTGGGTTTAATCTGATCTAATTATGCTTAACCTATTTTAAACTAGGTTGGCTCAATTTGAATCAAACCACCTTGTTTTAAATTTTCTGCGACACCCAACTTCCTTGCACCCATTTGAATTCACGAGAAGAAACTTCTCGTGAAATTTTTCTCATGCAAAACCCTTCCCCACGCCCTCATTTGTGCGCCATATGGATGGATAAAATAATTAGTTAGCCATTCAAATTCAAAGCATGTTTGAATTTGAATGGATAACTTATCACTTGCCCTTTCATCCTTATCCATTTTGTGCGCCACATTACTTACACGAGAAAAGGTTTCTCGTGAAACATTTTCCATGCACAAAGAGCCACACCCCTTCTCTTCTCACGCCCAAAAGGATAGGGATAAGTTGGTTTTCGTTTGAATTCAAATTTGATTTGAATTCAAATGTGTAACCTCTTGTCTTTATCCTCTCACGCGGATAAGACACGTTCGACGTTGTTTTAAAAAGAGGAGAAAGGTGGGACGTGCATAAAAATTTTAGGAGAAAAACTTTGGGGCGTGAGGAAGGCTTCTGCACAAGGTGAAGGTCTAAAACCTTCTGAGAGAAAAAGAAAGAAAAGAGAGAAAATTGGGCGCAGGGTTTTTGGTGTGTACCCTAGGGTTTCTATCTAGGGTTCGGGAAGTGAGATTGGTGTGCCACGAGTGTCGTGAGTCCACCAAATTTTAGGGAGAGATCCATCAGCCTCTCAAGCAACTGTGCAGATGATCCGGAGCATCTGAAAAGTCAGCACACATCGATCGAAAGAGTTCGATCAACATCTGCCATCAAAAGGGTGAAATCACGAACTAGCATTCGTGAGGAGCTGATCAGAGGGAGCTTCGTGTGGATGATCCGCAGAGGCCAGACATTTGTGTGGCTACGACGTGATGATCAGAGGCCCCCGACGGTGATCAGATTGCGGTGATCGACTACCCGCAAAAGGTGATATATTCTGAACACAGTACTGTAAAACATTTACTGATTCAAATTTGAATTTCAAATTTAAATGCATGCTGTTGTATCATATTTAGATCCTAGTGTAGGATTAATTAGTATTAATTAATGATATTAATTAATAATTCTGCTGTAAAATAATAATTTTAAAAAAGTTTTAAAATTACCATTTTGCCCCTGTACTAAATTTTTGCTTCACAAATAGATTTACTTAATTAAGAATTAAGTTCTAGATCAGGTAGAATTAAATACTGACTATGTCTAGGTAGCACTGGGCATTAGCTGTAGGATTAATTCCAAGGATGAACTTAAATTAATCTGTAATCCAAGGAATTTGAAGGGATTAGGTTCAAGTCCTAATTTGGTTAGGACCTAAATTTCTGATCAGTATTTGATTTATAATTTTGAGGGTATTGAATTTGAGTCCTAATTAATTTAAATTAAATTAAATTTAATTAGATTTTATTTAAAACTAATTGGGTTTAATTATCAAAACTGGACTTGGATCTCAATCCTAATTAAATTAGGATTGATAACCTTTTCGAATTTGATTCGAATCAGATTCGAATTAGATTTAAATTGAATCTAAATTGAAATCAAATTAAAATTGATCATCTAAACCTAAAATCTCTAGATTTCTCTCACTTTGTTGGCCAACCAAGTGGAAGGAGGGGCACTAAAAATCCTGCCTCCTTCCCTTTGTGCACGTGAAAGCATGAGTGGCGCCTTCCCTTATCTCCTTGGGTTTCAAATTATAGATAAGAAATAATTCAAAACCAAATTCAAATTTGATTTTGAATTAGTTTGAATTAAGTTCTTATCACTAAGGGGCATTGGAATAGATTTTATGCAGCAAAATTAATAAGAAGGGGTGTGAAGGGGTGTGGAAGATAGAGGCTTGTCATTCTTTTCAGAAACTTGACTTCCTGTGTGTCCTGATCTCCACGCCCTCTTGCTTCCCTTCTAAAGTGATGATGCCCCAAGGTCTTCATCCCCCTTTTTATGGAGCATGACGTGCATGCGAAGTACAGGAGCCACACTAGTAGCTATAGCAAAGTGACTTCCTGCTATCCTGATCAAGTTCCTTCTGCTTCTGTCAGCGTATATTGATACTTTGATTAAAAATTTTAATCTGAAATCTATTCCATTTTGCCTGGCAATACGATTTTTGTTCATCAAAGATTGGATCTTTCCCTTCAACTTGTATCAGAGCCAGGTTGAAGATCTGAATACAAAATAAAATTCTGATTTTATTTATGTTTGAAATATTTTAGATCTGATTTTTGACCAAATTTTTTTATGAAATCAAATCTATTTTCAACCTAATTTCTTAAAATTTTGATCTGATTTTGATCAGATCTAATTTTGTAATTTTTCTTGTGGAAGTTCAGATGTATTTTGATGGATTTTTCAGGGGAAATCAGATCTGTTTTTGAACAGATTTTTTTTATGGATGTTGGATCAATCTTTAAACCAAATTTTAATACATATTCAGATCTAATTTTGTATAGGTTTCTAGGAAGTATTGATATTTGAAATAGATGATTTATATGTTGTATAAATTTAGATTAAGATAAAAAAATTTTGTGATGTTATATTATGATCTAATATGATTAGATATAAAATTCTGTTTTCTTTAGCTTCTGTATATGTCCATGTGCATGTCCTAAATTTTTCTACTGCACATGTAATTTAGATTGAATCTGATATGTAATAAATTAAAAATAAAATTAATTGATTAAAAGATTGTACGGAGTGAAATAAGGTTGTCCTGGTATAAGGTTTACCTCTTACATTGAAAAGGTTATCCTAGTACGTGCTGATTTATTTTGAAAAAGAGTTTTTAAAACTATTTTAATCATTATAATTAAATCTAAAATTATGAATATATTTAGATTAGATACTAGAGATTTATGATTTATTTTGTTGCTATTTTGTATAATATTTTTAGATCTAAAAATTGGTTTCAAGATCTAAATTATTTGTTACATATGATGTTCTTTATTTAGATCTAAATTTTACTATTATAGATGTATGAATCTCATTTAGATCTGATTTATTCATTTTTAATCATTAAATTTTGATCTGAAAAATTAATTTTAAGATTTGTTTTTATGCTTAAACATGAATTTATGGAAATGGGTTAGCTTGAATTTGGTTATTTGACTAGGTTAGACCTAGGGTTAAAATCGAATGCATAATGGACTAAATTGAGCAATTGAACAAATCTAACCAAAAGTTGATTTAGATTATGTCAAGATTACTCTAGATCAAACATAATAGTTATAGTTGATCAAGTCTATATCTTTAATTATACTAAATGGATCTGATTCTTAGCTCAGCGATCGAACTCTAGTCCTTAGACTGATCAAATCGAAATTGATAAACTAATTAGTATCTAAGACAAGTGGTTGAAAGGGGTTTTTAATTGAGACTGTTCTCTTTCTTGGCCAATGATGGTGTCTAAAGAAAGAAACAAGGACCCTTCGGCTGACCTCTACTTATCTGGCCAATGTGGTCAATCTATTTTCGATTAGGTCACTTAGTGATTTGAGTTCACCTATGCTATCTAAGTTAGTCAATCTGACTAATTAAGGTATCCCTTGATCAATTTTGTTGCTTATCCTTTTCGATGACTTGTTGAAGTCAGTGGAAGGATTTTTGATTGCTTATTGAATTTTTGATTCTAATACATAAAAATAAAAATAAATCTTCTAAATTATTAGGTCTTTAAAGTAATACAGTTATAGGAATAATTAGATCATAGACTTCCATTAAGATCGATGGTAATAGGTCCAATAGTCTAGATAACCATTAGAGATGCTCCACGCTTGGTGTTTATTTGGATATTGGAATTGTTATCCATGATATGATGGCCTTGTTATATCTTTCGATGGATGGGAAGGTTGGTCGAGCCACACTCGAGTCTAATCATTCATTAGTTAGATATACTGGGTATGTTTATATTAATGGTTAGACCAAATCAAGTCTTTCAGTGGAGGTGCTACACGTCTGCTGAAGAGGTACCTAGGATGAAATTTTTTATTAAAAATTATTTGAAGAAATAATTAATTAAGAACTTATCTATAGATGCGCATGGATTAGCTGAGCCACACTCAGACCTATATGCAGTCTATGTGGATTCTAGTACCTGCTAAAGAATCGAATAAATTCTTTGAATTGAAGGTAGAGGCTACCAGTTTACATAAAATAGTGAGAGAAATCTTTCGACTAAAGTTTAAGTCTTTAGAATTGTATAATTCATATACTAAATAGTCTTTTATTTTTTTTTAGTAATGGCTAATACTTTATCACTTTGATCACTGTTGGACAGTGACAAGCTTATGGGATCCAACTTCGATAGCTGATAACGAAAGTTAAAAATTATTTTGGAGTATGAAAGAATTCTGTATATCCTTACGGATCTTGCACCTAAAGAACCCACGACAAATGTGCATGGTACAGTTAGAGATGCTTATCAGAAGTGGTTCAATGACTGTATGATAGTATGTTATATTATAAAGGCAGCAATGAATGACAAATTTAGTCATAAATTCAAGGATGCATAACTTGAGGAGATACTTCAAAAATTGAATGAGTCCTTCGGTACCTCTGAGAATGTTGAGAGATACAAAATCTCCTGTGCAGTATTCAATGTCCAGATGCAAAAAGGAGCATTGGTTATGGATCATGTATGGTACATGATCGCAAATCGAATGTTTTAGCAAATTTGGCTTTCCATTACATGAATAGTTAGGTAAAGATGCTATTCTAAACTCGCTCCTTAAATGCTATCTGTCCTTCATGAGTCATTACAGAATGACCAAGCCTGTAGTGAACTACCATAGTTTGTTAGAATTACTGTAGACTTTTCAGAAAGATAATCAACTCTACAAAGAGCTGGTTAATGTGGTAGGTAAGTCCTTAATGGGGCATCGATTCTCTAAGAGAGGAAAGAAAAAAAAGGTACAGAAAACTCGTACTGTGGCTTCAAAGCCCAAGCAGATCAAAAAGTCTAAGGCAGACCAGAGTGAGGCCAAATGTTTTTTTTGTAAGAAGCTGAGTTATTGGAAGAAAAATTTCTCTGAATATCTTGCTTCCCTAGACCCCAACATGCCTAAAAAGAGAAATAAGCAAATGGTTGCTGGTTAAAATATTTATAAGATAACTTCTTGTAATTTTTCTGTTTGTGATACAACTACTTGGATATTAGACATTGAAAGTCTAACTAATATTTATAATTTATTGCAAGAACTTCAGATCAATAGAAAGTTCGAAAATGGTGAGAGATTTCTGAACGTTGGAGATGGAAGTCGTGTTTCAGTTTTAATCTTAGGAATTGTCCATCTCATTTTCGATTCAAAAATTATCATCTTAAATGATTGTCATTATTGTCCCTCATTTTTAATGAATATCATTTCTGTAAGTCTTTTGGCTAAAGACGGTTTCAGTTTCTTAATAAAGATGATTTTTATGATATTATTATGATGATAATATAATTATACATGGATAATTAAAATATAGTATATATCTTCTATCACAGTCTGTTAGTGTAATCTATACATCAAATAAATATCTAGAAATAGATTATGTCACTGATGCCTACTTTTGGCATCGTTGGCTTGGTCATATAAACAAGAACAGGATAGACAGGTTAACAAAAAAGAAAATCATCAATATCAATAATTGTGAATTATTGTCGATCTGTGAATCCTATCTTCTTAAAAAAATGACAAAGTCATCCTTTACTGGAAAGGATGAATAGGCTGGTGATGTTCTGAGTCTAGTACATAGTAATGTATGTGGACCAATAAACACAAGTGCCAGAGGTAGATATTATTACTTTATTACTTTCACTGACGACCTATCAAGGTATGGGTATATCTATCTTATGAAACATAAATCTGAATTATTTAAAATGTTCAAACGATTTCATAGTGAAGTGAAAAAATAATCTGAAAAGAGTATTAAAACTCTTTATTCAGATCGAAGAAGTAAATACCTCACCAATGATTTTCTGATATATCTAGAAGAGAATGGGATTCTCTCTCAATGGACTCTTTTTGGAACACCATAACACAATTGGGTGTCTGAAAGAAGAAATTAAAAACTATTAGATATGGTTCGATCCATGATGAATTTTACAAATCTATCATTCTTCTTTTGGAGATATACACTCGATACTACTTGTTATATACTAAATAAAGTTCTGAGCAAATCTATCAATAAAACACCATATGAGATGTAGATAGGATGTAGGTCGGCACTCTCTTATCTTAGGATTTGTGGATGTCTGGCTTATGTCAAATATTTAAAGATAGATAAACTTAACCTAGATCCGATAAATACTTATTTGTTGGATACCCAAAGGAATCAAGAGGATATTATTTCTATCTCACTAAAGAACAAAAGGTGATCATCCGTAATAGGATAGTTTTTTTGAAAAAAGAGTTTCTTGGGGAAGGAACTAATGCCATTGAAATTCAGCTTAATGAAGTTCAAGAGATAGAAAAATCGGCACAATCAAATAAACTTACAGAACCGAATTTGATTAGAGAATCAAACTCTAATCCCCTCATAGAAGTACCTTTAAAGAGATTCGATAGAGTACCACATCAGTTGAATAGATACTATGATTTTTTAATCTAAAATGGTGATCCTGTTGAACTGGATGATAACGATGAGGATTCGATCACCTATATGAATGCTATGCAGAGGACTGACTCTAAGGAATGGCTTAAAGCCATGAGATCTAAGATGGAATCCATGAAAATCAATGATGTAGGGACACGTTGATTTACTTGAAGAGATAAAATCCATAGGATGCAAATGGATTTTTTTTAAAAAAAAAAAATATAGATGGGAAGGCAGAGATCTATAAAGCTTGTCTGATTGTCAAGAGATATCGTCAATATTATGGTATAGATTATGATGAGATATTTTTTTCTATGACAATGCTCAAATCTATTTGGATTTTGCTTACGATAGCAGCATACCTTGATTAGAAAATCTAACAAATGGATGTCAAGATGGCCTTTCTTAATGAAGAACTGGAAGAAGAGGTGCATATAATATAGTAAGAAAGATTCACATCCACAGATGAATTTAAAAGATTGAAGCAAATATCTCGGAGTTAGAACATGCGCTTTGACAAAATAATCAAAATGTATAGCTTCATTAAGAACAGAGAGGAGTTTTGTGCTTAGAAATGGGGTAATCATTCTGTAGTCATATTTTTTGTACTGTATGTGGATGACATTCTCCTAATTGAGAATGACATCTCTACATTACAAAGTGTAAAGCTCAGCTGTCATCATAATTCTTCATGAAAGATCTGGGAGAAGCATCCTACATCCTAAGGATGAAGATCTATAGAGATAGATCTAAAAAATTACTTGGATTGTCCCAATCCATATACATTGATACCATACTAAAATGCTTCAACATGATGAATTTCAAAAGGGGCTATTTATCGATAGATCAAGAAATTTTTCTTTCTAAGAAGGATTGTCCGACAACTTCATAAGAGAGAGAGCGTATGAGTAGAATTTTATATACTTTGACAGTGAGATCTATCATGTATGTCATGATATGTATGAGACCGGATGTGGCCTACTCACTAGGGGTAGCAAGTAGGTATCAGTCCGATCTGGATGAAAATCATTGAAAAGTTGTAGTAACAATCCTAAAGTATTTGAGAAATACTAAGGATCAATGGCTTATTTATGGAGGCACTAACTTAAAACTTATGGGATATACAGATTTTAATTTTCAATTAGACTATGATGATAGCAAAAGTATTTTTGATTATATTTTTACCTTGTATGGCAGGATGATATGCTGAAAAAATTTCAAGCAACACACAGTAGCTGACTCTGTATGTGAAATGAAATACATTATGGCATCTGATATTGTCAAAGAGGCTGTGTAGTTAAGAAAGTTCATTAATGAGCTTGGAGTGGTTTCCTCTATTAATGGTCCAGTTCTATTATATTGTGATAGTACTGGAGCTATTGCTTAAGCAAAGAAATTCAAGTCCCATCAGAGAATCAAATATATTTTGCATCGCTATCATCTTATTCAAAAGATCATTGATAGAGATAACATTAATCTACAGAAGATTGATGAAAAAAAATTTTTGATCGACCCCTTCATTAAAGCCCTCGAGATCAAAAAGTTTGATGATCACAAATGAAAGATAGATATTAGATATAGATCTGATTGGCTTTAGTACAAGTGGGAGTTGTGAGATTATGTCCAAAGCCAATTGTCTAACTATAGACAGTTGTGCATTGGTATATGAATTGTAAATAAATTAATAAATATTATTTGGCAGTTCATCATATTTTGCATCTTCCTTATAGAACTCTTCTAATTATGATGAAGTCTTTAAAACTATTAATAATTGATAAAGGTGATGAGAATTTATCAAGTAGTTCTTAAATTTTATTCATGATCAAATGATACGTTATTAATAGGATGATAACATTTATCAAGTATAGATCATTGTGTGCCATATGAGTTAGTTGTCCTCGTAATCAAAGAGTGCGGAGATATTGATATGGTATGTAGGTGAAATATAGGAGTATATTTTTACTAAATGTGACTCAGTTGTGGAGTGCTCTACTGTCAAAAACAGCTCGCGAAGAATATGGGTATAAGTGTCCTTCCAACTTAAGATCACCATGGTGATTTGCAAGCAACTCACTGTGCTTTGGTGTTGGATTATCTATATTTTTAATACAGTGATGAAAGATTTCTGAATACAGTCAAGTACTTGCGAAGTTTGTGTATGAATCAAGATGGAATTGACCACTCCAAGTTTTAGGGGATAATGCTTCACTGTGTTTCAATTCAGTAAAATCTTGATCAGGATAATCCTTATGATCAGTCACAGGATTTATAAGGTTCAAATATAATATGGATGATTGATTAAGAATTTGACAGTTTACTCTGAGGTCTCCTAAGCATTGAGGGTCAAAGAGATGAATTATACAGTAACCATATGTCAAGGTTCTTGAATGTTGCTTTATAATAATTCAACCTATCTGGACATTGGGTATCATTACTAGATGGTCACTTTAATTAGTACAAAAATTATTTTCTATAATACCGACTTAGTGTTCGAACTTGTGGAGTCACACATATTGTCAAGCAACGTGGAAAAGAGATTGACCTAAGATCTATATATTCAATCTGGAAGTAGGTGACTTGATTGACCAAATAGATTTACTTAATTAAAAATTAAGTTCTAGATCATGCGGAATTAAATACTGGCTATGTCTAGCTAGCACTGGGCATTAGCTGCAGGATTAATTTTGGGGATGAATTTAAATTAATCTGTAATCCAAGAAATTTGAGGGGATTATGTTCGAGTCCTAATTTGGTTAGGACCCGAACTTCTAATCAATATTTGATCTATAATTTTGAGAGGATTGGATTCGAATCCTAATTAATTTAAATTAAATTTAATTTAATTAAGCTTTTTTTTTAGACTACTTGGGTTTAACTATCCAAGTTGGACTTGGATCTCAATCCAAAGATTAGGATTAATAGTCTTTTCGAATTTGATTCGAATCAAATTCGAATTTGATTCGAATTGAATCCAAATTGGAACTAAATTGAAATTGATCACCTACGCCTAAAATCCCTAGGTTTCTTTCTTTTTGTTGGCTGACCAAGTGGAAGGAGGGGCACTGAAAATCCCACCTCCTTCCTTTCATGTGCATGAAAGCATGAGTGGCACCTTCCCATATCTCCTTGGGTTTCAAATTGTGGATAAGAATTAATTCAAAACCAAACTCAAATTTGATTTTGAATTAGTTTGAATTAAGTTCTTATCACTAAGGGGTGTTGGAACAGATTTTGTGCAACAAAATTAACAAGAAGGGGCATGGAAGATAGAGGTTTGTCATTCTTTTTAGAAAGTTGGCTTCCCGTGTGTCCTGATCTCCATGCTCTCTTGCTTCCCTTCTAAAATGGTGAAACCCCAAGATCTTCATCCTCCTTTTCTGCAGAGTGTGGCATGCATATAAAGTAGGGAGCCGCACCAGCAGCTCTAGCAAAGCTACTTCCTACTATCCTGATCAAGTTTCTTCCGCTTCTGTCAAGGTATATTGATACTTTGATTAAAGATTTTAATCTAAAACCTATTCTATTTTTCTAATGATATGATTTTTGTTCATCAAAGATCGGATCTTTTTCTTCATGCTGAACATCTAGGTTTGGGATTTTACTCTTCCTAAGCGCACTTGGAATCATCAAGCTCTATTGTAAGTATTCTCGACTGAGATGATGTCTATCATTCAAAATATCTCCATCTCTTATGGTCTCGGACTTGATTGGCTTTGTTGGAGTACTACAGGGGTTACTCATGTTTCTATGCAGGATATTTTTTCACTTATGCATCCATCTACATTTCCCTCCTTTTCTTTTAATTAGCTATCGAAGCTACAGTTGCCTGCAAATGTAAAGTTTTTTACTTGAAAGTTTTTATAGTTGCCCATCCCTATGAAAGCTTATTTAGCTAGCAAAAGCATTCTTCCACCAGTTGCTGCAAATTGTTATCTTTGTGCAGATTAAGTTGAGGATGTTGAGCATTTCTTTATTACTAGTCCATTTGCTTCCTTTTTATGGATGCTAGTGGCTAGATTTATCCGTTACAATATCTTTTTCCATTCTTTCCCGGCTCTAGTATCTGTTCTCACTTGCGCTCAGATAGAGAAAAGGATTAAGATTGTTGTGCTCTATACTTTATGGCTGTTGTGGTCTGCACGAAATCATCGGATATATAAACATGAAACCATTTCAGTATCATAGCTATGTCGTTAATTGCATTGTTTCTTGCAAGATAACTATGCTGCTAACTCTTTTTCTCCACCCTCATGTCAACCTTTATTTGCTCCATTGTACTGGGGTAGCTCAACATTTCTATCCTTTGCATCTCCTTCATATCCTATTAGGTGGCTACCCCCTCCCTTTGGTGCGGTAAAGGTTAACTTTGATGGATCATGTTAAAATCAAAAAACATCAGCAACATATATCATTAGAGACTTTTGTGGTTACCCTCTTAAGGCTGCAGCCATTAGGTTACACCATATCTCTATGCCGTTTGCTGAACTCATTGGTGCATGGGCTGGGTTGCAAGCTACTGTTCATGTCCTCAAGCATAGTCAAATTTTGCTGGAAGGGGACTCTGTTGTGGTCATCTCTTGGATTGTTTCGACCTCCTCTTCTAAGTGTGATGGCCACCCTATTTTACGAGATATTTTACAATTTCAAAGGTCCCTTAAACTTTTCATTTTTTCCCATATCTTTCGAGAGGCAAATTTGGTGGTTGATTGGATAGCGAAGTATGATTGGGATGATGATGAGCTTTCTGATCCTTCGAGTCCCAAGTTTCTGGAACTTAATGCTCTTCTTCAAGCGGATGCAAATGGCACCAACTATCTTCGTTTATGATTTTTTTTTCTTATTCATGCGGGTTGCTCTAGTTGCTGATTATTTTTATGGTAGCCTCATTATGTTTAATCCTGGCTACTACCCTCTGGTTTCTGTTCACCTGCCGCCTACCTTCCTACACTGCTTCATCATGTTTGCCCGAAAGTTGTGGGCTGTCATGGGGCTGCTAGCTTACTTATTTAGCAAAACTTTTCAAATATTCCATAATTCTATATTTTGCTTTGAAGTATTACTTTGTCATCAGCAGTCAAAAAGGGTTCTATTAAATCTCTGTATTCAACAATTTGGTATCACACACTTGATATATTTGGCTCAAGGCTTCTTAGTTCATTTCATTGCAAATTCAATTTCTATCCAGCTATCACTCTGTTGTTGATAAGAGCTTGGCCTATCATGTGAGGTATTATTTGTTTCGGTCCATGGGCCTCACGATTTTATCCTTTAAAAAGCGCCTCATATGGAAAGAATTTTTTCTCCTTATAAATACAAATCCCCCTTGACTTACAACCGATGTGGGACTATTGATGCCCTCCACATTATTAGAACCACAACATAGCCTTCCAGTCAAGGGAGACTCTGATGTGTACAGTCCGAGGAGCTCCACAGTCAGTCAAGGTAGATCTCAGCCCCAAAAAATCGAAGCGGACCTCGATCCCTACTTGGTGTGCCCTTCACATTATTAGAACTACAACATAGCCTCCCAATCAAGGAAGACTCCGATGTGTACAGTCCGAGGAGCCCCATAGTCAGCCGAAGTAGACCTCAGTCCCAAAGAATCGAGGCGGACCTCGACCCCTATCTGGTGCGCCATTGTTGCGGATAAAGGCTCGGCCCGTCACGTGAGGTATTGTCCACTTCGGCCAATGGGCCTCACGGTTTTGTCCTTTAAAATACGCCTCACGTGGGAAGGATTTTTTCTCCTTATAAATGCGAGTCTCCCTTGACTCACAACCGATGTGAAACTATTGGTGCCCTCCACATTATTAGAACTACGTGAGGTATTGTTCGCTTCGGTCCATTGACCTCACGGTTTTGTCCTTAAAAGACACCTCACGTGGGAAGAATTTTTCTTCCTTTTAAATGCGAGTTTTTCTTGATTCACAACCGATGTGAGACTGTTGGTGCCTTTCACATTATTAAAATCATAACACACGCTATTCTTTCTGTGTGGCTTCAGTGGATTGGTTTCATCAACTTCCAAATGTATCTGTTACTTTCTATATAGCTTTCATATTCTTGCTCAAGTTTGCTCGCTACAAAGTCAGATGTGATGAAGTTCATATAGTGGCTATTATTATACTTTTATGTGTGGCTTCAGTGGGCTGTTTTTGCTAACTTGCAAGTGTATCTGTTACCTTCCAGACAAGTTTCATATTTTTGCTCAAGAGCCAGGTGGAGTGAACTTCACATGGTTGTTGTCATTACACTTTCATGGCTCTTCCTTGATGACCATCTATTTATTTTCACAACCGCCTTTGCACTACAGCCATATGTTATTTTGCAGGCACTTGTTACTTGGGTTACCTATTGGCTGCTGGTTTGCTTTGGTTCTTCACATAATGCTACTGTTGCTTCCATTTTTATTATCTGCAAGGACTTCACTCTGCGAACTATTCATTATGATTATTGCTGATTCAAGGTTCACATGGCCAATAGATTTGGATAACTGCACTGGATATCTTCTGGCCTACAGTTCTTCACTTTCTTGCACATTAGTTTTGACTGTATATATTTCCTTTCATGTCCTGTTCTGTGCTATTTTCTTTCATCTTTTGGATGTAACCCGTTCTCTCCAGTGAACTACTGCAAAAATATTCTCTGTAATACAAGCTTTAGCTCCTTGCCAAAAAAAAAAAAACAAAAGATAAATAAAGCAAACCGATTTTGACTCTGTCACGTTACGTATGGTATGATTCAAATTCCGTGTTTCCTATACAGTGTCCATGAACCATGTCATGGCCATTAATGAAACATAGAAAGTTTAAAGGTAGTTCACTAGTTGTGATAAAGCCCAAATTCTAGATTTCCGCTCACTGATCATAAAACTAACGTAGGATACAAGTACAAAACATCAGAAATAAAATTTAATAAAAGATCCTTTTGATGTTCATTCATTATATCGAAATCCAAGTTTCTGTATTTTCTTTTTTGAGGAACAAGTAGAGAGAGTGAGCCACTTCCTCCTCACACATAAAATAATATATATTAAAATTGTTCGTATAGAAGAAGAATTAAAATATGAAGGATACAGTATATTTAGATCATAGGGACAGAACAGAATCCATTTTCTGCATGGTTGAATTCTGTCAACTATTTTTCAAGAAAAACGGAACCATGTGTGAGTATTGGGTTTGCACATATTTATAAAAAAAAAGGTGCAAGCTTATCAGTGAAGAAAGAGTGACCAATAGAAGCCAGTGAATCTTCATTGATTCAGCGGTCACAGGAGTTCCGCTCCAACATTTGAATAATATGTTCTTCTATTTACCAGCAGTCTCCAATATCGTAAGCTTTAGAAATTAAAAAAATTTTCTTAATGATCTCTAAATATTTTCATTGCCTGAGTATTACAGCCAGCTCTTAGCCAGAAGAGAAGCTTCTTTAGCCCTTTGCGCTGCCACTTTTGCTTCAAATTTAAAGACATGATGGTTACGTTCACTCCATAGACATCAACAATCGATGATAAAAAGACATTCCATTGCTAAAAAACCTAAGTGATAGATATATATTTCCTCTATTTATCCCAAACATAAGTGAATTTGTCAGGTAATTGCAACATGCTGAAGTTCATAAGAAAGACAAACCAAAACTCCTTGGAGTAGTTGCAAAGCATGAATAAATGATCCGTGGATTTCTCCTTCACACTGCATAGAGAACAACAAGCCGATACTGAAATACCTTTTTTGATGAGATTTTTGGCTGTCAAGATTCTATTAAAATAATATAGCCAGGTAAAAATCTTTGCTTTTTCAGGGACCGGCAACTTCCAGAAAAACTTATCAAGAGGAGAGATCATCCCTCCATGCTTGAGAAATCTATAACACCCATTAACTGTGAATAATCCTATGCTGTTCTATTTCCAAGTCCAACAATCCAAATTTTGATTCGGAGAGCAGAAGAGAAGAGTCAAAATGAAAGCATGACATTCTCTGATTACGAGGGAGTTCAATGGTAGTCTAAAGATTTCAGAATAAGATTTGGAGCTCCACCCATATTTGAGTAAAAGTCAACAACGGAGATATGTTGGTTCTCAGCCAACATATGTAAATTGGGAAAGGCAATCGAGAAGGGAGAGTCCATTAATCAGGGGTCATCCCAAAATGAAATTAAATCTCCTTTTCCAAGCTTTGGCTGAAAGAGTTGTTTGAATAGATCATATGCGCTAAGAATACCTTTCTAGAAAGGGGAGGAAGATCTTCTCAAATAAATAGTTGGAGTTGATGGTGGTTTTTTTGAGTAATAGATAGCTCTAATCAACTTGCTCCAAGATTTATGCTGCTCGTTGAAGAATTTCCACCACCACTTCAGAAGTAAGGCAGTGTTGAGAGTAGAAATATCTATTAATCCCAGACCTCCTAGATGTCGAGGTCAGCACATCAGACTCCAGTTTATCCAATGTTTCACTCGACTATCCTTTTGACGATCATTCTAAATGAAATCTCGACAAAGCTTGTTGATTTGCTGGATCACTATTGCTGGAAGGTGAAAAACAGACATCCAATATATTGGGATGGCTCTTAACACCGAATTGCATAGTACCAACCGACCTGCAAGAGATAGAGTGTTGCTCTTCCAACTCAATGTCCGTTTTGAGATTTTTTCAATAATGAAGGACCAGTCTTGGCACCGAGGAGTGGAATGATGGAGAGATAAACCAAGATATTAGATAGGTAGTTTAGAGACCTGACAGTCAAGCATTTCGCCGAAGGTGTTCCCCAACTAATCTAAAATTTCCAAACCTACCAACTGAGATTTGAGAAAGTTAATTTTCAAACCAGTTGTCAGCTCGAAGGCATACAAAATGAACTTAAGGGTGTTAATGTTTCCTTTATCTGCTTTGCAAAAAAGCAGAGTGTCATCTGCGAACTGCAAACTGTGAAAGTGATTAGTGGTGTTGTGAGGGCCGATACCATCTAGCAGTCCTTCAGAGTTTGCTGTCTTCAAAATTCTGATGAGAATATCAGCAACCAAAATAAAGAAAAGAGGAGATAGTAGATTACCTTGCTTTAACCCTCTTTGATTAATGAACCATGATCTGGAGTTGTTTATGACTAGTACCGAAATTGAGGAAACTAGCAAAGAATGCATCCATGCAATCCATCTGGTGCTAAAGCCCTTTTGTTGAAAAAGTTTGAACAGAAACTCCCAGGAGACACTGTCAAAAGCTTTTTCAAAGTCTATTTTATAAAAAATACTGGAAGTTTTGGTGCGGTGATAGAAGAAAATGATCTCAGAAGCAACGATGAAGCTCTCAAATATCACTCTACCCTGAATAAAAGCAGATTGATATTTCAAAACAAGCTCATTAATCTTGGCATAGAGTCGAATGGATAACGCTTTAGAAATCAGTTTGATCATCCCATTCTCAATGCTGATTGGCCGATAATCAAACACCTTAGTTCTATCATCTTTTTTCGGAATAAACGTTATAAGAGTGTAATTCAACGTGGTGGACAGGTTGTAAGGAGCATTAAAAAAATTTGAAAAGAGCTTTAACACATCCATATTAAAGAAATCTGAAAAGAGCTTTAACACATCCATCTTGATGCAGTCCCAGTATTTTTGGTAGAATTTGTTATTGAAACAATTCGGGTCCAGCGACTTGTCTTTTGCCAAAGAAAAAGTGTACACCTGATTTCCTCTTCAGAGAAAGGCCGATCAAGTGAGCTTAAGTCAGTCGGTTCCTCAGGATAAAACTTCTTCCAATTCAAATCAATCAAATGATCTTATTTAATTCCCAACATAGAGTTGTAAAAAGTATGCAATGAAGCTTGTGAAGACCAACCAATACTCACATATACCTTTTTGTATTTTGAGTTTGATCTCGTACTTGGAGTGATTTACCTAACTTGTCAGCTATCTTACAAATTTTACCAAATATGAGTTCAAAAGACCGATATAAGATCTTCTAAAATAGCTTTATATACAAATGCTACATCCTTTTGAGTTCCAACTCTATTAAATCTTGAGGATGGAGATCTCTTTCTCTGTGCGAGTAACTAAGCAATCTTATTGGGACTACGGAGGACCTTTTTGGAAGGATATGAGAGCCCTGTACCAAGAGAAACTCTTCCTAAATTTCAAGCAAGACTCTTCATGTCCATATGCTGATTGTGTTGTCTTATCTGTGACATAAGCATGTTTCTTGGTCTATACACATACACGACTGCTGGTTTCTTCTGGAATTTTGTATAATCATGAAAACATTTATTCAGTGCAGAAGTTGGTCCATTTACTTTGAAAAAGGAAGCAACCATGGTTTTTAAATGTGCAAGTCGTAGATGATCTTGATATGTCTTGTGGCAACCTCAGTATGCAAGGCTATATGAATCAGCATGAAGCCCCGTCTCGGAATTCAAGCTATTTTAGATCTAGATGGACATGCAAAAGTTTCTGTATTTTCATACAGGGACCCCACATATACTAATTATAGAACCATTTGCGGTCATTATATCAAATATATGAAATGACATATAATGACTTGCTTCTCTTCAAGTTATTAATTATAACAATTAATGACCATAAATCATTCTAAGATCACTATATAAACATATATTCTTTTATAATTCATTAATTATATTAATATTCAAAATTTGCCTATCCATATAATGACCATATAATGACTTTGGGGGCCACTATACAAAATATAATCCAAAGTTTACCTTTCCATACTAATCAGAAAAAACAGGCTCCATCAGCGGCTCTACAACAAACAGCAATTTGCTTGCCTAGAAGCAGGCAAAAGTCCATGGTGTTAGCACAATGAATTTATCACTTCTTTGGCAAGAAATGTTGAAGGTGAGAGGCATCAAACTCATGGTCATGCTCAACCCCTGATATTTTATCCGAAGGACATTTGCAATATTTCTGCAATTCCAGGTATCTCCTCATGTCGAAATTATGCCTCCGCAACAATTTTCTTTGTCTGGATAAGAAGAGTCTCTTCATCAGATCTTGATATGTCGGATCCTTCGATGTAACAAGGAAGTAGGCATATCCAACAACTATGCCGATTGTAGTGGTGAAGAATGCTATTGGCTCCATGACATCCCATGAGAACTCCCAGAATGTTAGACGAAAGAAGAGACCAACCAGAACAACAAAGAACACTAATCCTGACCATAGAATGTGGCGGACCTGCTTGTGAGCAAGTACATCAATTTCTTCCTTTTTTCTCTGCAGTTGCTTCAGCTCTTCTATCCTTGGATCATTCTCAGGTTCCAGCACAAGGGGAACAGCTCTTCTAATGAGATCCACAACCTAAAAGAATAGGCAAATAGATCGAAATGATAAGCCTCTAGTCTTTCAATATCTAACCAGGTAGATTAAATAAAAAAACAAATATGATCATCAACCAAGAAAACTGAAATAATCAACCTCTTGTTCAACACTAAAAGGTCTGAAAAATAAAAGTACCAATAGTTCATTCAGCTTTGTAAATTTAAAATTTCTGACACCTGATAAAACTAAAAAACACCTCAACTACGTTCCCAGGTGCCAAACTTAATCATCATTCATTGCTCCCCAAAATTTTGAAGAATAGAAAGCACTTCAAAAATTTCATCGCTCATCAAATAATCCAAGTAAAAAAAAAAAGAAGAAGTAAACATGGGATATATTTTAATGTTGAATATTAAACATCATCTTTGCATTTCAAAGTTGTGCGAATTACTATTTGCGATGCCATTGAAGTAAATCAAAAGGAAAAAGAAGAGGCTTAGGGGTGAGAAAATTAATTTTTACCAAAACAGAAACCTTGTGGTTAATGCATTAAAATATAGGAATCTATCATGACAATTCAATGGCATCAAAATTAAGAATAGTATAATATTCATAAGAACCCTTAAATATCAAACTCCTATAAATTCATATGGCATATCTATTACTTGTATGTTCAATGCAATAAGATCTATGCATTGAACTAAAACACGTGAAAAAAAAAAATCTACAAAGGGTTTTGCCTCCACTCAAGTTTCAAAGTGTCCAGGAAATAGTATGATTGTGATGCCGATGTTGAAAATCCTAAAATGAAAAGGGAGCTAAAATAGGTGAATGATTCCTTTTCTTCCACTCTGACCTATATTAGTCAAGAAAACAACTAATTGGAAGCTGAAGATAAAGATGAAAACCAGAAACCAAAAAAGAAAGGGAAGATTTAAGATGGGAAAAGCAAAAAGTTTTGACAGACATCATTTGAGCAACCAACACTGAAAGTTACGAAATTCAATCTTCTAAACTTTCATAACAAGAAAAACAATGACCTGAACCGCACATTTGGGAAAATCCATGGAAATTCTTTTCAACCTGCTGTCCTAATTCCAGATACAGCTGAAGCACAAGAACCTAACATGTAAAGACACACAAAATCTCATTACCTCGAAAAGCCCTCATGGGAATTATTTCTTTTTAATCTGAATTGTCATCTCTGGAAAATCCAAGGGTCCCAAGAAGCAAAAGAAAATGATGATCGTTTTATCCATTTCTTATTTATTTGAGACAGCATAACATCTTTGCAGCAAGCAGAGGCATGGCATTTGGTTCTTCAACCCCCTCCTCTAATATCAGGTATGTCAAAGATAAAGATGTAATATTCATTCTAAGATATATTCTTGGCATTCTGCTGGATATGGGAGGATTCGACGGGAGTATCCATCCTACAATTCAAAATATCTCAAATATCAAATATTACGCAATCAGATCGGTTTTGCTATTCCATGGATCTCCCTCGTTCTCGCCCCCCGCATCCCCACCCCACACACACACGCACGCAAAAACGAAAAAAAAAAAAAGAAAAAAAAAAAGAAAAAAGAAAAAAAGGAAAGCCCCGCCGAATACCAAATCCAGAGGGGCCGAGAGGAACGAAATCTCGAACACAAACAGACCATTAAGCAAACCCCAAAAGTTCAATTGATTCCCCTAGAATCCCCCGTTTCAGTTATTTTATAGGAATCTCTTCTCCAAATATCGAGCAAAGAATCACCGAAACGCCGAATCAGATGGACCAATCAGCAAGCAAAGAAGGACATCTCCGCTATCCACTAACCCTTCACATCCGCTTAGCTACAACACCCCTAATTAATACCTACTAATAAGAGAAGAAACCCGCTTCCAAGTTTCCCTTAAATTCTTGAAATCAGAGAAATAGTTAATTCAAAACTATCCATTGGTAACTACCTAAATTCCAATCACAATACTAACATTAAACACACAAAAGAGGAGCAAGATTATATTTTTAGCTTCGCCCTCCCGAAATCGAATCAAAAGAGCAAAAACCCATCTCGGATCTCTTCACCACTCAGCAAAAATCTCACTTTAAACCTAAAGAACGAGAAATCGAGAATAAAGACGGCTCAATCACCTTATCCGGGTGGAGATAGACCTTATCCCTAAAGAGGAGAAAGACACCGGCCTCGTCGAGGACCCGGGCGAAGGCCACAGCCTCCTCCCGCGTCCGCGCCAATCCCATCCCCTCGCACGCCTCGAGGAGCTGTGAGTACCCGATCACCTCCTGTCCATCCCTCTCCAGCTTTCGCTTGAGCTCCTCCACGTTCGCCAGCCGCATCAGCCGCTTCGCCTCCGCGAACGTTATCGCGTCCGGCGGAGCGGTGGCGCCACCGCAGATGCCGTGGTCCGCCGCGCAGGTAGCGGTGGAGGAGGGCGGCGACGGCGAGGCAGTGGGGGAGGCCGACGCGGAGGAGGAGGAGAAGAGGTGGAAGGAGGGGCGGCAGATCGGGTGGTTCGCCCACCGGCAGCCGGTGAGCTTCGCCGGACCGCCTAGGAGCGTCCGGAAGATGAAGCGAGACGACGAGGATCGCCACATTATGGGAGAGTGACGAGAACGTCTAGAGCGAGAACGAGCGACGAACCTGGTGGTGAGGGCCGGGGGGTGGTTGGGGTTTGGAGAGGGGATGTCCGGAGAGCAACGGCGTTGCAGGCCCAATGGACGTTATGGTCCCCTGGTATAAGTGCTGTTTGAATTTTGTTAATTAATTTACTATCAACTTTTTTAAATTCTTCAATAATTCATGTCATTTAGAATTAAATGTAATTAATTCGTAAAAATTATGGATTATTCAAGAATGCTGATATATATACTAGATATTTATATGCGCCTCTTATATATATATATATATATAGACTTTTAAATATATTATATATATTTTTTAAAATACATATGCTTTGTAGTCGGTATAATTATTTAGATTTTTTTATGATTATTTTTTATATATTTAGTATATCAAATCTTGAGTTTTTTATTTTTCTTTCAAAGATATTATGGAACTCATGAATAAAAATTAAAAATAAAAATATAGAAGATGTGTAACAGGATGGTTTGAATGTCATTATCATGGCTAGTCTTTCTTTTCATTTTTATTATAATTTTTTTTTTCTTGTGGTATAAGATACCGGATGGTCCTGATTTGGGTTTTTTTTCCCCTCTTTTTTAATTTTTATATATTTTAATTTAAAATATATGAATAATTATGAAAGTTCATTAAAAATATATCATTCTATCTATTAATTAATGTCAAATTATTATAATAATAAAAATAATCATATTTAAATTTTCTTTTATTTTATTTTATTTTTGACATTAACTCCGTATGGCCCTAAAATTGTGGCATCAACTTGCATTATCATATTATTAGACGGTTAAAATATGACATTTAGAGCAAAATAACCATATGTTGAACGTTGATTGGTCAAGGATGATAAAGCGGTCATGGAATAGATCTAAATTGTCCATAATATTTGACCTTGTGGTTAGAACAAATGGTAGAAACGGAGCAAATCAAGCCACTAAATTTACTCCTCCTGTCTTATAATAAAATATTCGATATCTTCAACGGACAAAGACGGTCAAAAAAAAGTGCCGAACAACTTGGGTGCGGCAAACCGACACTGCTGTACCATATCACTTGGAAGAAGAACCATTTCTGCCACGTCATATATTTTAAGTTGTATCTCGTCTTCTTTTGTCACTTCAACCGTTGGATCATATTTCGCACATGTTTCAAAATATGCTAAATCTCTTACTTCCATACGCAATATAAATTATGAAACTAAGATCGAATTTTAAAAATATGCAAAACACAATCCGGTAGATGTGGTTGCGGAAGAAGATCAATTATTTTTTCAAATGAAAAGGATACAATCTGAACCCCCTTCTTAACCATTAGATTTGTTAATTATTAGTTAATACCACTCCTAGTTGATCGGTGTTGTTTTTAATGGCCGAGTCGGTGTCTGGATGCAACGTACGATGCCATTTTATTCTAATTTGGCGTTGGATAAGGCCGAGAGGTTTATGCCGATACATTGCAAGGTGTATCGGATTGATAAGGTTTGTCATTCCAAATGTGTTTAAAATATTAAATTTATATTTTTTATTATATATTTTTAAAAGTAAGGCACTGAATTCCATCTTTCCAGTTATGGATAGATGTTATATGCACAAACATAATTTTATTTGTAACCAGTACGCTTCTATTGCTAGTTGAGAACAAAAAGCATAAACAAGAGAGTCTAAATGTCAATACTGGAATGGATCATGGAGGCATTGGAAAAAAATTGTATGATTACGTTAGAAACATCAAAATATAAAGAATAATTCATTATTTTTTCTTCTAGTTGGGAGGTGAGAATGAAATGATTTGGGACCAAAAGTGAAAAGAAGTATGTCGGTTGGATTCCCTTCCTAACCCTTTTTTAAATTTTTTTAAGCAGAAAAAAATTTACGCACAAAAATAGAATACGGAGGTAAGAGGAAAACAGCTTGCATCCTAAGAGCAACTCAGAGAGGGTGGGAATGTATATTTTTTAAAAAAATAAAAAAAATGAGGGAAAACACTCTTTGATATTTAGGTGAGAAATATTTGGACTTCAAGTTCTATAAAATTTTATTTAGACACCATAATTTAATTTTTAAGCTTGCTCATCTATCAGTGCCTTAGCATTGTTAATGAAAAATGACTAGATTACAGTTTGTTTTGTTGGAGGGTTATTAATCAAAAGGAGTTGGATTTATTTGAGCATTGTCAATCCGAAGGGATCGCTTTTGAGAAAAATTTTATGATTTTCCACTTCTCATTAGTAGTATTGAGAAAGTGCTTGGTTCATGATCAGAATCGGGATCGAAATGGACTGAAATGAGAATCGAAATGATCAAATCTTCTGAAGCGTTTAGTTTATAACAGGAATCGGAATAGAAATTTGAATCCATAGGAGAGAGTGGGGATTGAATTTTAGATAGATTGGGCCATTCTCATTCTATCTCAGAATCAAAATCGGAATGGGACCCTCTCCAACTAAATGACTGGAATGGGAATCACCTATTCTGATTCCCATTTCATATCTCAATTTCCTCCAACCAAGCATCCTCTGAGATTCTAATGGAAGGCTGCACATATTGCAATAAAAATAATAAATTATAGTGCTTAATTGAAATTTTTTAAAAACTTAGAGTCTAAGTGCTCCCCATCCAGATTTGAAAGGGTGCCGCTGTAATATTTTTTAAATAAAAAAAGATCTAGCTGTGCCTGTGTTGGACAGTGGCTCGAGAAGATTTTCTCAAATAAAATATTTTATATCTATAAATTAGATAAAAAAATAATCTCCACATTTTAGATCGAATTGCAAATATTCTCTATATGCCACAATATTGTAATATCAATCTTTTATTTTATATATTATTATAATATCATCTAAAGACCTCCTGATTGGAGTCACAAATGTCATTCATATCTATATGACTAGCTATTAGCTAACATGGTTGTTTTCTTCTTCTTCTTCTTCTTCTTCTTTTTGTAAGGGATAGAGAGATGATATGGCTAATTGGTAAAGACCCAAATTTGTTTGAACCAGCCTCCCCCTAAAAAAAATTTTGGCCCATCCCTCACATGCGTGCTCCTCACATGCTCACGAAAGAAAAAAGACTACTAACCAAACCATAGCTTCTTCCTCTCTTAATTCCGATGGAATCGAGTCCTAGGACAAGTTGGACATCAAGCTAAAGCCCTGCGATCTTGTCTATAAAAGTCTCATGACTCCTCTTATGGACTCCACCATCGAAAAATCACGAGAAATCTCCACCGATTTCGAGCTTTCGTGGTGATTTTATGCTTGGATATTCTATCAGAAAAGATCACTGAATTACATTCTTGGCCTCACCGGACTTAAGGACCTAAGCCCTTAATTCTTCTATGTTTTTTCTGGTTTCATAGCCACCGTTATACTTGGATTAGAGCTGGTGAGTTGCTGGACTCATCTTTGATCAGGGATGCCTTATTTCAATTTCTTTCTTTTGTTAACTTTTGCTAGCCGCTGGTTGGACCGGCCTTCACTGCTATTTTGAGTGCTTTGGGATCACATAACGGGGCATCCATCGTTGATCTAAGGAGCTAACCTTGAATGATTTTTTTTTTTTGGATCAATTTTTTATGGGTTTTCTTTGTTTTTTCTTCCACCTTACTAGTCACCAATCAGCACCATCATCATCGCCACTATGCCACAGGACGTCATCGCGAGCCACCACCCATCAGTTATGGTCTTGTTTGAACCACCCCTCTTCTTTTCTTGGATGTGAGGAAGAGAGAGACTTTATGTCTCTCGTTTCCTTCTTCTCTCTTTCTTGCTCTCTCTCTCTCTTCTCTCTCTTTTTTTCTCTCTCTACTCTCTTCAATTAATCAAAACCTTTATGTCAGCTTCTTTATCCCTTAAAATAAAAAGAAAATAACCATGTTAGTCAATAACTAGCCACATAGATATGGATGACATCTTTGACCCTAATCGGGAGGTTTCTAGATGATATTATAATAATATATAAAATAAAAAGTTGACATTATAGTATTTTGATATATATGGGGGGTATTTATAGATCAACCTAAAATATAAGGGGTTATTTTTTTTTATCCTTATAAATTTATACCAATTTATTTTAGAGGCTAATTAATACCAAAGGACTGAGACAAGGGCAATGCAACGTAGCTCAGCTTCACATTGGCTAGATTTGATTTGCAGTAAATTGGGCCGACATATCTTTAGTCACATTCTTGTTAATATATCTATCTCTTTCTCTCACTATATATAGCTAGATTAGAATAAAGTTGACCGAATTTAGACTCAAATTTGATCAGATTAAAACTCTTATATCAATGATTCAAATCATTGGATGTGATCTGGTATCTCAAAACTATTTGCACACCAAAAATTATATGATCTAAAGACTCTTAACTTATACATTAAATAGATAAAAATTAGACAATCTAAATAAAATTAAATTAGATGTATTTTTTAATTATTTGATGTATAAGCTAGGGGCCTATAAATCATACAATTTTTTATGTGCAAGAAATTTTGAGGTAGTAGCTCACATCCAATGACTTGAATCATTGATGTAAGATCTTATTGTCTAATTTTGAGCTGATTAGATTTAAATTCAAATTCGATCAATCTTATCCAAGTTTGAATCCCCCGCCCCCTCCCCACATGCACATATGTATGTGTGTGTAATATAATCTAATATGATATGATAAATAAGTTTACATATAATGGACCAAGATTCAAAATCTTATTGATGTCAAATAAAGTGATATTATTTTTATAACTTTCTATGATAAAAATAATATGATAGAATATGAGTTATTGAGCATTATATTAACGGAGACAACCTTCAACCTAAGCCAACCCACCAGCATGCCAAAATGTTTTTGGAGCTTTCCCTATTTCAGAGCCATGTTCGTAGGTTGCGGTTCACTTCTTTGAGCAAGCTAAATATGATTACAATTAGTGATTTAAGTGTTTGATTACAAATTTTATATATTATCAGATTATATTCTCAAAAAATGAAAAACAAAAATAAAGTCTTTCTCTCTCTCTCTATATATATATATACACACAGGCACACACACACACACACACACATATATATATATATATATATGTTGCGGCTAACTCTCTCATCGTCTGTCGTTGGTGAAGAGCACCTGCAAACACAAGTCCTCACAGATCGAAATTATATCCGGAGGGGACCCTCCGATACCTAAGTCAGAGAGAAAATTGATGAACAGTAAATTTGAATATTTAAAGTAGCAGAGCTTTGGTTCAGAATTACCTTCCGATGCTGCTCACTTATCCTCTTTTTATAGATAATTCTGACGTAACCGTCGAGCACGTGGTCCCATTTTTTATGGCACTAAATTATCGAGCTATTATTGTGGAGTTAGTGGGTTGTTAATTCTCACTAATTATCGTGATACGTAGTTGATAATCATTTACAACGGTTAGAATATGTTAGATAAATAAGCCGACTATATGTCGGTCGATAACAGTAAGTCGGTAGAAGATCCGAATGACCATCGGTTAGTAACTTTGATATATCGATGGTCTTAGGTCGGAGGTTCATTAAGTCATTTATTGTCGATTGATAATAGCCGACTGTCGGTCGGTTGATGGACTATTAGTTGGTGTGATGTGCTTTTGTGGCTGATATAGAGTCGGAGTCGGGGGTCGGCTGACTTGTCCCAACAGTTATCCCCCACTCTCAAGTTCAAAGTGATCCGACGTGTATATTGTCATGTGGTTTGTTACGTTGGACGAAGAGAGTCATCATGTGTTGCCTCGAGCCCCGACTTGACTGTTAGTCGAGAATTCTCCGATTGTTTTGTTGTTTCAGTGGTTGCAGAATCATTATTGGGCTGTCATATTGACAGGACAACTTGGTATCGGATGTCAGTATCGGATATCATTTTAGAAAGATAATTCGGTACCAGACGATATGATTTTGACTAGTAGATCTTAGCTACCTATTTGAATGACCTTGGGTCGGAGCTGTTCACGTGAATGACAGTGATGTGGCACAATCAGGAGCAGGTACATCGAACCGTCCGATCTATGATCGGTCCAGATGTTGTCACGTGTCATCATCTAATAAGACTCCGATTTGATCGCTTTCATCCTGACCGTTGGGGGATCCTATATATATAGGATCACTTTCGGCCAACCTTTTACTTTTTATTTTATCTTCTTTGCTGTAGAAACTCTATCGGAGGATCGTCCCAACGCCAAAGGTCTCAGTCTTTTCCTTGTCTTCTTCTTTGAGTTTCAGGTTTAATCTTTTGTCTTTCTTGAGTCGTTCTTTTTGATTTTCCTTCATTTTCTTCTCCTATGGTTAGAGCATCCTGTTCTTGGGATAGTCAGTTGGAGAATCCGACTGACAACTCTCCGTCGGATCCGGAAGTGGAGGCTTCTTCACTTTCTGAGCCAAACGTTGAGCGACTTCGGGAGCAATATCGCATCCCAAAGCAATATCAACTCTTTGCACCTGGTGTCGATGGTCGGGTGAACTCCCTTCTTTCGGACCAGGTGGCCTTCTATGTTGAAGACCTTCGGATGGGTCTTCAATTTTTGATTCCAGAGTTTGTCCGAAATCTGCTCGACTATTATGGTCTTTGTCCTGCTCAGCTGGCACCAAATTCGGTCTGACTTATCATTAATTTTACTTTGCTGTGTCAGTTAATACCAACTAAACCTTATCCTTCCCTCTTCCGTGCTTTTTTTATTCTCCGACCCCATCCAAAGGCTAAGGGTTGGTGGTTCTTCAACCCATGAAAAGGCCTTTTTTTTATTACCGATCTTTCATCATCCATCCATGGATGAAAGAACTAATTCTTTTTTGCTTCTTTCTTGCTTCCTTGGGGCTTTCTTTCACGCTGGGGCGATCCAAGGATTGGCCCCAACGATAACAGCTAGTGGAGGTCGGCAATCGAGAGGACTTCCATCGGTTGAAGGATATAATGGTCCCACCGCAGAGAGAGTTTATGATCGAACATGCTCTCTACAATGTCGGCTTCAATTCGATCACCTCTTTAGGTATAGTACAGTCAGTTACTTCTATTTTTATTTTTTTTATTTATTTTTGAATTGTATTGACTTTCTTGTTTTGATTGTAGCCATGCAGTCAAAGGCGCGAGTATCGAGCACCGACATTCATCAGCATGCTGCCAAGAAGAGGACAGCATCCGAGGCTGGACCCTCCTGACCACTGAAGAAGGGTCGGGCTTCTACATTTGCACCAGTGGGGGAACTCGATGTACCATCTGCATCAGTTCCTGAGTCGGTTCTGGCACTGTCGGCTCCAACAGTGCTTCCCAACATGCCGTTTGCTGAAGAGGAGGCAGCAAAAGAAGATGGGGCTGCCACAGCAATGTCGGTAGCTCCACCAATCGGGGTTCGGGCTGAGGTGGAGGCCGCAGCCGAACTCGAACAGTCTGCAGCTACGCCAGTCGCTCCTTCAGCAAGAGTTTTGCGGGTGCAGTCGAGTTTTAGTTTCCCCACAATCTCAAATGTGGGACTGCCGACAGGAGACCAGAGGAAGGCACTGGTGACTTTGACAGATGATGCGACATCTGCAGGCCACACAGTTCACTTCGACATCAGAGTGTCGGAGGATGAGTCAGCTTTGGCCGATCCGACATTGGCCAGACGGCTCATCCAAGTCGCTCTCCTCCCGATTGATCGAGAGAGCAAGAGGAACCAAACGGTGATCGAGATGTTCTCATCTGTCTACCCGATGATACTCGAGGTAAGTTCTCTTTTTTTTTTATTGATCTGATCTGACTTATCTTCTATTTGCAGTTGGTCCATGACATGTTTGACCTGGAGGCCGGCTATGAAAAAGTTACCGACTTCTGTCGAGTATGGATGAATAAAGTAGTGGCCACCGATGCTGAGAAGGCGGCTGCCCTTGAGCAGCTTCGATCAGCAGTCGAGCAGGAGGCTATGCTTCGGCAAGAAGTTTCTTGCCTGTCTGATGACTTTCAGTCTTCTGGAGCCGAACTTGAGTCGGCTTGTCAAAATATCTTGACTCTTGAATCAAAGGTCAAGAGCAAGAAACATTCCATTCACCAGCTTCGACGGGAAAGAGATGGATGTATCCTTGAGCTCGAAGCCGAACGTGAACAACATCAGGCCAGTCTGGAAAGGTTGGCACTGGTCGATAAGGAGGTGTCTTTCGCACGAGCTTATGTAGAATTGGCGAGGATGGAAGCGGAGTCGGCGAGGGAGGCCTTGAACCGAGCAATCGAGGACTTCAAAAATTTAGAAGAATTCAAATAAGAAATCTTCAAAGGTGGATTTGCCGCCTACTGCATCAGGTACAAAGATGATCAAGATGCGGTCAGTAGTTTGGCTTTTACAGTGAAAGCCAAAATATGGTCGGTAGTTGATAGGAATTGATCGTTCACTTATCAGTCCAAAATCACTTCGTAGTTGATCGAAACTCATGATTCTAAAATTTTGAAATTCAGTATTTCATTTTGAATAATATATACACAGATAATTTTATTGATGATACATCTTTAAATTATCAGCATTCCATGTTTGGAGAATAGCTGACCCTTCAAGGGTTTTTAGCCGATATGCACTCGATCTGAGTGTTTTAGCTATCCTGTAAGGTCCTTTCCAATTCAGAGATAGCTTTTTCTGATCTAGAGATCTCAAGATTTCTGCTTTCCTTAGGATCAAGTCTCCTAATCGGAAGACCTTCGGTTTGACTCTTGCATTATAATACCCGACTATCCTTTACCGATATGCAGCCATCCAAATTTGAGCTTGCTGTCGAACTTCTGAAAGTAGATCCAGATCGGCTCTTCAACATTTAGAATTACTCAGCTCACTATATTGCTCAACCCTTATTGATGGCAATCCGATCTCGAGTGGGATCATTACTTCTATTCCATAAGCCAGATTAAATGATGATTCTCTCGTTGGTATGCGAAGAGTCATCCGGTACGCCTATAGGATCGGATATAGTTCTTCTACCCAAAGACCTTTAGCTTCATTGAGTCGGATTTTGAGTCCATGCAGAATCGTTCGGTTGGTTACCTCCACCTCTTTGTTTGATTGTGGATGGCCGACTGATGTGAGTTTGAACGTAATTTCATATAGAACTCTTTGAAGTTTTGATTGTCGAATTGCCCACCATTGCCAGTGATAATGGTGTGTGGTAAATCAAATCTGTATATAATTGATTTCTGAATGAAGTCTTCTATCTTACTTTCAATGATCTGTGCTAGAGGTTCAGCTTCTATCCACTTGATGAAGTAATCGATAGCGACCACTATAAACTTTCTCTGACCAGATGTCAGAGGGAAAGGATCAAATATGTCAATTCTTCACTGTGCGAAGGACCATAGTGTAATAATTGATGTTAACTGACTTGCCAGTTGGTGTTGTATATTTACATATCTCTGATATAGTTCACACCTTCAGACAAGCTCAGCTGCATCTTTTTTCATGGTGGGCCAATAGTACCCTTGTCGCAGGATTTTGTAAGCTAGAGATTTGCCCCCTAAGTAATTTTCGTAAATTTCTTCATGAATTTTTTTGAGTGCATAGTCGGCATCTGTTGGTCCCAACCACTTTAGTAAGGGAAGGGAGAACAACCTTTTGTATAGATGACTATTCATTAGAATGTATCGCTGTCCATTGGAGTCGTTTGGCTTCTGAGGGATCTGTAGAGAGAGTCCCATTAGTCAAGTACTAGATGATTGGATCCATCCAACTTGATTCAACAGTGAGTTGTAACACTTCTTTGACTTTGTCAATACTCGACTATTCAAGGCATTCGATGAATGTCCGATCCAGCGAGTTAAAAGAAGTAGTTACGAATCGTGAAAGTGTGTCGACTCGAGCATTTTCGATTCTTAGAATGTAAAAGATCTCAAAGTATTTTAAGGTTGATGTAAGATCCTTCACCTACTGAAGATACTTCATCATGATGGGGTCTCGGGCTTCAAATTCATCCTTGATCTGTCCAGTAATCAATTATGAGTCAGTGAAGATCTTCAGGCTGTCAATATCAAGTTTTTTGACAATCTTTAAGCCAACTAAGAGTGCTTCATATTCGACTTGATTATTTGATGCTTTGAAGTTGAATCGAAGGACGTATTCAGTAATCACTCCTTCGGATTTTGTAAGAATGAGATCAGCTTTACTGCCATGTGCATTAGATGTTTCATCAATATGTAGCATCCAAGTCGACGTTAAGTCAGATTCGAGAGTTATGGCCTGCTTTATTGTGTCACTAGTTTCATCCTCAGGTTTATTGTTAGGCATTGCGCATTCGACGATGAAGTCGGTCAGAACTTGTATCTTCATTAACGGACATGGACAATATTGTATGTCAAATTCACTAAGCCTTATCATCCACTTTGCCATTTGATCTGACATATCAGGTCGATGCAAGATCGCCTTCAACAGGCTGGTCTATCAAGACGACAATAGGATGTGCTTGAAAGTATGGGCGAAGCCGTTGCGATGATATGATCAGAGCGTAGATCATTTTTTCTGCTCTCGAATACCTCACTTCAGCATTATGAAGCACCTTGCTAGTGTAATAGATCGATCGTTGAATTCGATTTTCATCCTCTTGGACAAGCACCGAACTCACTGCCTCCATTGATGTCGTCAAGTAGAGATACAAAATTTCTCCGACCTTTGATTTTGTAAGTAGAGGTAGAGATGTAAGATATTTTTTCAAGTCTTTGAAGGACTGTAAGTACTCATCCGACCATATGAAGTCATTTGATTGCCTCAAGATCTTGAAGAAAGACAAGCATCTTTCTGCCGATCTTGAAATAATTCAACTGAATGTAGTGATCATTCCGTTGAGTTGTTGTATTTCTTTCTTGAAACTAAAATACTTCATGTTGATAATAGCCTTTATTTTCTCAAGATTGGTCTCGATTCTTCGTTATGACATGAGAAAATCAAAAAACTTTCCAGAAGTTACTCCGAATGCATACTTTGTCGGGTTCAACTTCATCTGGTGTTGTCGAAGTATGCTGAAGACTTCTTCTAGGTTTCGAACATGATCAATAGTTTGAGAGCTTTTCACCAGCATGTCGTCCACATACACCTCCATATTCTATCCGATCTTTGCCTTGAAAATTTTATTGACAAGTCGTTAGTAAGTGGCTTCAGTATTTTTCAAACCGAAAGGCATTACTTTATAACAGTAAATACCTTTATCGATTACGAAGGCCGTGTGCTCCTCGTCTTCAGGTGCCATCTAAATTTGATTATATCCGACGAAGACATCCATGAAACTCAAGAGTCGGTGATCCGAAGTCGCATCAACTAGTTGATCAATCTTCGATAAAGAAAAATTATTCTTCGGACAAGCTTCATTCAGATTTGTATAGTCGATGCAGATTTTTTATTTTTCATTAATTTTTTCATCATTACGATATTGACGAGCCAATCGGGATAAGTAGCTTTCCTAATGAAGTCAGCTGCGAGGAGCTTGTCGACTTCGTCGTCGATGACCTTCTACCTTTCAGGAGCAAAAAATCTTTTCTTCTGTCTCATCGGCTTGACCTTTAGATCGATGTTGAACCGATAAGTTATTACTTTTGGAAGAATACCCGACATGTCGATAGCCAACCAAGCAAAAATATCGACGTTTGCTCTCAATAGATTTATTAATTGCTGTCGTTCTGGATCAGACAGCTGCGATCCAATTTGAACCATCTTCTTAGGATCTTCTTCTTTTAATGGGATGAAAACTAGTTGTTCAACAGGTTTACCCCTCTCCTGATTCTCTCTTTGATCCAATTTATCGATAGAAAGAGAGTCTTCAGGTTTATTATTTTGTGTAGAGACTAGAAAGTAGCATCGGACAAGCTGTTGATCTCCACGCATCTCTCCAATTCTATTTTTTTTCAAAAATCGAATTAGTAGATAGTATGTCGAGACCACTGTTCTCAATGCATTCAGACTAGGTCGTCCGAGTATGGTATTATAGGTCGAAGGAACTCGGATAACCATGAATGTTATAAGAATAGTGCTCTGTTGTGGTTCAATTCTCATGGTTAAGGGGAGAGAGATTTTTTCTTCCACAGTAACAGCATCTCCAGTGAAATTGACCAATGACGTCGAGACTCTTCTGAGTCGATCAGTCGGTAGTCGCATTCAAAAAAAAATCGAGTAAAATAAAATATCAGTCAAACTTTTATTATCTACAAGAATTCTTTTACATCATAATTATCTATTATTGCTGAAACAACAACAGCATCATCATGGGAAGTTTAAATTCTTCGAATATCTTTTTTCAAAAAAAATAATTATATTATCAAGTCATCGCCTCTTTGCCGACTCTTCTTCCAAAGTTGCCCCCCCAGTTTGATTGTCTGGAGATCATATTGATTACTCCTATAGTCGACTGATTATTGATAGTTTTCTTAATTTGTGGCTGAAGCTGTCGGTCAGCAAGAGATTGAGTCGGTTGATCCCTTTGAAACTTCTCGAGGTAGCCTTGTCAGATCAGGACTTCTATCTTATCCCTGAGCTGGATGCACTGTTCGATATTGTGATCATGATCATGATGAAACTGATAGTACTTTCTGTCTCGGCTCCTTGATGGTGCTTTTATTGGTGGGGGGTGTCATAAATATTCTGCTCCTTCGATCTCCATCAGGATCTGCGCACGAAGAGCATAAAGAGGAGTGTAGGAGTCATACCTGCCATAACTTGGCTTCAGACTCCATCATCGGGGTGAAGCTCGCTTATTAAGAGGTGGCTGATTTGATTCGGTTGGAGCTCCACTTTTCTTCTGTTTCTTCTTCTAACCCTTACCTTCTATCTGATGTCGGTCAAAAACAGCTTCGTCCGTGCAAATATACTTATACGCATGCTCAAGAAGTTCAGCATAGGTCTGGAGAAGAGTTTTGTCCAAAGAGTAGGCGAATCTGGATCCCCTCAGACCCCTCTTCATGGCTGATATAGCCATATCCTCATTGAGGTCCCTGACCTCAAGCGTGACTGTATTGAAATGAGCCACAAAGTCTCTGTCTCATCTTGTTTGACTGAGAAGAGACTGTCGGATGCTTGTGACGGCCTTCGTCTAGTACTGAAGTGGGCCACGAAAGAATGCTCGAGCTGCTCGAAGGAGTCAATGCTTTCTGACTGAAACTTGGAGTACCAGGCCCAATCAGCTTTCTGAAGAGTTACTGGGAAGTCAAGGCATAAGAGGGCATCGGTCGCCCCCTGGATCATCTTGAGAGCTTTATAGCTCTTCAGGTGATCGATTGGGTTGGTGGAGCCGTCGTATGGCTCCACTTGCGGCATCTTGAACCGAAACGGAATTGGCTCATCCAAGATGTGCTGAGAGAGAGGCTGTACAGTGTGAAAATCGTAGTTACTAGAGGACTTCCGACCTTTCACTTAAAGTCGGATAAGTTGGCGGTCAATTTTTCAGAACTTACGTTCATAGTCGTCTAACCGTCGTTGCTGGAAAACTCTGGAGGTGAAACCCCCCGACGAGCTCGAAGGAGAGACAAAAGGTGTCCGCGGTCATTTTTCCTTCCCAACACTATGTAAATGGGAAGGAGAGGGGGAACGCCGCGAATGGTGGGTGGCACGGTAAGAGTGCCGAGAATGCGGTTGTCCGTCTCGATGGGAGCGTCGAGACGATCACTTTGGGGAGAAGGAAGGTGATCTCCATGGAGGACGGTGGCTATGCCTGGATGGCACCAACTGTGCTACTAGTTGCTCCGCTGGCAGTTGCTGCTGCTGCTGAGTTTATTGCTGTTGGAGGCTTTTGACTGCCTTCGTCAAAATATTCATCTGTTACACTAGTGCAGTGATCTGTACGTTCGTAGTGACCACAGAACGTGAAGAACTAGGCTTTGCTACTGGATGTGAGGGAGGAGCATCTTCCTGACGGAAAGAGTGCCTCATCAATCCAGTCAAATGCTAGGCTCTAGTTTTTGACGTGGTTGATTGTAGTTCTTTTCCCTACCTGGCGTGCCAATCTGTTGCGGCCAACTCCCTCATTGTCTGTCACCAGTGAAGAGCACCTGCAAACATAAGTCCTCACAGACTGAAATTATGTCCGACGGGGACCCTCCGATGCTTAAGTCAGAGAGAGAATTGGTGAATAGTAGATTTGAATGTTTAGAGTAGCAGAGCTTTGGCTCAAAATTATCTCCCAGTGCTGCTCACTTACCCTCCTTTTATACATAATTCTGATGTAACCGTCGAGCATGTGGTCTCGCTTTTTATGGCACTAAATTATCGGACCATTATTGTGAAGTTAGTGGGTTGTTAATTTTCACTAATTGTCGTGACACGTAGTTGATAACCGTTTACAATGGTTAGGATGTGTTGGACAGATAAGCCGACTGTATGTCGGTCGGTAGCAGTAAATCGGTAGAAGATCTGAATGACGATCGGTTAGTAACTCTGATATGCCGATGATCTTAGGTCGGAAGTTCATAAAGTCGTTTATTATTGATTGATAATAACCAACTGCCGGTCGGTCGACCGACTATGAGTCGGTGTGATGTACTCGTGCGGTCGATATAGAGTCAGAGTCGGAGATCGACTAACTTGTCCCGACTAACTTGTCCCAACAATATATATATATATATATATATATATATATATATATATTGCTCAAAAAGACAAAGCAAGTATACCTTTTATTCCATGCTAACTTTAATATATTAACTAAATGTTTTTGGTTATCCGTTTCTTAGCTTCTTGTTGCGATGTTGATTCTTTTACTATTAATCTTCTTGCATTTCACGATCTTAATGAAATATAGAAGGATTCTTTTCCTATCTTTTCTAAAAAATACCTAGCAAAGCTAAATAGTAAATACAACTTATAAAATCTTCGTAATTTGCCCGACTCACCAAACCAAAAAGAAGAAAATGAAAACCAAGCAAGCCTGTTGTCACAACCAGCTTTTCAGCATGCCAAGTTAACCGGTTGGGCCCCGATCTCAGCTATGGAATAAAAAAAAAAATAAAAAGAATAAAAAGGTGTTGTGGGGCTAGAAAGGTGTTGGTGATTGGTTTGGCAGGGAAGAAAGATTCATCTGGTTTGGCAGGAAAGAAGGATTCACCTTTCTTTGCACGGATCCATTGTGCATGAATCTATTATTAGATAATGTAATAATTATTTTGAGATTTATACAAATAAATAAATAAAATTCAGAATATTTTATATTTTGATATCTATGTATGTCATAATCAAACAGTCAGCATT
The DNA here is from genome assembly GCF_000442705.2 of Elaeis guineensis. NCBI lineage: Eukaryota > Viridiplantae > Streptophyta > Magnoliopsida > Arecales > Arecaceae > Elaeis > Elaeis guineensis. Next base: position 38,226,250 of record NC_026002.2, read on the forward strand.
GTGAAAGAAAATCAATCAATCTTTTGTGGGAAAGATACAACCCCAACCCTAGCAATAGGCATCTATATGCGCAAATTTTGAGGCATCAATCCATTTCTTCTTTTTTTTTTTTTCTTCTAATGTGGGCGGTGGTGGTGGTGATGGGAGTTGGTTATTTCTGATGTTTGATATTAGCTTATCATTTATCTTCTCAAATATCTACTCAAAGCAATCTTCTGAGTTGGTTTACGTGAATGCCTAAGTGCAGACCATTGCCACTCTTCCACTTTACAGCAACCAGGATCGCTTTTTTTGGGCCGTATTTCCCGGGTGCCAAGATTTGGTCTTAAAGAAAACGTAATTGCGTAAAAAGACGCCACGACAAAGCCATTTGCACCTACAACATTGGTTTTAGCTAGGAAGGGGCACTAGGCTGGGCTGGAGTCCATTCCAACAAAGCCATTTATATTAACCCAGCATTTTTTTTTTTTGGGGTATAAACGAAAACTAATGTGCATTAACACAATAATCAATAAATTTATTAAATATATATATATATATATATATATATATATATATATATATATATATATATATAAAGAGAAACCTCCACCAAATCTATAATATAGAAATTCAAATTTGAAATTTGAATTCCAAATTTTCCTCTACCAACCCATCAACCAGCATTGAAAATTTCAAATTCTTTCGAAACAATCAGATTTTGAAATTTGAATAACAAAAGAAAAAATCACCATCATATCGCTGTCGAATGATGCAATACTGACCACTGGAGAGGAATATCGATCAGAGACCGAGGTGATAAGAGAAAAGAAGAGCGATGTCGACCACCACGTCAGGAGGAGAGAAGAGCGACATCGACCACCATGTCAAGAAGAGAAGAGTGTAGAGAGGAGAGCAACATCGACCATCACATTCGGCAAAAAGATGGAACCATTACCTGCCGGTGATGATCCGATAGCAGCGTTGGAAGAGAGTCCAGCGATCTAGAGAAAAGAGGGACGAGAGAGAGAAAGAGATACGGTACTAGAACGAGAGGTGACAGCCGGCCGACTGTGGTGGAGCACAGCACCCGATTGAGAAGGGGCTACTAGCAGAGGGAAAAGCCGGCTACCAGCGGAGGGACCTCCGTCCGACGGCTATAAGATGAGGGAGAGAGAGAGCCAGCTTTATTGGAATGTGACCAAGCTTAATGCTTGCATATTAGCATGCTACCCAAAAAATTAACAATTTACTCCATCAAGTTGGGTTTCCCTCTCATACACTCAAATAAAGAAAAAATGGCCAAGCTGAGGAATCTTCTTAAACCTCAAGGAAGTGCAACCTAGGTTACAGATGAGAAATAAATTATCACAAAAGATGACAGAAGCACGAACCACGTCCAAAAACTTGTTAAAGTCTTAGTTCCATTGGAAAGGGTTGATACAATGCATTATATCATAGATTGGGTCCTGTGGAAAAATGCTGATAAGGGACTATACGTCCTCAGTTTCTTGAAATTATATATGATCAAAAAATGTAGCTATACCTGTTTAAAAAGATGTGATCAAAAAAGGAAAAAAAAAAAAGAAGAAGGAACTGTGAAGGGTTCTCTAATCCCATGAGACCAAAAGGATGGATGTTCCTTTTTGAATTGTGAACTCACATGATTTTATTGCGTTCTTTCTTAATTGGTTGTGCAGCACCCAATCAGCTTCATTATGATGGAATTTTCTCAGGTTTATCTGACATATAAAGGCCAATCAAGGATCACAAATCCTAAGACAAGCGAATCAATGCCTCTACCATTCATCAACTTTACAGAAAGTGGTGCAAATTTCGTAGTCTTCCAAAAGCTTCCCTCAAATCATCTGTCACTGTATCCTTCCTGAGACTTCTGAGATGAGGTTGATAGCTTTATAAGGTACATGGGCTCCCCAAAGTGGAGAGAATTGGACCAGTACAATGAGCAAATGCAACAGAACAAACACCAAATGGGAGGAGAATGGAGTTTTGAAAGGAGAGAGGCAATGCTACCATCATTTTGTGTGTCTCTTTTTAGACAGGGTCTTCATCATGCCTTTGAATATTTTCCAAAACCAAAATACATTCATTAATGCCAGCATTGGTGGTACAGTCCCCAAACTGTAGCGCCCAAGGGGAAATATTGTCTTCACCTGAAACAGAAGGATAGATAAGAAGAGGAGGAAAAATTTAAGATTTTCATGGTAAGATATTATATTTGTTGTGGAGAAAAAATGGGAGACAAACCAACCCAGTCATCTTCTCAGTGAAACTTTTCAACATTAGTGTTTCTTATAATCCCCAAGACTTGGTGCTTGGGAAGCAAATCCTAAGTTGATGATGGCATTTCCAAGTATTGATGGCTGCTTACAAAATATAGTAGTAGAAATACTTTTTTAATAGAATTTATGGAAAACAAATCCAAAGAAAGGTGCTGACATGCATCTTGGGTGAAGTCTTATAGTGTTATATATTGGGTGTAAGCCTTATAGTGTTATATATTGGTTTGCATGCCTTAAAAGGAGAATGTGCATGCCACTACTTGCTGCTTAATTTTCAGTATTAATGATCAAAAAATCTATCTCATATATTGGGTTTCCTTATCAACTTAATCTGCAGCATACCTGATCAAAATGGAGATACATGTGGATGAAGAAATAAATGAAGAGAAGGATCCTGGCAACCTAAAAACAGACAATCCCCAGGTCAATGAACAGATTACAGATAACAAAAGCTTACAAACCATATTAGTAGCATTCAATGACCATTTTGTTCTCATTTGAGTATGAACCCATGTATTCATGCAATATGTGAATACTTAAGAATGTTGAATGCTTTTAAAGATCCAATTAGAAAATCTTGTTGATGTTATGTTATCAACTGATGTTATAACAAGTCGATAATAACAATCATCAGAATCCAGAGTAGGTCATTAGAGTCCATCCATACATATTCAACTTGTAAATAGCTGAGAAATGAGATTACACTGAGGCTTGTGATACGCTCTTTGGCTTGCAGTTAACAAGTAATATTATCCCCTATCTAAAAGCATGGTCTATATGAACTTGATCGTACCAGCCATCCGAGGAACAAGGCCATGCCATTGTAAATGTACATGTTAGAACTTTTCTGCCCAGCGGTATCCAAATACCTGCAGTCATCCTTTTGGCTTTAGTTAAACAAATATATCTATATATATATATATATAGTCAAATGTTTGCAACAGGGAGTCAGAACATACCATCTAACATTTACAAAGGGAGTTGTAGCTTCAGAAAACAAAACCATGAGAATGTAAACATGTGCTTTGCCAAGTATCAGAGAAAAAAAAATTGAATACATCGAGAGCCCATGATGCAAGACCTGTAGTGAGAATATTACAGGTTTAATCTACAGGAGAAAAGAGAACAATATGGGTTTAACGCACGAGAGAACCTCAACATATCAATGCATTGAAGTACTTACGTATTCCTTGCCACCTAAAGAAGGGAAAAACTGTAGAATCATTGCCATGTCTGAGAGAAAATAACCCAGAGAAATCTGTAAAAAAAAAAAAAAAAATCAACCTATTGGATACAAGTTGACGATTAGATGAAAAAAGCAGTCCAGTGTAAAGCAAAGCTAACTACATTTAGATCAGTTGCTTGGCACCCCTCTCCTCATTTTATGCCCCTAACCAGAGGTTCTGTGTTTGACCAAAGAAGCCAGAATTCATCACATGAAAAAATACACACAATCAAAGTTGAGGATGGGTTCATTTAAGATAGCACTTATTACGTGTCTAACTGACTATATCCTTAAATAGACACCATAACAAGAGAAACTTAAATATAGGAGAAAGATAGTAAAGCTCAGACATCATAGAACAATAAAAACTAGCTAGTAAATAATGCTAAAACCTAACAAGAGAAAACAAAGATAACCCGTCCCATATTATTATTGTTGTTAGGATATACCGGCTGACCCCTATATGCCGACTTATCCTCGAAACGGTCCGACCGACGCCCGACTCTACCCACCGGACGGACTGACGACTCCGACAATGACTGCCGACAATATCCGGCCAAAGATATGCCGGCCAAACAGACCAATATTGTTTCCAACCGGCCGAACGGCCGAACCCATATCACCGACTCACTGTCGGGGGTGGCAGCCGACGTTCAATTTTCACAAGACACCAGATCAGCCGACGGTGTTTTTGAGTCATCACCTGACGTCTCAGCAATCAAATACCGACATATAGTTGGCCAGCCCATCCAAACGTCGTACAACCGCTATGGGTTGTTGTCCTGCCAAAGACATGCTGCACGACCGCCATGGGGCGTCATCCTGCCAAGGGTTAATGCTTGTGACCTGACAACCCACGATGATTTGATAGCTCCCGACGATTTGACAACTCCCCAGTTGTCTACACCATTAATGGCGGGACCATACCGCATACTACTATAAAACGGGATAAGGCAACAGTTTTGGTAAGCTCTCTATCTCTCGCTGAGCCCCTGATTTTTTTCACTGTTGCCTAGTCTCCTCTCTGACTTAAACATCGGAGGGTCCCCGCCGGAGGCATCTCCGGTCAGTGAGGACTTTCCTTGCAGGTGCGCATCCCCGACGATCAGACGACGAGGGGATTGGCCGCAACAGATTTGGCGTGCCAGGTAGGGGGCTGCGGCCGCGGCGGCGGTAAGATAGCGAGCTCCATAGAGTTTGAAAAATCTTTCAAGATGACAAAAATTAGGGCTCAGCGATCGAGAGCTACTGGATCGATGAGGCACTCTTCCCGTTGGAAAGAGGCCCCTCCTTTACCCTCCATGGCGGAACCCAGCTCTCCGCATCCGGTGGTGACCATGGAGGCATAGATTGCGGCGATCGTGCAGAAAATGACTGTTCTGACGGATGCGGTCAAAAACCTCCAACAACAACCGACCCAGTTACTGCAACCGCCGGCGGAACAACCGACGGCGCATCCGATGCCATCCAGAAGCAGCCGCCGATGCCCGCATCAACTTCCGTCTCCTCCTCAAGAGCAGCCGTCTCAGCACTCCCACTGAGAAAGGGGGAGGCAGCCATGACGTGACACCCACCGGTCTCGGTGTCCCTCTCCTTCTCAGCTGAAGTGAGCGAGGAAGGAGAAGCGGCCGCGGACACCATCCGCCTCACTCTCAAATTCGTCAGAAGGTTCGACCCCTGGGGTTTCTCAACACCGAAGGTTGGACGACTACGAACGTAAGTTCGAAAAAATCGATCGTCGGCTTGCCCAGCTCTAGATGGATAGTCAGAAGTCTTCAAACGACGTCGACTTCCGAACCACCCAACCTCTCTCCCGATTTATCCTCGACGAACCAATCCCTAGTCGATTCAAGATGCCTCATGTGGAGCCTTACGACGGCTCCACCAACCTAGTTGACCATCTGGAGAGCTACAAGGCTCTCATGATAATTCAAGGGGCAACCGATGTCCTTCTCTGCATCGGCTTCCTCGCCACACTTCGTAAAGCTGCCAAGGCCTGATACTCCGGCCTCCGCTCAGGAGGTATCCACTCCTTCGAACAGCTCGAGCATTCTTTCGTGGCCCATTTCAGCACCAGCTGGAAACCACCACGAACCTCGGATAGTCTTTTCTCCCTCAAGCAGGGAGAAAATGAGACACTCCGACACTTTGTGGCCCGATTCAACGTGGTCACACTCGAGGTTCGGGACCTCAACAAAGACATGGCCATCTCGACCATGAAGAGGGGGCTAAGGGGGTCCCGATTCACATATTTCTTGGACAAGACCCTCCTCCGGACGTATGCTGAATTGCTGGAGCACGCGTACAAATACATGTGCACGGACGAAGGAGCTTCCGACTGGTGCCTGACCGAGAGCACGGGCCAGAAGGAGAAGCGAAAGAAAAATCAGGCTCCTACTGAACCCAGCAGGCCCCCGACAGATAAACGGGTCTCGCCCCGACGATGGAGCCCAAGATCGCCCCGACGGTGGAGTCCGAGACTGACACATCGCATGTATGACTCCTACACCCCTCTCTCTGCTCCTCGTGCGCAGATCCTGATGGAGATCGAAGAAGTGAAATATCTGCGACGGCCTTTGCCTTTGAAGGCAAAGGGCCGCGACTGAACAAAATACCGCCGATTCCATCGGGGCCACGGTCACAACACCGAGCAATGCATCCAACTCAAGGATGAAATAGAGGTCCTCATACGATGAGGGTATCTCGAAAAGTATCGAAGGGACCCGCCGACTCGATCCCTTCCCGATCGACGATCCCAACCGACTGAAGAGGCAGCGAACAATCAGCCTACTACCAGAGTCATCAACATGATCTCCAAATGACTGGACCGAGGGACGACTGCTGAAGGAGAGTAGACGAAGAAGCCACGCCAGGATGATGTAATCATCTTTACAGATGAAGATGCTTGGGGAATCCAAACTCTCCATGATGACGCTGTTGTTGTCTCGCCAACAATAGCGAATTATGATGTAAAAAAGATTCTTGTTGATAATGGAAGCTCGACTAACGTTTTGTTTTACTCGACCTTCTCGAATGCGACTGTCAACCGACCGACTCAGGAGATTCTCTACGCCCCTAGTAGGTTTCATCGGGGAGGCCGTCACAGTGGAAGGAGAAATTGCTCTTCCCATGACAGCTGGGGCCGAATCATGACAAAGCACCGTTTACATGACCTTTACGGTCGTCCGAGTACCTTCAGCCTACAATGCCATACTTGGAAGACCCTCACTAAATGCTCTCAAAGCGATAGTCTCGACATATCACTTGCTGGTCTGATTCCCGACTAAAAATGGAGTTGAGAAAATATGCGGGGATCAACAGCTCGCTTGGCGATGCTTCCAAATCTCAACTCAAAATAATAAATCGAAGGATTCCCTGTCGGTCGACAAGTTGGCCCAACAGAAAGAGGAGGAATGGGGTGAACCGGCTGAACAGCTGATTTTCTTCCCGATGGCAAAGAATCCTAAACAGGTGATTTGGGTCGGGTCGCAGTTGTCCGACCCGGAGCGACAGCAGCTGATAGAGCTATTGAAAGCCAACGCCGACATATTCGCTTGGTCGATAGTGGATATGTCCAGCATTCCTTCGGAAATAATGACTCATCAACTCAACATCGCCCCTGGCATGAGGCCGGTGAGACAGAAGAAACGGTCTTTCGCCCCCGAAAGGCAGAAGGCCATCGATGAGGAAGTAGACAAACTACTCGAGGTGGGCTTCAGAGAAACCACATATCCCGACTGGCTCGCCAATGTCGCCATTGGTGAAGAAAGCTAACGGAAAGTGAAGGATCTGTATCGACTACACCGACCTGAATCGAGCCTACCCGAAGGACACCTTCCCACTGCTGAAGATCGACCAACTGATGGATGCGACATCCGGTCATCGATTGCTCAGCTTCATGGATGCCTTTGTCGGATATAACCAAATCCGGATGGCACCCGAGGACGAAGAGCATATAGCCTTCATGACCGCCAAGGGCCTTTACTGTTACAGAGTGATGCTCTTCGGTCTGAAGAATGCCGGAGCCACCTACCAGTGCCTCGTCAATAAGATTTTCAAAGCTCAAATCAGACGCAACATAGAGGTGTACGTGAACGACATGTTGGTGAAGAGCACACAGGCTTCAGATCATGTCCAAGACTTGGAAGAAATTTCCCCACAGCTCCAGCAGGGCTGGGGTTTCCCTTGGCTGCCCCATCCGTATTGAGTTTTACCCAGCCCTCTTCATTTTCGCACTCTTCCGCGACATCGGATGAAGCTAAATCCGACCAAGTGGGCCTTCGGGATGATTTCGGAGAAGTTCCTTGAGTTTTTCGTTTCTCAACGCGAAATTGAGGCCAACCCCAAGAAGATAAAGGCGATTATCGACATGCGGCACCCAAACACCAAAAAGAAAGTACAGCAGCTCAATGGAAGAATCATCGCACTCAGCCGATTCATTTCTCGATCGACTGAGAGATGCCTCCCGTTCTTCAAAATCTTGAGGCAGACAAAGGACTTCTCTTGGCCGAATGAGTGCCGGCAAGCCTTCGAAGATTTGAAGAAATATCTGACTTCTCCACCCCTATTTGTAAAGCCAGAGGTCAGAGAAATATTGTACCTCTACTTGGCTACCGTCCCAGGGGTGGTTAGTTCGGTACTCATCCGGAAGAACGAGAGCCAAATTCACCGACCCATATATTATACCAGCAAAGTGCTCCACGAAGCCGAAACTCGATACTCAAGAGCAGAGGAAATGATATTTGCCTTGGTTATATCAGCGCAATGACTCCGTCCGTATTTTCAAGTGCACGCCATCGTGGTCCTCACCAACCAACCCCTGAGGGCGATCCTGCATCGCCCCGATACATCAGAATGACTGGCAAAATGGGCGGTGAGACTGAGCGAGTTCGACATCTAGTACCGACCGTGACCTGCTTTGAAAGCTCAAGTCTTGGCCGACTTCATTGCGGAATGCCCGACAACCGACCAAATATCGGAAAACGGGAGCTCCAAAGAAGCTGTGACCTCTGAATATAACCCCGGGTCAACCTGGGTATTACACATAGACGGAGCTTCCAATGCTCAAGGGAGCGGGGCCGGGTTCCTGCTTACCAACTCGGAGGAAGTAGTTACCGAGTACGCCCTCCGATTCAACTTCGAAGCCTTTAATAACCAAGCCGAGTATGAAGTGCTTCTCGCTGGCTTGAGAGTGGTGAAGGAGCTCGGGATCGACAGCCTTAGAGTCTTCTCTGACTCCCAGCTGATTGTAGGGCAAGTCAGAGGTGAATTCGAAGCGCGGGATCTGACCATGGCAAAATATTTTCAGAAGGTAAGAGATCTCGTGGCGCACCTCAAGTATTTCAAGATCTCCCATATTTTTAGGATGGAGAATGCTCAGGCTGACGCACTCTCCAGGCTTGCGACATCCGCCTACGGCACTTTGGGCCGGACACTCGTAGAGAGTCTCGAGCAATCGAGCGTCAATAAGGCTGAGGAGGTGCTACAACTGATGATCGAGCCAAGCTGGATGGATCCGATTGTTCAGTATCTGACTGACAGAACCAGCCCCGAAGACTCCGCGGAAGCCAAGCGACTTCGGTGGATGGCCTCCCAATATGTAATGATGGACGGACGACTCTACAAAAGGTCGTTCTCCATTCCCTTGCTAAAGTGCCTGGGACCGACGGACGCGGACTACGCACTCAGAGAGGTACATGAAAGGATCTGCGAAAATCACCTGGGGGGCAAATCCCTGACCTACAAAGTCCTACGGCAAGGTTACTACTGGTCCACCATGAAGAAAGATGCGGCCGATTTGGTTCAGAGGTGTGAGCCGTGTCAAAAGTACACCAACATACAACACCGGCCCGCCAACCAACTGACTTCCATTATCGCCCCGTGGCCCTTCGCCCAATGGAGAATCGACGTACTCGACCCTTTCCCTCCAGCGTCTGGCCAAAAAAAGTTCATAGTCATCGCAATCGACTACTTCACCAAGTGGGTGGAGGCCGAACCCCTGGTTCAAATCACCAAGCGTAAGATGGAAGCTTTATCCAGAAGTCCATCATCTCCAGATTTGGACTGCCACACACTATCATCACCAACAATGGGCAACAGTTCGACAACCAAAGCTTCAGAGAGTTCTGTGCAAGATTTTATATCACGCACAAGCTGATCTCGGTCGGGCATCCACAATCCAACGAAAAAGTCGAAGTAACCAACCGGACCATTCTGCATGGATTGAAGACTCGATTGAACGAAGCCAGAGGCCTCTGGGTCAAGGAATTGCACTCGGTCCTGTGGATGTACCGAATGACACCCTATGTCCAGACCGAAGAATCTCCTTTCAATTTGGCCTATGAGACGGAGGCAATGATCCCACTCGAGATCGGGCTGCCATCGAATAGAGTTGAGCAGTACTGTGAACCAGGCAACTTCGAGTGTCAGAGAGCCGACTTGGACCTCCTACCCGAGCTCCGACGCAAGGCTCAACTCCGCATGGCTTCCTACCAATAAAGAGTGGCCCGATACTACAATGCTAAAGTTAAGCCATAGTTTTTCAGACCTGGAGACCTGATTTTAAGAAAGGCGAAAGTCTCAAAGCCTCTGGATCAATGAAAACTGTCCCCGAATTGGGAAGGACCCTACAAGATAGCGGATACCTGCAGGCCGGACGCCTACCGACTTGAGACCCTAGAAGGGATGGCCATTCCCCAGACTTGGAACGCCGACAACCTGAAATTGTACCATCAGTAAATTTTGTATGCCCTTGTTCGGAATACAACTCAATTTCAAAACCCCAGAGTCTACAAAGTTCGACTCTCTGCCGAGGGTCGGCCCTCGCCAGAAGTACGAGCCCCGACGCCCCGACTTGGGCCCAACATTTTGTTGGGAACCTACGGCCCGATCGTCGAACACACATCGAACTCTTACGAGAACCGTTCTGTCTACACTAACGGAAGGCCAGCGCTGGCGATGAAACCTCTCTAAGTTGAAGCCGTGCTCCTTCCACAATCGACTCTCGATCAATGCAGTTGGCTAACTTGCCGACTTAGCTTCGGCTAAGAAGGACAAAATGCCAAGATGACCGCGGTCGCACTTGCGACATACCGACTTGGTCATGACCGGTCGAAGGATATTCGGCTTGCCACCGTTTATCATACATCGCGACATATACGTCCGACCAAGAGCCGGGCAACGGATATTCGACTTGTCATTGTTATCCTAACCGAATACGTTGGACACTACTTGACTATCAGATTCTATGGAATGATCGTGTCAACGAGCTACGTTCGGATATTGGCCGACACCCGGCCCGACGTGCACGCCTGACCAAGGTCCGGGCGATGGAGGCTCGACCTACAGTCGGGACGCCGGCCTGCGATCGGGGCTTGCTCGGCTCTTAGCATAGCGCATGCTACTGACTACCTTGATTAACTACGCTGGATCCTACCGAACGTCCTAACGAGGTATGTCGGAGCTACGACATATACACTCGAGGATGTCTCGGCGAGACATACACTTTGAACCGCATGCAGAAAAAAATTTGAAAAGTCTTCGATTTCATTTAGTTGAAGTTAGACTTACAAAATTGGGTCGAAGCCCGATTACAAGTATCAAAGGCGAAACAAAAACAAAATAAAAACAACGGAGCAGATACTCCGACTACTCGTCGGAATCGACTTCCTGCATCGGGAAGGGTTCGGGAGCGATCGGTGTACCCGCTCGAGTCAGAGTGGAATCGGAGGTTGGAGCCGCCTCACCTTCGGTAGCTCGTTCCACCGACCCAGGGACGGCCTCCTCCACAGCCATCTGACCCTCCGGTATTGGGTCGGTCTCCTCCTCTGCGGTCCGATCCTCCGACCCCGGAGGGACGACGCTGCTCAGGTCGAGTTCTGGGTATAGCCTCAAAATTGCATCCCAAGCGTCCTCATACCCCACTCGGTAGGAGGTGAAGCCGCTCTCGAGAAGCTCCTCCCGGTACTCATCCGAGCTGCAGAAGTCCTCCACCGCCCGGCTCAGCGCCTCTTTAGCTGACTCCGCCTTCGCTATGTCGGCGTTGGCTCGGGCGGAGGACAGGTTCTCCTCGGCCTTAGCCAGATTTTGCAGGTTGATCCAAAGTTGTTCGTGCTCGGCCTCAAGCTCACTAATGCAAACATCCTGCTCACGCTGCAGCTGATGAACGGAACGGGTCTTGCGCTTGACCTGCTCACGGGCCGACTGAAGTTCGACCTCCGAGGCAGCCAGGCCGTCAGTGAGTCAAAAATTCTCCTCCTCGAGCCTGGCCTCGCGGTCGACCGACAGCTTCAGCTGTTCCACCAGCGTCGTCTTCTCGGCTTCGACGGTTATCGCCCTATCCTTCTAGGCCGCTCGAACGTCGCCAAACCTCCGGTACCCGACCTCCAACTCAGATATGTTGTAGATCAGCTGCAAGTAGAAGGCAGGTCGTCTAAAAAATAAAATGATGAAAATAATAATGGAGAGGAAAGAAAAAAAAGAACTCACCTCGATCATGGTTGGGTAGAATGAAGAGAGCATCTCGATCACCGGCCGACTCTTCAAGAGCTCCCAGTCGGTCGGGAGAATGGTTGCCCGACACAACCTCCTGGCCAAATTGTGGTTGGCCAGGGCCGATGACACCTCGAGAACCCGAACGTCGAACGACACGACACAACCCGCCGACCTTAAGTCGTCCGTCGGTGCCATCGGAGCCTTCCCCTGATCAGTCGCCCAGGCTCGGAGATCAGAGAAAAATGGAAAGCTTGAACTCGACTGAGTTCCTCCCGAGGGCGTGATGGGAGCCGCCGCAGGTCGTTCGGGCTCACGTGCATTGACCCGAACCTCTTCCACAGACGGGGCCATCGATATCCCTTCGGTTACTTCCTCCGCCACCCCTTCCTCGGACGGCACCTCGGGTGCCACCGTCGATGCTGATAAGGCGATGATCGGTTCAAAGCCCGATGCTCGTTCGATGTCAGGCTGCGCAGCCGCCATCGCAACGACAGTCGGGGATGATGTCTGGGGCCTCTTGGGTGGCCGCGAAGGTCCGGCCCCGGACGTCGGTCTCTTCCTCGCCGCGTGCTATCGAATGTCGGCATTTGTTAGTCTTACTCTCGGTGGCATGCCTGCAATTTCAACGAAAGATTAGCACAAGTCTGAAGATCGATGAAAAAGTCAAAAGACGACCGACAGACCGAACTGTACCTAAGCGGGGGATCGAACTTAGGCCGGCGTCATAGAGAGCTTGTTCGGTGATGAGCTCTCTCTGCTTCGGCACCGACACATCCTTCAGTCAGTGAAAGACTGAAAGTCCTCTCGATCTTCTGTCTCCACCCGACTGTTTTCGTTCGACTGAGTTCGAGGATCACCCCAGCGAGAAGGAAACCCCCAGGGTAGCGAAGAAGAAGCGAAGAAAAATTGATTCTTCCACCCATGGATTGACGATGGAAGACCGATAATGAATGAAAGGCCCTTCCGGGGATTGAAGAACCACCACCCTCGGGCTTTCGGGTGAGGTCGGAGGACGAAGAACGCCCAGAAGAGAGAGATGCGGGGAAAGATTGGCAAGAGCCGACACAACAAAGCGAAGCTGATTATTAACCGGACTGAGTTCGGCACCAGTTGCGTTGGGCAAAGCCCGTAATAATCCAAGACATTCCGGACGAACTCCAGAATCGAGAAGCGAAGACCTGTCCAAAGGTCCTCAACATAAAAGGCCACCTTGTCTGGAGGTGGGTTGTTAACCCGACCCTCAGCCCCAGGGGCGAAAAATCGGAACTGCTCCGGGATACCATATTGCTCCCTAAGCCGTTCGACGTTCGGCCCCGAAAGTGAAGAAGCCTCCACCTCCGGGGTCGACCGCAAATCATCGGTCAGGTTCTCTGACTGACTTCCTCGAGGAGAGGTTCTAGCCATAACGCTAGCCCCAAAAAAAGAGAATAAAAAGGAAAATGCAAAGGGAGTGAGGACGCAAGGAGACAAGAATGAAAAGCTTCAAGAAGAGCTTTCAAAGAAGGAGGACGGAAACAGCTACCTGGGACTGGGAGACAACTCGACTGGACCTCAGCACCAGAAACAGGGCAGTAAAAAGTGAAGCTTTGGATACGAGTGGCCATATATATATAAGGCTCTTCGACGGTCGAGATGAAAGCGTGCCAAATGAGGGTTTCCCGAATGTTGACACGTGGCAGCGCTTGGGCCCTTCCTCGATCCGACGGTTTGATGCACCTGCCCCAGATCGAGCCACGTCGCCTCCATTCGTGCGAACGGTTCCGGCCCAATAACCCCCCGACGTGTGGCGGAAAAATCGTGTCTCAGAATTAATTAACTGACGGTGGTTTGCGTTCCCGATAAGACGTCTGACATCGGATCATCCGTTGGTACGATCGTCAGAGTCGGGGCATGACGTGATGAAAAACCACTCCTTTCGTCCGAGGCCGTCGCCCACGTGGTAATGCGGGCCAACACGACATCGGACTCAGGAGTGGGGGGGCAACTGTTGGGATATACCGGCTAACCCCTATATGCCGACTTATCCTCGGAACGGTCCGACTGACGACCGACTCTACCCATCGGACGGACTGACGACTCCGATAATGACTGCCGACAATATCTGGCTAAAGATATGCCGACCAAACAGACCAATACTGTTTCCAACCAGCCGAACGGCCGAACCCATATCACCGACTCACTATCGGGGGTGGCAGCCGACGTCCGACTTCCACAAGGCACCAGATCAGCCGACGGTGTTTTCGAGTCATCACCCGATGTTCCGACAACCAAATATCGACATATAGTCGGCCAGCCCATCCAAATGCCATACAACCGCTATAGACTGTTGTCCTGCCAAGGACATGCTGCACGACCACCATGGGGCGTTGTCCTACCAAGGACATGGGTTAATGCTTGTGACCTAACAACCCACGATAACCCACGACGATTTGATAGCTCCCAGCGATTTGACAACTCCCCAGTTGTCTACACCATTAATGGCGGGACCATACCGCACACTACTATAAAATGGAGTAAGGCAACAGTTTTGGTAAGCTCTCTCTCTCGCTGAGCCCTTGGTTTTTTCCACTGTTGCCTAGTTTCCTCTCTGATTTAAGCATCGGAGGGTCCCCGTCGGAGGCATCTCCGGTCAGTGAGGACTTTCTTTGCAGGTGCGCGTCCCCGACAATCAGGCGATGAGGGGATTGGCTGCAACAATTGTTATTGTCATCATTATCTTTGTGGATTTAGTCCCCAATTACAAAGTCAAGTAAATGGACTAGAAAAGAATATAAATTCTTATCAGAATAACTATCATTAATTCTTAAATTGGGAATCCATTTTCTTATCTCAGCTTCACATTGACATATTCTAAATGGTCTCCACATAGCACCATGCAACACCACACCTCCCCCACACCCCCCCCTCCCTTCCTTCACTTTTGTGCCACCTCCCATTAAGCGATCAATTTCCTCCTCCTAATGATTCAATTGGTGATGTTCATATCCATGGAATCACATTTCAAGTGTTGGAAATTCTGGAATCTCCATATGCAAATAACAGCTATGAATCCCTTCAGTTGGGGACAAGTAGCATCTCATCATTCGACAACGGAGAGAGGAGACAAACTACCAAAAGGCCAGCTGGTTGGCACCTCTCTCCTCATCACTTGTATTAGGGAGAGGGTCCAACTTCAACTCAGGATGGTGGCAGCGCGATGGTTATTCAACAAGAAGCAAAAAGAAATAAATACAATAAGACATCTATGGTGTCATGATGTGTTCCCAAAGCTATTACCATCATTTTATTATACTAAAATGGCCCATCAGTTTGCAATGCACTCTATTAAGCAGCTAATAGATATCATAAAACTTCAAAGGCGTAAATAGATGTCTAGACATAGTTGAGTTTTCCTGATCTTCTCTATGTTCAGCTTAGGTTTCTTATTCTTTATGGTCACTAAGCAATCCATGAAAAGAACATGGGAATTCAGTAACTTTGACAACCAAAACATGATGTTCTATTAAGCACAATCTTCAAATAAGATGCAAAATTGAAGGCAAAGAGACAGAAGAAACAGACAAGCAGGATGCTGTAAAGCAGAACATCTGTCAGATCATGTAGCTAAACCAGTCTGATAAAACTCGAAAATAGAATTTAGCTGGCAGTATGTGAACAGCGCATCATCTCTGAGAATGCTACAATTTGCACAGTGCCATTACAATTTCACTTCTATTTCACTATTTTTTTTAAGGGTATACCATAAGATATTGTTAAAAACACATGCAGGAAGCAAATGAACATAAGCAAAAATTCTTCAATTCAATTTCATTTCAGAAGCATCTTAAAAGAGAAAACAGGATGATCCTGCTATCAACTTATCAATTCATCTACAAAAAACAAAAACTCAGAAGTACAATTAACAACCAACAACTTAACCAATAACTTACTCCAAGCATGGTGTCAGATAGCACTGATTTTCTGTTTATCATTAGCTCTTCACTAGCACCATCCTCGAAAAGGTCTGATATCACTAACAGATAGAAAGAAGCTGCTGCAGCAAGCACTGCATGAAATGTGGAAAAACCCCTGCATGAATGAGTTGTTAAGGGATCTTGGACCTATAAAAATAGGTGAATAGATAACTGGAGTCATCTCACTAGTAATGGTATATTTCTAAGTATGTCTTACCTATTGTTCCACTCGATTTTTTGTAATTTGCTTAGCTTGCTGTATGCCTTAAAGCACCTCGAGCTGATCTGACAAGTAATTTCATATACCTTCATGAAAAAGATGCTTTTATTATAAAGGAAAAAAACCAATAGATGCGCGTCTGAGAATCACAACCCCCACCCCAAAAAAGGAAAAAAAAAAAGGGGTAAATGTAGATTAGCAGTAAAGAGATGTATTACTTGAAATCCTATCTTTTCTCCTCAAGGAGCATTAAAAGAAAAAGGCACCAAAGCATTGGTTCCATTAAAAATCAAACACATAAATAGTTAATTGTAATCACAAAGACAAATATCATGGAATTTTCTCTTTTCAAAGAAACAAAGAAGTTCATTGGAGACATCCAAATGAAAAGGTAGCCATCAGTTCTATATTAGAACCTAAATTAATTGCTGAGGAGCAGTGTATCCTTTTATCTCAAACAATTCCCCACTAAATGACGAGCATTATGCTACAAGTCACTTATGGCCAAGAACTTGTTAATTTTCAATTTCAAATTTGTGTGCAAATTTTGCTGGCATGGTAATGGAAACAGCTATATTATTGGGTTTATATACCCTACTTTGGTGACTTAAAAGGTTACAGAAGTAGGAAAAAAAGGAACTAGAAATAATAGGAACAAATAAGAAAAGAAGATCCACCTAAGATCTTGGGTAAGTGATTTTCTTATGTCACCCAAAGACCATTATTTTGCAAGTATTTTTTTATATTTCTCTCATGCATATGCACATATAACTAGGTATGCAAGGATAGGTCAAATAAGGTTATGACCACCTAAAATGTTAAACTCCTTGCTATTGCTTTATGACCCATAACAATAGAATTTTCATTTAGATGTACTCCCATTTGATGGATCCACAAATTTATCTGTGTTAATCTTATTTCTGAAAGCATAAAGTGTGCTTTACAGTGAGCAGGTATGGTAAAAAAAAGCTTTGTCCTCTCTGAAGCACGACCAAACAGCCTTTCTTGCACTGTGGTACGAGGATTTCAGATGAACCGTACAGGCTGCTGTGCCTTGGATAATTAAGTAATAATGGCACTACGATCTAAGGTACAAGAAGATAATTGACATACCATTACGGTAAATGTTAAATGACTTTGCTCAAACTGTTAAAAACACTCAAATCTTTTTTCCTTGCCATTCAATTTAAACAAGGAAGAATTGTGAGTTTGTGACCCTCAAATTTTAAACATCAGGACTACTAGCATTGTACTCAGACCGACAATGGTGCTTGCAATATTATATATGTGCGTGTGTATATATATTGATGAATGGACAACATGGTTTAGGAGTTTCCATAAATGAAACAGTAGTACCACTACCCTCTGAAACAACTACAAGCATAGCCATGATGCAAAATTTAAAAGACACCAGCATAAACCCTACCACAAACAATTAATTTAAATTAAGTAACATGCCCCAAAACAAAGTTTTTAGCTCAATAAAGTGCTTACGATCTTGCACATGATGATGCCAGAGAAGATCGATACTGGCCAAAGAATTTGCTCGGTCAGAGTGAAATTTCCATCCATCGCCACCTTCCTTCGAACAATCTCCAGCCCACAAACTAAAGCAAGCCATAATTCGATTTCCATCAGCCTCAAATAAATTAAAAACCACAAACTAAAGCAAGCCATAATTTGATTTCCATCAGCCTCAAATAAATTAAAAATCTCCTATTGGGCAAAATTAAAGGGTCCAGTACTCTCCAGAAATCTGTTCTCCCTCCAAAAGCTCCAAAAGAAAATTAAAGAAAAGAATGAACAAAAGAAAGCAAAAGAAAGGACCTTTATTCCCGTTGTCTTTTAATTAGAACTTCATTTCAGAACCAAAGAGCATATGGAAGAAGAAGAAGAAGAAGAATGAGATTACCAGACCAATTAAATTATGTAGGACAAGAACAATAAGAGCAAACACTCCAAAGGAATCATAATAACATATCAGGATGAACAAAAGAAAAAAGCAAACGAAACTGCAATCTATTGGTCTTTTTAATAGAACTTCTTCTATGAAGCCAAAGACTACATATATAGAAGAAAAGCAGAGACCAATTGACCAATCAAGCTCTATAGGAAGATAACAAGACGAGCAAACACTCCAGAAGATACATTTAAACAAATAAGAAAAAGAGAGGATCTAAGAGAAAGAGAACAGACCTGGGTGAATGAAGAGAAGGCTGAGAAGCTGTCTATTAGATTTTGTTCTCCGGGGTCTGTTTAAGAGAGCCGAGGAGTGGGAGACCAAAGGGGTGGATTGACCGAGGAGTGGGAGGGAGAGAAGAGAGGGCGTTGCAACCGTTGAATCTGCGGCACCGGACCAGTGACAGCGAATCTAGGCGGCATCTTTTTGAGAATCTAGTGATGATTTAGAAATATTGCCGTATCTGGTACTCTTTTATTTTATTTTTTTAGAAGTATTGCCGTATCTGTTTATTTTTATAGTTCAGCTCCTGTCACGGGGTTTTGCCGCTTCCGGGCGGGTCGGCTTTCGTATCAAATGGGTTTATTTTAAGGGATTAAATGCCCCGTAAAATAGGAAGACCGACAAAGTCCAACTGTTATCTTGACTTAGGATTTTCTTTCCTCTAGAACAGCAAACAGGCATTGTTATAATGATTGGATTTTTTTTATTAAAAAAAGACTGGAGAGATCTCTCACACACGCAAACATACAAAATTCTCGGTCTTGCATGATATTGTCACGATGATCCATGATTGAACCAATACCTCGTATATTGCATGAGAGTATCATCAAGTTTTTTGTATAATTGAAATGGCGTTTCTGTTCTTTTTGTTTGACAAAAAAAATTATATGAGTTTGATAATGAAGTAGTGTGCAAGTTCTATCATCAAATAAGGAAATGATAGAGCTTGGACTATAGTGCATCTAGTTTCTGTGCAACGGAAGAGAGCTTCACTTTTCTATGAATTAGAAGTTAAAACAATAACATCTGCTGTGTCATGAATTTGTTAAGAATTCATGCTCACTCAAAAATATAAAGTATTGTTCAGACAATATTAGGGAGACTTAGAAGCAAGAGGATGTAACTATACAACAGTCATAAGCATATAATTCAACTACTAAACCTGGCTTGTAGTAAGAAACTGGGAAGCAAATGCTATAATAAAAAACTTTGATGAAAAGTATATTAAATCTTTCTTGCTTGGGACTTAGGAGAGGTGTAACTAACATATCAGCAATTATCCGAAATATAAATTGTTGTATAGAGGATGTAACTATACAATGGTTAGAACCATGTAATTCAAGTAGTAACCCAAGTCTATAATAAGAAAATTGAGAAAGAAATGCTATTATGAAAAATTTCGGTAAAAAACATATTACATCTTCCTTGTTTGGGATTTGGGAGAGATATAACTAACGTATCAATGATATATATACGAATTTTTTCGATAAAAATAAATTGAGACTCTTGAGCATCATGAACTCCAACCAAAATATTTGTGTTGCCATGAACAGGTTATATCATGAACAGCCAAACCTCATTATGGCTCAACATCAAGTGCCCTTTTTTCTTCACCAATCATAGCTTAACCCATAAGACCAGAGAAGTTGAGCGGCACACGTGAAAGCTGCGTATAAATTGGACCGATGAAAAAATTTGAAATTAGTTGCCAAAAAAAAAAAAAAAAGGAATCCTGTATCTTGCTTGCGCTCGAAGAACCTGACACGTCACCCAAAAAAAAAAAAAAAAAAAAAAAAAGCTGTTTGCTGATGTTGACGACCGCGCGAATTGGACCCGCTGGCCAGGGACTAGTTTAATGGGTTTGATTTGACCAATGGTGATTAAAAAGTTTGGTCGAGCAGTCTCTGCCTGACTCGGTCAGTTTGAATACTTCTACGTAGACTTGTCAAAGGGCGCTGGCTCTTCTGATCACTTATTTATCCTGGTCCACTTAATGGGAACAAAACAAAAAAAAAAAAAGGAACCAAATATGAGCCACTAAATTATATCAAAAACCACTTGCCCATCCATTGATAGGTCCTAACCAAACACATGACCACATGAGCATCATGCATGAAGGCCGCTCATGGGAGATCTCTCAAATATGTAAAATTAATCAGCAACCTGGTGATGGATGTACGTGTGACAATTGATTTAGAAAATAATACATGAATAATTATGTTTTTTGTTGACATGGAAAATAGAAAGTTCATTCAAAGTCATCAATACAGAGCAGAAGTCAATAGTATTTTCCAACTATAGCTTGGTAAGCCTATCTCTTATCCACAGAGAGGAGAACCTCATTTGAACTTTCCAGAGTTTTCCTTCCCCACCCCCCCCCCCCCCCCCCGCCCCCCAAGGTGTTTGACATGCATTTTATTTTCTTATAAAATGACCAGTGAAAATTTATTCTTTTTTTCTAGTTTTCAGAGAAAATTAAACACTTGAAGCATTTGGTGCAGACGAATGTTGTCCACCCACTTTATTTTGATAGCATACCCACCCAACTACTTGACCCTTTTTTTTTTTTTTCAAGGGTAAAACTACTTGACATGTAAAGGACCATTATAATGCATGATGGGAAGTTGGTGAGAATACCATCCACAAAATTAATCATTTCAACTAATTAATTATTACCATGCTGGTCAACAATCCTAAAGGAAAGTTGAGTTCCATAAGAAGCGCAAATCGTCAGAAAAATAAAATATTCTACGACAAGCCATTCCCATCTCTTAGTTCTTTCAGGTGTAATGCTACTTGAACTCTAAAGTCACATCAAATCACATAGAATTATAGAAATCAATCCCATCATCATCAGTATCATTCTTTGTTCAAGTTTTCAGAAATTTTTAGGTTATAACTTTGTCGAGTTTCGTTTGTTTCATGCTCTTGATGTTACATTGGAGGCTCGAGCCCAGTCCCCTGTCCAAGTCCAAATGACGTGCCGGAGTTAACTGAGGCCAGGCCCAATCCGCTCAACAAAATTTCTACATCGGCTATTGGAAAGACCCAAAAAACGCGTGCAAAAGAGAGAGCGCTTATCCAAGGAATCCCAGCCTTCATTTTGGCCTCAAGGCAACACAATAGACTCCAACTCATTGTTACCTGATGGGCCAACTCAGAAGATAAATTTCAAAGGATTACAATACCACCTGATACGGTTCACACTTGTAGAGAATGATGGGCAACTAACAAATCTCCAAATGAATTACCTTGTAACTCCTTTTTAAAATGCTTTCATACCATCTATATTACAAAACCTTAATGAATGAAATAGAGTTTCTAAAAATCATAATAAATTGAATTAGATTATATCGATAAAAAATTGGCCTATTCCAAGCAAACACAATTATCAATAAAGAGGGAATTAAGAATTATGAACCAAAATCCCAACTCAAATCGGCAAGAAGATGTTAAATCCTTCTTATCAACTTTCTAAAGGTGCCGAGATATTTAGCCCTTCTTTACTACTCATTTATATTTAATTTTCGATCTCTCTACTTTATTTCCTTTTATCAATGTCAAATTACTCTTTGATACTAGTGTATCCTTTGTACCTATTGCGGCCAATCCCTCCCGTCGTCCGATCGCCGATGTCGTGCACCTGCAAGAAAAATCCACACTGACCGGAGATGCCTAAGTCGGGGACCCTCCGACGGTCAAGTCAGAGAGGAGACTAGGCAACAGTGGAAAATCAGGGGCTCAACGAGAGAGAGCTAGGGAGAAAGAGAGAGACAGAGAGAGAGAGAGCTCAAGAGCTTAGGGAGCTTTGCCCCCTCAACACTGTTGCCTTACCCCATTTTATAGTAGAGCGTGGCGTGGTCCTGCTATTAATGGCGCAGACAACTAGAGAGTTGTCAAATCGTCGGAGGCTATCAGAATCGCCGTGGATTGTCAAGTCACCGTGGGCCATCAAATCACTGGGATTGACCTATGTCTTTGGTAGGACGATGCCCCAGGGTGGCCACGCCGCATGTCCTTGTCAGGACAGCAGTCCATAGTAGTCGTACGGCATTTGGGGGGAGAGCTGACTGACCATACGTCGGTATTCGGCTGTGGGACGTCGGGTGATGACCCGGAGACACCATCGGCTGGTCTGGTGCATTGCGGGAGTCGGACGTCGGCTGCCGCCCCCGATAGTGAGTCGGTGATCTGGACCCCATCGCTCGGCTAGTCGAGAACAGAATGGGTCTGCCCGACCGGCACACCTTCGGTCGGATAATGCCGGCAGCTAACGTCGGCAGTCGTCGGTCGATGCAGTCGGTAGAGTCAGACGTCGGTCGGACAGACCCGAGGGTGAGTCGACGTAAAAGGGGTTGGTCGGTATATCCCAACAGCTGCCCCCCCCACTCCTGAGTCGGATGTCACGCTGGCCAGCGTCTCCGCGTGGGCGACGGCTTCGGACGAAAGGAGTGGATATCCATCATGCCGTATTCTGATTCTGGAGTTCCATCATGTCACGCTCAGACTCTGTCGACCGTACCAATGAACGGTCTGATGTCAGATGTCCCATTGGTATCAGATGTCCCATTGAGAACAGGAACCGCCGTTTCCGCCGTCTTCTCGGGAACTTGAACCGCCATCTCCTCGGGAACACAAACCACCGTCGGTTAGTGAATCCCGAGACACGATTTTTTTTTACCACGTGACAGGGGGCCATTGGGCCGAATCCGTTCACGTGGATGGAGGCGACATAGCCTGATCTGGTGGTGGATGCGTCGAATCGTCAGACTGAGGAAGGGCCCAGGCGCCGACACGTGTCGGCATCCGAAAAGCCCTCATCCGGTGTACTTTTATCTCGACCGTTGATGGGCCTTATATATGTGCGGCCACTTACATCCAAAATTTCACTTTTACTGCAAATTTGCTTCTGGCACTGAGGCTTTGTCGAGTAGTCCCCCAGTTCCAGGCAGCTGTCTTCATCCTCTTCCTTTGAGTTCTTCCCGAAGTTTTCTGTTCTTGTCTCCTTACACCCTTCCTCCTTTGTCGTTTTCTTTTTGTTCTTCTTTCTGGGACTAGCATTATGGCTAGAACCTCTCCCCGAGGGAGTCAGTTGGGGAACCCGACTGACGACTCTCGATCGACCTCGGAGGTGGAGGTTTCTTCACTTTTGGGGGCGAACGTCGAACAGCTCAGGGAGCAGTTCAGTATCTCAGAGCAGTTCGAGCTCTTCTCCCCTAGGGCTGAGGGTCGGGTTAACAATCCACCTCTAGGCCAGGTGGCCTTCTATGTCGAGGACCTTCGGGCATGTCTTCATTTTTCGATTCTGGAGTTCGTCCGGAACATCTTGGATTACTACGGGCTCTGTCCGGCGCAACTGGCGCCGAACTCAGTCTGTCTGATAATCAGTTTCACCTTGCTGTGTCGGCTTTTGCCGATCTATCCTCGTATTTTTCTCTTTCGGACATTCTTTATCCTCCGACCCCACTCGAAAGCCTGGGGGTGGTGGTTCTTTAGTCCCCGAAAGGGCCTCTCGTTCATTACTGGTCTTCCATCGTCGATCCACGGATGGAAGAATCAGTTTTTCTTTGCTTCCTCCTCACTACCTTGGGGGTTTCCTTCCCCCTGGGGTGATCCTCGGACTCAGCCAAATGAGAACAGTCGGGTGGAGGCTGGAGACCGAGAGGATTTCCATCGATTCAAGGACGTGTCGGTACCGAAGCAGAGGGAGCTCGTCACCAAGCAAGCTCTGTACGACGGCCTGACTCCGGTCCCGCATTTAGGTACTGTTTGGTCGGTCGGTCGTTTTTGTCTTTTTTATCTGTCTTTGGACTTGTGCTGATCCTCTGTTAAAATTGCAGGCATGCCGCCGAGGGTGAGGCTGACAGATGCCGACATTCGGCAACATGCAGCGAGGAAGAGGCCGGCTACTGGGGCCAGGCCCTCACGGCCTCCCAAGAGGCCTCAGATAGCATCCCCGACTGACACGACGGCAATGCGGCCTGACTCTGAACATGCTTCGGGCTATGAGCTGGTTATCGCACTGTCGGTGCCGGTGATGCCGCCCGAAGCACCATCCGAGGGACGGGCGGTCGAGGGAGCAGCTGAAGGGGTGTCGGCTGCACAGCCCATAGAAGAAGTTCGGGTTGAAACACGCGAGCCCGAACGACCTGCATCGGCGGCCGTCGCGGCCTCGGAAGGGACCCAATAGAGCTCGAGCCTCCCATCTTTTCCCAACTTCAGGGCCTGGGCGGCTGAACGAGGGAAGGCCCCGATGGCGTCGGGCAACGACATAAGGTCGGCCGACCGCACCGCATCGTCCGACGTCCAGCTTCCCGAAGGAGCGTCGGCCCTGGCAAACCACGATTTGGCCAGGATGTTGTGTCAGGCGACCATCCTCCCGACCGATCGGGAGATCATGAAGAGTCGGTGGGTGTCCGACATGCTTTCTTCCTTCTACCCGACTATGATTCAGGTGAGCTCCTCTTCTTCCCTTTTCATTTTCATTATTATTTTCTATTAGTTCTATCTTCTGACAATCGGCCTGTTACTAGCAGCTAATCTACAACATGTCCGAGCTGGAGGCCGGGTATCGGAGGTTCGACGATCTCTGAGTGGCTTGGAAGAATAGGGTCGAGGCAGTCGAAGCTGAGAAGGCGACGTTGGTCGATCAGCTGAAGTCGTCGGTCGACCAGGATGCTAGGCTCGAGGAGGAGATCTCCCGACTTACCAACGGCCTAGCCACCTCGAAGGCCGAGCTTCAGTCAGCTCGGGAGCAAGTTCGACGCAAGACTTGCTCCGTCCACCGACTGCGGTGTGAGCGGGACGGCTGCGTCAGGGAGCTTGAGGTCGAGCGCGAACAGCTTCGCGTCAGCCTGGAGAACCTCTCTAAGGCTGAGGAGAACTTATCCTCCACCCAAGCCGATGCCGATATCGCGAAGGTGGAGGTGGAGTCGGCCAGGGAGGCGCGGAGTCGGGCGGTGGAGGACTTTCGAGGCTCGGACGAGTACCGGGAGGAGCTCCTGGAGAGCGGCTTTACCTCCTATCGGGTGGGCTACGAGGATGCCTGGGATGCGATCCGGAGTCTACACCCGGAGCTCGACTTGAGCGGCGTCGTCCCTCCAGGGTTGGAAAGCCAAGCCGCAGAGGAGGAGGCCGACCCACAGCCGACGGAAGCAGTTGCCAAAGGTGGGGCGGCTCCGACCCTCGATCCTTCTCCGACCCGAGTGGGCACGCCTGTTGCTCCCGAGCTCTACCTGGTGGAAGAAGCCGACTCCGACGAATAGTCGAAGTGTCCGCACCATTACCTTTGTACTTTTTTCTTCTTTTTTTGCTTTCCGTTTAGTCTTCGATATCTATAATTGGGCTTCGTCCCAATTTTGTAATCGAGATTCGTCCCAATTTTGACTTAGTAAAAATCAAAGACTTCTCACTTTTTACCATTTATAGTTAAATGTGTTTGATCATCCGAACCATCTCTGGGTACATAGGTCGTAGTTCCGATATGTCTCATTAGGACGTTCGGTAGGATCCAGCATAGCCGATCAAAGTGATCAGTGGCGTGCGCCCCGCTAAGGGTAGAACAAGCTCCGATCACAGGTCAGCATTCCGTCCGCCGTGCAGGCTGCTTAGGATCCAATGGTCGAGAGTCATACAGATCGTAGGTTGAGCATCTGTCGCCCGGACCTTGGTCGGGTGCGCACATGGGCCCGGGTGTCAGCCAATCCCCGAACGTGGCTCGTCAACACGACCGTTCCGTAGAGTATGATAGTCGAGTAGCGTCCGATGCATTCAGATAAGGCAACGATGGCAAGTTGAATACCCATCGTCTGGCCCTCGGTCAGGCGCGTACGTTGGGACATACGATAAACGGTGGCAAGTCGAATATCCTTCGATCGATCATGATCGGATTGATTTGTCGCAAGTCGAATATCCATTGCCTAGACCTTGGTCGGGCGGGTACGTCACAGTCGTCTCGGCATTTTGCCCTTTCTTAGTCAAAAGTTTGGCAAGTTAGCCAACGACGTTGGTCGAAGCCCTTTGCCTTCAGAGGTGGGGGGCCGTCGTGGACATTCCACTCCCCCGATCCCTGTTGTAGAATCCGATATGTCATCGGTGATCGGGACGTA
Source organism: Elaeis guineensis (assembly GCF_000442705.2). Taxonomy (NCBI): domain Eukaryota; kingdom Viridiplantae; phylum Streptophyta; class Magnoliopsida; order Arecales; family Arecaceae; genus Elaeis; species Elaeis guineensis. The sequence continues at coordinate 38,252,494 of NC_026002.2, forward strand.
GATTGAGCTGTAGATTCGACGATCGAGTCGTAGATTTGGCGATCGAAGCGTAGGTTTCTGATGAGATGTAGGGCTCAAGTCGGGACGTCAAAGCTCGTACTTCAGGCGAGAGCCGACTCTCGGCGGAGGGCCAAACTTCACGGACTCTGGAGTTCTGAAATCGTATTGTATTCTGAGCAAGAAGGGCGTACGGAGTTTATTGATAATACAATTTCAGGTTGTCAGCATTTCAAGTTTGAAGAATAGTCATCCCTTCTAAGGTCTCAAGTCGGTAGGCGCCCGACCTGCAAGTGTCGGTTATCTTGTAGGGTCCTTCCTAGTTCGGGGATAGCTTTTCTTGATCCTGAGGCTTCGAGACTTCCGTCTTTCTCAAAATCAGGTCTCTGGGTCTGAAGCACTTCGGTTTGACTTTAGCGTTGTAGTATCGGGCCACTCTCTATCGGTAGGATGCCATGCGGAGTTGAGCCTCATATCGGAGTTCGAAAAGGAGATCCAAGTCAGCTCTCCGACACTCAGAGTTGTCTGGCTCATAGTATTGCTTGACTCTATTTGATGGTAGCCCGATCTCCAGTGGGATCATCGCCTCCGTCCCGAAGGCCAGGTTGAAAGGAGTTTTCCCGATCGGGACACGAGGTGTCGTTCGATATGCCCACAGGATCGAGTGCAACTCTTCGACCCAGAGACCTTTGGCTTCGTTCAGTTGGGTCTTCAACCCATACAGAATGGTCCGGTTGGTCACCTTGACTTCTTCGTTGGACTATGGATGGCCGACCGAGGTCAGCTTGTGCATGATATAGAATCTCGTGCAAAACTCTCTGAAATCATTGTTGTTGAATTGTCGCCTGTTGTCGGTAATGATGGTGTGCGGTAGCCCGAACCTAAAGATGAAGGCTTTTTGAACAAAGTCTTCCATCTTGCGTTCGATGATTTGCGCCAGGGGTTCGGCCTCCACCCACTTGGTGAAATAGTCGATGGCGACAACTATAAATTTTCTCTGACCAGACGTCGGAGGGAAATGACCAAGTATGTCGATCTCCCATTAGGTGAAGGGCCAAGGGGCGACGAGGGTGATCAGTTGGTAGGTGGGTCGGTGTTGCAAATTAGCATACTTCTGGCATGGCTCGCACTTCCAAACCAGGTCAGCCACATCTTTCTTCATGGTGGGCCAGTAGTAATCCTGCTGCAGGACTTTGTAGGCTAAGGATTTGCCCCCCAGGTGACTCCCGCAAATCCCTTCATGCACCTCCCTGAGTGCATAGTCCACATCCGACGGTCTGAGGCACCGTAGCAAGGGAAGGGAGAACGACCTTTTGTAGAGTTGTCCATCCATCATCACGTACTGGGAGGCCACCCATCGGAGTCGCTTGGCTTCCGTAGGGTCTTCGGGGCTTGTTCCGTCAGTCAGGTACTGAACGATCGGGTCCATCCAGCTTGGCTCGATCGTCAGTTGCAATATCTTCTTAGCCCTGTCGATGCTCGGTTGCTCGAGACTCTCCACAAGTGTCCTACCCAAAGTGTCATAGGCTGATGTCGCAAGTCTGGAGAGTGCATCAGCTCGAGCATTCTCCGATCTGGAGATGTGGGAGATCTCGAGATACTTGAGGTGTGCCACGAGATCTCTAACCTTTTGGAGATACTTCACCATGGTTGGGTCCCTCGCTTCGAATTCGCCTCTGACCTGCCCCACAATCAGCTGGGAGTCGGAGAAGACTCTGAGGCTGTCAATCCCGAGCTCCTGCACCATTCTCAAGCCAATGAGAAGTACTTCGTACTCGGCTTTATTATTGGAAGCTTTGAAGTTGAATCGGAGGGCATACTCGGTAACCACCCCCTCTGAGTTGGTGAGCAGGAACCCGACGCCACTCCCTTGGGCATTGGAAGCTCCATCTATGTGTAACACCCAGGTTGACCTGGGGTCACATCCGGAGGTCGTAGCTTCTCTGGAGCTCCCATCTTCCGGCATTTGGTCGGCTGTCGGGCATTCCGCAACAAAGTCGGTCAGGACTTGGGCTTTCAAAGTAGGACGCAGTCGGTACTGGATGTCAAACTCGCTCAACTTCTCCGCCCATTTCGCCAGTCGTCCTGATATGTCGGGGCGAAGGAGGATCGCCCTCAGGGGTTGGTCGATCAGGACCACGATGGCGTGTGCTTGGAAATATGGACGGAGTCGTTGCGCGGATATGACCAGGGCAAATATCATCTTTTTCGCCCTTAAGTATCGAGTTTCAGCCTCGTGGAGCACCTTACTGGTGTAGTATATGGGCTGGTGAATTTGGCTCTCACTCTTCCGGACGAGTACCGAACTAACAGTCTCTGGGGAGGTAGCCAAATAAAGATACAATGTTTCTCTGACTTCTGGCTTCACAAGCAGGGGCGGAGAGATCAGGTACTTCTTCAGATCTTCAAAGGCTACCCGACACTCATCCGACCATGTGAAGTCTTTCGTCTGCCTCAGGATTTTGAAGAATGGGAGGCACCTCTCAACCGACCGAGAGATGAATTGGCTGAATGCGATGATCCTTCCATTGAGCTGCTGCACCTCCTTTTTGGTGTTCGGGTGCCGCATGTCGATGATCGCCTTTATCTTCTAGGGGTTGGCCTCGATTCCATGTTGAGAAATGAGGAACCCGAGGAACTTCCTCGAAGCTACCCCGAAGGCACACTTGGTCGGATTTAACTTCATCCGATGTTGCCGAAGGGTGCGGAAGGTTTCTTCCAAGTCTTGGACATGGTCTGAAGCCTATGCGCTCTTCACCAGCATGTCGTCCACGTAGACCTCCATATTATGCCCGATCTGATTCTTGAAGACTTTGTTGACGAGACGTTGGTAGGTGGCTCCGGCATTCTTCAGACAGAAGGGCTTGACTCTGTAGCAGTAAAGGCCCTTGGCGGTCACGAAGGCCGTATGCTCTTCGTCCTCGGGCGCCATCCAGATCTGGTTATATCCGACGAAGGCATCCATGAAGCTGAGCAGTCGATGTCCGAACGTTGCATCCACCAGTTGGTCGATCTTCGGTAGTGAAAAGCTATCCTTCAGGCATGCACGATTCAAGTCAGTGTACTCGATACAAATCCTCCACTTTCCATTGGCTTTCTTAACCATGACGACATTCGCAAGCCAATCGGGATAGGTGGTTTCTCTGGTGAAGCCGGCCTCGAGCAGCTTATCCACTTCCTCATCGATGGCTCTCTGTCTTTCGGGGGTGAATGCCCGTTTCTTCTGTCTCACAGGCTTCACGCCAGGGGCGATGTTAAGTCGGTGAGTCATCATCTCCGAAGGTATGCCGGGCATATCTGCTGCCGACTAAGCGAATACGTTGGCGTTATCCTCCAATAGTTCTATCAGCCACCGTCGCTCCGGGTCGGTCAACTGCGACCCGACCCAGACGACCTGCTCAGGGTTCCTCATCATCAGGATGGAGATTAGCTGTTCAGCCGGTTCATCCTGCTCCTCCTCTTCCCGTTGGTCCAGCTTGTCGACCGTAAGGGAGTCCTTCGACTCAGTGCTTTGAGTAGAGATCTGGAAGCATCGGCGAGCGAGCTGTTGATCTCCGCATATTTTTCTAGCTCTATTTTTAGTCGGAAACCGGACCAATAAGTGGTATGTCGAGACGATCGCTCTGAGGGCGTTTAGTCCGGGCCTTCCAAGTATGGTGTTGTAGGCCAAAGGTACTTGGATGATCGTGAATATCATGTGGACAGTGCTTTGCCGTGGTTCGGTCCCAGCTGTCACGGGAAGAGTAATTTCTCCTTCCACTGCGACGGCCTCCCCGGCGAAACCCACCAGGAGCGTGGAGACTCTCCTGAGTCGGTCGGTCGGCAGTCGCATTCGAGAAAAGACCGAGTAAAATAAAATATTAGTCGAGCTTCCATTATCTACAAGAATCTTTTTTACATCATAGTTCGCTATTGTCGCCGAGACAACAACGGTGTCATCATGGAAAGTTTGGATTCTCCGAGCATCCTCATCTATAAAGATGATTACATCATCCTGACGCGACCTCTTCGTCGACTCTCCTTCAGCAGTCGTTCCTCGATCCAGTCGTCTGGAGATCATGTTGATGACTCCAGCAGTAGGTTGATTATTCGCTGCCTCTTCAGTCGTTTGGGGTTGTCGGTCGGGAAGGGGCCGAGTCGGCGGGTCCCTTCGAAACTTTTCGAGATAGCCTCGTCGGATGAGGTCCTCTATCTTATCCTTGAGTTGGATGCATTGCTCGGTGGTATGACTGCGGCTTCGATGGAACCGACAGTACCTTCTCCGATCGAGGCCTTTTGCCTTCAGTGGCGGAGGCCATCGCAGATATTTCGCTCCTTCAATCTCCATCAAAATCTACGCACGAGGAGCAGAGAGGGGAGTGTAGGAGTCATACCTGCGATGCACCAGCTTCGAACTTCACCGTCGGGGCGATCTCGGGCTCCGCCTTTGGAGCGAGACTCGTTTGTCGGTCAGGGGCCTGCTGGATTCCGCAGGAGCCCGACCCTTCTTGCGCTTCTCCTTTTGGCCCGTGCTCTCGGTCAGGCGCCGGTCGGAAGCTCCTTCGTATGCGCGCATGTATTTGTATGCGCACTCCAGCAATTCAGCGTACGTTCGGGAGAAGGTCTTGTCCAGGGAGTATGTGAAGTGGGATCCCCTTAGCCCCCTCTTCATGGCCGAAATAACCATGTCTTCGATGAGGTCCTGGACCTCAAGCGTGACCGCGTTGAATCGGGCCATAAAGTATCGTAAAGTCTTATTTTCTCCCTGCTCGAGGGAGAAAAGACTGTCTGAGGTTCGCGACGGCTTTCGGCTGGTGCTGAAATGGACCGCGAAAGAATGTTCAAGCTACCCGAAGGAGTGGATACTTCTTGAGCGGAGGTCGGAGTACTAGGCCCTGGCAACCTTGCAGAGCGTGGCGGGGAAGCCGACGCAAAGGAGGGCATCGGTTGCCCCTTGGATTGTCATGAGAGCCTTGTAGCTCTCCAGATGGTCAATTGGGTCAGTGGAGCCGTCGTAAGGCTCTACGTGAGGCATCTTGAACCGACTAGGGATCGGTTCATCGAGGATGAATCGGGAGAGAGGTTGGGTGGTCCGAAAGTCGACGTCGTTCGACGACTTCTGTCCATCCACCTGGAGCTGGGCAAGCCGACGGTCAATTTCTTCGAACCTGCGCTCGTAGTCGTTTAACCGTCAGTGTTGAGAAACTCCAGAAGTCGATCCTCCCGATGAATTTGAGAGTGAGGTGGACGACGTCTGCAGTCGCTTCTCCTTCCTCGCCTGCTCCAGCTGGAAAGGAGAGGGATGTCGAGACCAACAGGCGTCACGCTGTGGCCGCCTCCCCCCTTCTTGGTGGGAGTGGTGAGACGGCTGCTCTTGAGGAGGAGATGGAAGTGGACGCAGGAGTCGGCGGCTGCTTCTGGATGGCATGGGATGCGCTACCGGTTGTTCTGCCGGCGGTCGAGGTAACTGAGTTGGTTGCTGCTGGAGATTTTTGACCGCATCCGTTAGAACGGTCATTTGCCACACGATCGCCGCGATCTGTGCCTCCGTGGTCACCGTCGGGTGTGGAGAGCTGGGCTCCGCCATGGAGGGTGAAGGAGTGGGCTCTTCCCGACGGAAAGAGCACCTCGCCGACCCGGTAGCTCTCGATCGCTGAGCTTTGATTTTCGTCATCTCGAGAGATCTCAGGAAGCTTGCTATCTTACCTCTGTCGAAGCTACCCCCCTTCCTGGTGCGCCAAATCTGTTGCGGCCAATCCCCCCATCGCCCGATCGCTGGTGTCGTGCACCTGCAAGAAAAGTCCACACTGACCGGAGATGCCTCCAGCGGGGATCCTCCGACGGTCAAGTCAAAGAGGAGACTAGGCAACAGTGAAAAATCAGGAGCTCAACGAGAGAGAGCTAGGGAGAGAGAGAGAGAGAGCTCAAGAGCTTAGGGAGCTTTGCCCCCTCAACACTGTTGCCTTACCCTATTTTATAGTAGAGCGCGGCGTGGTCCTGCCATTAATGGCGCAGACAACTGGAGAGTTGTCAAATCATCGGAGGCTGTCAGAATCGCCGCGGATTGTCAAGTCACCGTAGGCCATCAAATCACTGGGATTGACCTATGTCCTTGGCAGAACGATGCCCCAGGGCGGCCACGCCGCATGTCCTTGTCAGGACAGCAGCCCATAGCAGTCGTACGGTGTTTGAGGGGGAGCTGACTGACCATACGTTAGTATTCGGCTGCGGGACATCGGGTGACGATTCGGAGACACCATCGGCTGGTCTGGTGCATTGTGGGAGTCGGATGCCGGCTGCCGTCCCCGACAGTGAGTCGGTGATCTGGGCCCCGCTGCTCGGCTAGTCGGGAACAGAATGGGTCTGTCCGACCGACACACCTTCGGTCGGATGATGCCGGCAGCTAGCATCGGCAGTCGTCGGTCGGTGCGGTCGGTAGAGTCGGACATCGATCGGACAGACTCGAGGGTGAGTCGGCATAAAAGAGATCGGTCGGTATATCCCAACAGTACCATATTGTAAATTTTTTAAGCCATCTAAGTCATCTTATGCTTGATTTGTTTTTAATTGATCCTATATCTATATATTTATAAATGATTTTATTTTTTTATTCTATTTTTTTTTATTATACTATATATCCAACTCGACTTTCTCATTTTAACCATATTTATTTTGTACATTTATTATTTTCTAACTATCCAATATTTTGTACCATACTATATTATTGGCCAGATTTCTATCCTATAAAATTTTTTCTTTTAACTACCTGCAATCTTATGATTTCAGAGTTACAATTCATTATTTATTGAAAGTGTTTGCAGCCCAATGACTAGGATAATTTCCTTCCAAGAAATAGTGTGTTTTATATTTCATTATAAGGTCATATTTTTTATACATAACTAAAATCTTAGTTCAAATTATATAATGTTTTTTTTTTGTGCATCGGAGTTTCCAAAAAGCTGGATTGGAATGTGGTGCAACTCAAGCTGGATCAACTTTCCCCGGAACCGAGTCATGTGTATAGGTTGCGTAATCTTACGCTCAAAAAAGAAAAAAAAGAATATAAAATAAGTCAATTGGGTATGTTGCATTTCCATTGAGTCAGTTTAATCGAATTTAATATTTTTTGGTGCAATGGAGTCTCTAAAAGCTGGACTGAAATATTATGCGACTTAAGCTAGATTAATTTCTTGAAAATTTTTATAAGATGGACTTCCATTGATTATAAATTGATTTCTTATTCTCATTTATTATAAAAAATTATGGACTAAGTTGTCATCTGAATGAATGGTTAAAAAGCTCATGATTACTTGTGACCATATTATTTTGGGTCCTATTGTCTTAATCATATAATGTGGCAAATATCAGTATAAGTTTGACTTATCAAATGGGCTCTGTAATGGATGGATCCATTAGCATTATTAACTGAACTAGGTCCCCTCTCCACTCCTATATATATCTACAAAAATTTTAGGACATTAAGATCCTAACATTCCTAGGACAGAACACATCCCATTGAGGAGACAGGCATAAGTTGCAGAAGGAGAGGAAGATCTATGTCTCCATTGTTTATTTCTTCTTTTGTAGGATGGTGATACAATGATTACTAATGGCTACTCAGAGATTTTAAGGTATGATTTATTGATTGGATTTTATTTTTTTGATTTCTTGAAAGATTTTCTTGTATTCTAATATTTTGTATGAGATCCATGAGAAAATATTCTTCAATAAATTTTCAACAATTGGTACCAGAGCCCGAATTTTTGTAGAAGATTAGAATCAAATAAAGAATCATAGTTTTTTTTTTAAGTGGGAAGAATTAAAGTTTTGGTATACAATAAAAAAAAAAGGTAAAGGATCGGTGGTTCTTCCTGCCATGCCCTCCTCTTTCCACGGCTGATGGCTCCTTGCCATTTGGCAAAGCCACAATCAGAGATCGACCAACGATGTCTAGCAGATAGTGACCAGGATGAGGTGGTGGTCGAGGGCCGTTGATCCCCATATGGATCCATAGATCCAAACACAAAAAAAAGGGGAATCGAGAAGAGCGACGGTTCCTACCTCTGTGCTCTCCTTCCCCACAAGGACCACAGGTGGCCGTCCGGCTAAGTGGCGATGGCCTCGACGGGCAGTGGTGTCGGGCGTCAAGCCCTCCTTTCCTCCCATTAAAGAAAAAAAAAAGGTTTTGAAGTGCCAGCCGAAGGAAATATGCGGTAGTGCTATGCATGTAATTTTAAAACTTTGATGCAGCGAAAAGAAAAGATTAAACAATTTAATCTTAATACATAAAATCTAATCTAAACTACCATGTGATGATCTATGATATGAAAAATATGCAGTTTAGATCTAACAACAAAAATATATATCGATCTCATCGATGCTAAAATCCTAGATCTAACTATTAGATCTATCAATATGATCAAGATAGATTAGAAACAATTATCAAACGAATTAGATCTTGATCTTCTCTGATCCAACACTTGGAGAGGATGTTTCTCAGGTCACTCATAGCCACACGAAATCATTTGGCCTCTACAAAAAAATCCACATGAAGACTGACGCAGATCAGGGGCATGGAGGTGCTAGCCTGCAAGCAACTTCGATGGCTGATCTCTCTCTTTTTCTTCAAGCACCTTGGACATTCTAAAAGATGAAGAGATCTGGAGAAGGAAGAGAGGAGGAGGAGAGGAGCTCTGAAAAAATAAAAATCAGCAAGGGAATTGATGTTTGATGCCAAGAAGAGGGCCACCATTTTTATAGGCAAGGAATTAGGGGTTTCATCCAAGGGAGGGCGCCAAGAGTCCACGCCAAAATACTTTTTGGCATCCCAAAAAAACCTCTTTAATGTGAAGAAGAATTATAGTATCTCACATGCCCAAGATCTCTCCAAAAAAAATGAAAAAAAAATTTATTAAGGTGCCAACAACCTTGTATCAAATTTTTTTTCTTATTTTCATTGTATCTCTAATTCGGATCGTATTCGAATTAAGCAAGAGATAGGATTATGAGTCATCAATTATTGCCACCCATCCTTATTGGGTTTACTACTTTGATGCCAAAAAGATCAAGCCAAATCTAATTTGGCATAGGAATAAGGGCATGGGTCCAAGTATGGCGCAAGGAGATAAGTATAGAGTCCTAGTCGATTTGGACTCTTTATTTCTAATTCAATTCTAATCTAAATCAAATTTGGATTGAATTCACTGATAAAAATGAACCTAATCCAATTAAAAATCTAAATATCTCAATAAATTCTTAACTCAATTAGGAATTGGCTGATTTCAAACTTTGATTGAATCAGGATCAAATTTTTTTTGTAATCAAGATTGATCATATCAAACCTAATCTGAGTCGAACTGAATCTAATTCAGTTAGACTTGATCCAAAGCTCTTTACTCAATCAAATTGAGTTAAATAATAATCTAATTACTAATTAATTTTCTATAAATAGTAGAGTCCCAGTCTCAGTGGGACTCTCCTCCAGAGTCCCAGTCTCAGTGGAATTCCTCACCAGAGTCACAATCCAATTGAATTCTTCAGCTATCAGATCTAATTAAATCTTTTAATGCATGTGATCCTATAGATTCAAACCTAAGCTGGTAGCATATGAGCAATTTTCTATACCAATCGATGTAACTATCTAGCAATGGTGACCCGACGTCCGAATAGGTCGAAGTATTGCAAAGTAATATTCTAGAACCTACTGGTATATGGTTACCGTATAATTCATCCCTTTGATCCTAATGCTCAAGGTGACCTAGGATTTCACTGTCAATCCTAATTTAGTCGATCATATTGTATTTCAACTTTTCAAATCCATCTTATGAATTATAATGATCAAGATTTTACTAAATTGAAATACACTGATGCATATCTCCTACTAATTCAGAGGGATCAATTCCATCTTAACTCATACACCGACTTGATAAGTACTTGACTACACCCAGTGTCTTTCCATCACTGAGTTAGAAACTCAGATGATTTGGTATTAAAATACAATGAGTTACTTACAAGTCATCATAGTGGTCTCAGATCTGAGGGATACTTATATCCATACCTTTCACGAGCTACTCTTGACAGCAGAGTGCTCGATAAATAGTCACATTCGATACAAATGTACTCCTATATTCTATCTGCATGCTATAATAATGTCTCTACACTCCTTGGTGAAGAGGACAACCAACTCATATGGCATACAACGATCTATACTCGATATTGCTATCATCCTATTAACAGCATATCATTTGGTCGCGAATATTTTTAAGAACTAAACGACAAATCCTCCTTCGTCGATTAATTATATAGTCCTAAGGACTTTATTACAATACAAAAGTTCAAAAATGGATAATTTATAAAAAAAATATCAAATAATTTTTATTAATAAAAATTCATATATAATTTACAAGAATGAGCACAATCGTCAACAGACTGACGATTGGCTTTGAGACATATTTTCCAACAACTCTTACTTGGACTAAAGTCAATCGGTATAGTATCGAATATCCATCTTCAACTTATGATCATCAAACTTCTTGATTCTGAGAGCTTTAGTAAATGGATCGGCTAGGTTCTCCTTTCTGTCGATCTTCTGAAGATCGACGTCACCTCGATCCATGATCTTCCAGATAAAGTGATAGCGGCACAGAATATACTTGATGTGCTGATGGGATCTCGGCTCCTTGCCTTAAGCAATGGCTTCAGTATTATCACAGTACAACAAGATAGGGCCATCAATGGAGGGTGCCACTCCAAGCTCATCGATGAACTTCCACAACCATATAGCTTTCTTCACATCATCGGATGCCGCGATATACTCCGCTTCGCAAATAGAGTCAGCCATAGTATACTACTTGAAACTTTTTCAACATATCACTCCATCATTTAGGATAAAAATATAATCCGACACACTCTTGCTATCGTCATGATCTGATTGAAAGCTGGAGTTGGTAAATCCCACTAGTTTCAAGTCAGTTTTACCATACATAAGCCACTGATCTTTAGTATTTCTTAAATACTTAAGAATAATCTTTACGACCTTTTAGTGATTCTCTCCTGGATCAAACTGGTATCTACTTACTACCTCTAATGAGAATGCCACGTCTGATCTCGTACATATCATGGCATACATGATAGAATCTACTGTCGAAGCATATAGAATTCTACTCATATGCTTTCTCTCTTGAGGAGTTGTCGGACAATCCTTCTTCGAGAGAAAAATTCTATGGTCTATCAGAAGATAGCCTTTCTAAAAATTCTCCATGCTAAACTGTTTTAGTATGGTATCTATGTACGTAGATTGGGAGAGTCCGAGCAGCCTCTTAGATCTATTCCTATAGATCTTCATCCCTAAGATGTAGGCTGCTTCTCCCAGATCTTTAATGGAGAATTATGACGACAGCCATATTTTTATTCTTTGTAATGCAGGGACATCATTCTTAATTAGGAGAATATCATCCACATATAACACAAAAAATATAATTATTGAACCATTAGCCCACTTATATATGCAGGGTTCCTCTCCATTCCTAACGAAGCCATACATTTTGATTACCTTATCAAAACGTATGTTCCAACTCCGAGATGCTTGCTTCAATCCATAAATAGATCTCTGAAGCTTGCATACCTTAGATTGATCTGTGGATGTGAACCCTTCAGGTTGTATCATATACACCTCTTCGTTCAGCTTTTCATTAAGAAAAGCTGTCTTCACATCCATTTGTCAGACTTCATAGTCCAGGTATGCTACTATCAGAAGCATGATCCGAATGGACTTGAGTATTACTATAGAAAAAATATCTCATCGTAGTCAATATCATAATGCTGACGATAACCTTTGACAATCAAACGGACTTTATAGGTCTTCACCTTCTCGTCTGCATCCCTCTTTCTTTTGAAGACCCATCCTATGGGTTTAACCCCCTCAGGTGGGTCAACTAATGTCCATACATTGTTGACCTTCATGGATCCATTTTGAATTTCATGGTTTCAAGCCATTTATTAGAGTCGGACCTCGGCATCGCATCCATATAGGTGATTGGATCCTCATCGTTCTTGAGTTCAACAGGATCTCCATCCTGGATTAAGAAACCTAAGTATCTGTCTGACTGATGCGGTACTCTATCAGATCACTTTAAGGATATTTGTGTATTGGGCTTCAGATTTGATCTTATCAAATTCAGTTCAGATTCAATCATTGGTGTCAGTTCTTTTACTTATCGAACTTCATCAAGCTCGATTTTAGAGGTACTTATTCTTTCATTAAGGAATTTTTTTTTCAAAAAGTATGCTTTATTGCTAACACACACCTTTTGTTCAGCAGGCAGGTAAAAGTAAAATTTTCTCATTTTCTTAGGGTACCCTATGAAGTTATATTTATCAGTTTTAGGATTGAGCTTGTTAGTTTGTAATCATTTAACATAAGCCGAATACCCCCAGACCTTAAAGTAAGAGAGGTTCGACCTACGTCCTGACCATATCTCATATGGTGTCTTACTAACTGACTTGCTCGAAATATTATTGAACACAAAACAGACTGTTTCAAGTGCATATCTCCAAAAGAAGATCAACAGAGTGGCAAACCCCATCATGGATCGAACTATGTCCAACAAGGTTCGATTTTTTCTTTTCGGGATGTCATTATACTGTGGTGTCCCTGGAGAGGTTCATTGAGAGAGAATCTCATTCTCTTCTAGATATGTCAGAAATTCACTGAAAATGTATTCACCCTCTCGATCGGATCGAAGAATTTTAATATTTTTTTTAGATTATTTTTCTACTTCATTATGGAACCATTTGAACATTTCAAATGATTCGAACTTGTGTTTCATCAAGTAGATATACCAATACCTAGACAGATTATCTGTGAATGTAATAAAATAGTTATTCCCTCCTCTAGCACATGTGCTCATGGATCCACATATATCAGTATGTATCAGACCTAGTACATCACTGGCTCATTTATCTTTTTCAATAAAAAATGACTTGGTCATCTTTCCAAGCAAGTAAGACTCACAGGTAGGTAATGATTCATAATCATTTTTATCAAAAATCTTTTTTTAAGCTAATCTGTTCATCCTATTCTTGTTGACATGATCTAGCCTACAATGCCAAAGGTATGCATCCATGATATCATCTATTCTAGGACATTTATTTGAAATATACATTACATTAGGCCTAGATACAACATAGATATCATTGTTCAACTGTTCATGCAAAATTATAACACTATTTAAAATGATATCATAAAAATTTTTCTTTGTTGATATTTCATAATCAGACTTGGTCAAAAGGTCTACAGAAGTAACGTTCAAAAGAAAACTAAGACAGTAATGACATTCATTTAGAACAACGTAATGTGACTCGAATATAAGCTTGATGATTTCTAAAGTTAGAACTGAAATCTTTCATCTCCAACGTTCAAAAATCTCTCACCATCTTCAAATCTCCTATTGATCTGAAGATCCTGCAATGAATTGCAAATATTAATAGGGCTTCCAATATCTAATACCCAGGTCATTGTATCAAAAAAAGAGAAGTTACAAGGTGTTATCACATAAGTATCTTATCCAGTAATCATTTACTTCTTCTTTTTTGGCCTGTTTGAGTCAAGGAAAGCTTTGTACTAAGGACAGTTCCTCTTTCAGTGATCTTGCTTCTTACAAAAAAAGTACTTTATCTGACTTTGATCAGCCTTGAACTTGAATTTCTGGGATTGACTCTCAGCACCTGACACCTTCTTATTCTTTTTCTTTTTTTTTTTTAAAAGGACGATGACTATCCGAAGAAGATCCTCCCACTAAATTCACCGTCTCCTTGTGGAGCTGGTGATCCATCTCAAAAGTTTGTAACAATCCCAACAGACTGTGATAGTCGACTACAGGCTTCGTTATTCTAAAATAACTGAGAAATGGTAGATAGGACTTGGGTAGAGAGTTCAGGATCACATCCTTCCCCAACTGTTCATGCAAAGAAAAGTTGAGCTTGCTCAATTTTTTCAATCTGTTCGATCATGTACAATATATGATCGGTGATAAATGTACCCTCCCTCATCTGGGCATTGAAAATGACGCAACTAGTCTTGTGCTGCTCAATATCATCCGGAGTGCCAAAAGATTCTCTCAACACTTGGAGTATTTTCTCTGACTGAGCCTCTTCAAATTTTTGACTGAACTCATCATTCATGGAGGCCTGCATAATGCAACGAACCGTAGTGTGGTCATTGAGCCACTTCAAATAAGTATCTCAGACCGCACCTCTAGCACTGGGAGCAGGCTCCTCAGGTGTCGGATCCATAATCATATATAGGATCTGCTCGTACTCTAAGATAATTTTAAGCTTTCGATATCAGTTATCGAAATTTGGTCCGATTAATTTTTTACTATCCAACAGTGATCAGAGCGACAAGTTTGAGGCCATATCTGCACACACAAGAAAAACATAAAACCTAATCAGTATACAAATTTATTAATACTCAAAATTTAGACTTTAGTCTAAAGATTCTTTCATTATTTTATACGAATTGATAGCCTCTACCTCCAATTCGAGGAATTACCTAAATTCTTTAGCGGGTATTGAATTAATCCACATAGATTGCATATAAGCTTGAGGATAGCTCGATCAACTCATATGCATCTATGGGTAGGTTCTCAATTAATTATTTCTCCAAACAACTTTTAGTAATTAATTTAGCCTCAAATTTTATTTCAGCAGGCGATGGGCCTCCACTGAAATTTTTGGTTAGATCAAACCATTAATATGAACCTACTCAGTATTTCTAGCCAAAGAATGATCAGGCCCGAGGATGGCTCGGTCAATCCAACCATTCATCAGATAGTATAACAGAATCATTATATGATGAATGATAATTTCATCATTCAGAGAGAACATCAGACGGATGGCGCTTGCATTGTTAATCAGAAATAATAGATCCATTACTATTCACTTTAATGAAAGGCTATGATCTAGTTATCACTATAACTAACTCATTTTAAGGACCTAATAATTTAGAAGATTTAATTAATTTTAAGAAGAGAGAAGAGAAGATCAATCAGTAGACCATAATTCTTTCATTGACTTCACCAAGTCACTGAATCAGGTTAGAGTCATGCTGCTTGAACTGCATCGAGATCAGTCACACTAATCAACCTTAATAGCACGAGTTAACTCGAATCACTTAACAATCTAATCAAAATCTAATTCACTAAATTGGTCAGATAAGTGAAATCGATGGGAGGGTCTGCTAAGCTTGTCTTAGACACCATCGAAATGACCAGGTAAGTCACTTCCAATTAAAAATTATTGATCGAAATATCAAACTTATCTTAGACATCAATTGGTTAATTAGTTTCGATTTAACCAACCTAATGATTCAGATTCAACCACTGAACCACAATCAAGATCTATTTGGTCTAATCAAAGATATAGACTTGATCATCTGCAACTATTGTATTAGAGAAATCATGATTAATCTAATTCAATATTTAGTTAGACTTAATCAATTTCTCCATATGGTCAATCAATTCTTTGATTCTAACCTTAGGTCTAACTCAATTAAAGAAAAAAACCTGATTTGAGCTAACATATACCCCATATTTTATGCAATATCATTAGATCTCAAATCACAATTCTAGATTTAATCAATCCAATACTTAATTCTTAATTAAGTTTTACATCAATATGGTTAAGGTTTTGAAAATAATTTTCATGTAAACTCTTTTACATTAAAACATAAAATTTTTTAGATCAAATCTAAATTTTTATGATTTTAAATCAAAATAATTTTGATTAATCAAGATTAGATGTAACTAGTTTCTTTGCAACTTACATTATATATAACAACACTTGAGATTTCAAGATCTAAAATTTTGTAAGAAAATAAAATTTTTTCTTTTCATTTTTTTCTTCATGGGACCTCATAGTGGCACCCCTACACGCCATAAAAGCATCTCATTGAATAGAAGAAGAGGGTCATGAAATCCTATTTGCTCCTATGATCGGACAGCCTAGTAATTATCCAATCTGAGTACTTTGCTACTCAGAACATCTAATCTAAACATGATAAAAAATAGATCTGAAAATAAATATATTTAGATCTAATCTAAATCATAAATAGTCATATCTAATATCATAAATTTAGATCTCAAGATATAATAAATCATATCAAAATAATCATGCTCTGATACCAATTGAAGGAAATATATGATAGTGCTATGCATGCAATTTTAAAAATTTTGTACAGCAGAAAGGAAAGATTAAATAATTTAACCTTAATTACATATATAAGATCTAATTTAGACTACCATGTGATGATCTATGATATGAAAAATATATACTTTAGTTCTAAAAGCAAAAATATACATCAATCTCATCGATGTTGAAATCTTAAATCTAACTATTAGATCTATCAATATGATCAAGACAGATTAGAAATAATTACCAAACCAATTAGATCTTGATCTTCTCTGATCCAATGCTTGGAAATGATGTTCCTCAAGTTGCTCACAGCCACACAAAGTCATTCGGTCTTTACAGAAAAAATAATGCAAAGACTGATGCAAATCAGAGGCTTGAAGGTGCTAGCCTGCAAGCAACTTCGACGGCTGATCTCTTCCTTTTTCTTCAAGCATCTTAGACACTCCAAAGAATGAAGAGATCTAGAGGAGAAAGAGAGAAGGAGGAGAGGAGCTCTAAAAAAATAAAAACCAGCAAGAAAATTGATGTTTGATGCGAAGAAGAGGGCCACCCTTTTTATAGGCAAGGAATTAGGTTTTTCATCCAAGGGAGGGTGCCAATAGTCCATGCCAAAACACTTTTTGGTGTCCTAAAAAATTTCAGAAAAACCTCTTTAACATAGAGAAGAATTCTGGTCTCTCACATGCCCAAGATCTCTCCAAAAAAAAAAATGAAAAAAAATCATTAAGGCACCAACAACCTTCTTTGTATGAAAAAATCCCTTTCTTTGTTTTCATCTTATCTCTAATTCGGATCGCATTCCAATTAGGCAAGAGATAGGATTTTGAGTCATCAATCATTACAGCCCACCCTTATTGGGTCTACTACTTTGATGCCAAAAAGGTCAAGCCAAATCTAATTTGGCATGGGGATAAGGGCGTGGGTCCAAGTGTGGTACAAGGAGATAAGGATAGAGTCCTAGTCGGCTTGGACTCTTCATTTCTAATTCAATTCTAATCCAAATCAAATTTGGATTGAACCCACTCATAAAAATGAACCTAATCCAATTAGGAATCCAAATATCTTAATAAATTTCTAACCCAATTGGAATTGACTGATTTCAAATCTTGATCGAATCAGTACCAATTTTTTTTATAAACAAGATTGATCATATCAAATCTAATCTGAGTCGAATTGAATTAAATTCAATTACACTTGATCCAAAGTTCTTTACTCAATCAAGTTGAGTCAATTAGTAATTTTGTTACTAATTAATTCTCTATAAGTGTAGAGTCTCAATCTCAGTGGGACTCTCCTCTAGAGTCCCAGTCTCACTGGGACTCATGAGAGTCACAATCCAATTGGACTCTTCAACCATCAGATCTGATCAAATCTTCTAATGTGTGTAACCCCATAGGTTCAAATCTAAGCCAGTTGCATAAGAACAACTTTCTATACAAATCGATGTAATCATCTAGTAATGGTGACCCGACATCCAAATAGGTCGAAGTATTGCAAAGTAATATTCTAGAATCTACTGGCATATGGTTACCATATAATTCATTCCTTTGACCTTAATGCTCAAGGTGACCTAGAATTTAATTGTCAATCCTAATTTACTCGATCACATTATATTTCAACCTTTCAAATCCATCTTATGGATTATCTTGATCAAGATTTTACCAAATTAAAATACACTGATGTATATCTTCTACTAATTCAGAGAGGTTAATTCTATCTTGACTCAGACACCGACTTGATAAGTACTTGACTGCACCCAGTGTCCTTCCGTCACTGAGTTAGAAACTCAGATGGTCCGATACTAAAGTACAATGAGTTATTTATAAGTCACCGTGGTGGTCTCAAGTCTGAGGAATACTTATATCCATACTCTTCACAAGCTACTTTTGATAGCAGAGTGCTCGACAAATGATCACGTTCGATGTGAATGTACTCCTACATTCTATCTGCATGCCATAACAATGTCGCTATACTCCTTGGTTAAGAGGACAACCAACTCATATGACACACAACGATCTATATTCGATATTGCTATCATCCTATTAATAGCATATCATTTGATCGTGAATATTTTTAAGGACTAAATGATAAATCTTTTTTTGTCGATTAATTATAGTCCTAACAATTTTATTACAACACAGATGTATAAAGATGGATAATTTGTAATGAAAATACTAAATAATTTTTATTAATAAAAATTCACATACAATTTACAAGAATGAGTATAATCGTCAATAGGCTGATGATTGGCTTTATGACATATTTCTCAATAATTTACAAGTGGGATGGCCCTGATAGGCAGTGGTGCTGGGCGTCAAGCCCTCCTTTCCTCCCATCAAAGATAAAAAAAAAAAGGATTTTGAAGCGCCATCTTTCATCCCCACCGGTGGTGGGCGCCACAAATGAACCGCCGACCGATGGAGGTGGCCGGAGAGAGGCTGATGGACCATCTATTCAAGCTTCCCACCGACCGTCAGACCTGATTAGATAGAAGGGGAGTGCCTGCTCAAGGCACCCCTTCCACCATGCGATCCCAAGAGAGAAGAGTTTTAACTGGTTCAAGTTTTGAGTTTTCATCCAAAATCTGATCCGATTAGCTATTTTTATTGGTTTTATAGTCTTTTTGCATTTAAGACCATGTAGAATACATTATTTGATTTCAATTCTGTAAAGATTTATTACATAATTATATTTTGATCCGTACAATATAGTTTAATTGCATAAAGATCCTTAAATATGTCATTACAAATTTTGTACTCTCACATTTGGTTTGAATAATGATATATTTTTGTGTTGATCTCTGATTAAGAGGGTTGTGAATTTCAATGGATGATGACGACCAAAGTGACCCATCCATTGAGATTTATAAGATTCCTCTATTTGGTATTTAAAGGGATTAGACATATTAAATTTTAATTGATTGCTTGATACTGGTATATCAAGATGAATGCATGCATTTATAGGCATAGTTGGTGTTGATCTCTGATTAAGAGAGTTGCTGATTTCAATAGCTGATGACCATCAAAATGACCAATTCATTGAGATTTATAGGATTTCTCTATTTAGTATTTAAAGAGATTAGACATATTAAATTTTAATTGATTGCTTGATACTGATATATCAAGATGAATGCATGCATTTGTAGGCATAGTTGGTTGATCTATGATTTAGAGGGTTACGGATTTCAATGGATGATGACCACCAAAGTGACTTATTTGTTGAGATTTGCAGGATACCTTTATCTGATATTTTACGGGATTAAATATATTAATTTTTAATTTACTTGCTATTGGTGCATTAAATGAAATAAATGGATTCATGGGTATGACTGATTGATCCCTAATTGAAGACTTGTGGATTTCATTGATGGTGACCATCAAAGTAGCTCATTCACTGATACTTGCAAGATCTTCTATATGATGTTTTAAAAAAATTAAGAAGCATTACGAAATTATTGCATACAATCATCTCCCATAAAGGAGCTTATTGTGTGTTATAATTTTGAAGTGAAAAATTTTATGATTGGTGAATATGCATGGTCTAGAGATTCATTCTATCAAAGTAGATGGACCTTTAAAAGCTGATAATACCTTGCTAAGTTAATTTTACTAGGCCCTGGAGAGATACCTTATGTGGATTTTTTTTTTTTCAAAAAAAGTTTGTGGCATTGCACTAAGGGCTCTCATTACAATAATGCTTATAAAGATTTTCAAGCATATTTTATCTATATTTATCTATTGATTAACTGTATAAAGGTTGTTTGGCAGTTAGCACATTTGTATTAAATAACATTATATATTGAAAAGAGATACCTTATGTGGGTCACTCTTTCTAAAAAAAAATTATGGTATTGGACCAAGGGCTTTCATTAAAATGATGCTTATAATTTTTTTCAAACATAATATTGCTCATATTTGTCTGTTGATTAACTGCATAAAGATTGTTCAGTAGTTAGCACTCTGTTTTAAGTAATATTAATACTTCTATTAAGACTTTGATTGAAATAAACTATAAAATATGCGAACGTGAAATTGAGCTAGTACTATGTTAGATAGAATTTGGATGTTGCATTGAGTGATGATCCTCCATCTTAGTTCATTAGTGAGAGTACTATAGAATACAAACTATCTTCAAAAGGTAGTAGAGAGTGAATCATCTTAGTCTGAAAATCATGAAGAAGTCTATTTCTGATATCATTATGGATGTTATACTTAAGAATGGTGACCATAATTAATTCTTTAACCTCATTAGTAGGAGGTATGTAGAATCTGACAAGACAGAGTCAGGATAGCTAATAGATAAATTAATCAATATAAAGTATAATGGCATCATGGTGTTAGCTAGAGTTTAAATTATGAAACTAGAGAGTATTACACCTAAGCTTAATAATTTAAAATCTAATCGTGGTGGTAAATATTTTTGTCAATATGATGAATTTGACCAACAAGTGGGACTACTAACCAAATATTTAGGATAGTTGCTAAATACACCATTTCTGAAACTCTTGAACAAGATGGTGTGACTGAAAGACATAATTATACTCATAAAAAAATATATATTAGAAGTATAATGAATAAGTGTAATTTATTATGATATCCCTAGCATGAGTCCCTAAAGACTATCATCCATACCTTGAATAGAGTTTTTAGTAAGATACTTTCCAAGACACCTTTTTGAGTTGTCGGTTGGTAGGAAGCCTAGTACCAATCTTTTTTATGTCTGGGCTGTCTTATAAATGTTAAGTTGTATAATCTGACAATGATAGTTTGGATTAGAACTACTTGTTATTTGATTAGCTATTCAGATAATTTTGAAGGATATAGATTCTACTACCCTGATAGACATATCAAGATTGTTAAGTTTAATTATGCCTGATTTCTAGAGTTTGATATGCATCGATGATTACAGATGCTCTTATACTGAAGATATGACATTAAAAAAAATTCATTGTTCTTATTCTAGTTATTCTAGAAAATATTATATTTCATCTTAAAAAAGACAGTGAGAGAGCAACATCAGATATATGATCCAGTTATGGTATCTCCATAGATAATTAATGAAGTATCATTAAAGAAATCATAAAAGAAAAAAAGAAAAGAAAGCTGTCATTTCGAAGGACTATTTGGTTCATTTAGTTGAGAATGGCTATGGCCTTAGCCATGTGGTTACTTCAGTCTCATATGATTAGCTATTGTATGTTTCTAGTTAGCTAAGTAGCTTAAAGCTATATATGATGCAATACGGTTTATGGTTGAAATTAAAGTATGAGATCTAATGGCATTACCTGAAGGGTCTAAGTGGGCATTTAAAATTAAGAATGACTCTAAAGGTAAGATTAAATACTTCAATGCTAGATTGGTTGCATAACGATACATAAAAGAGGCATGAATTACAATGAGGCATTTTTTCAACCTCTTGTAAGGATTCTTTAAGTATAATCATGACATTGGTAACCCATTTTAACTTAGAGCTTCATCGGAAGAATTTTATACAAATCAATCATAAAATTTTGTTGAGAGTGGAAAAGAACATATGGTATACAGACCTAAAAGATATATCTATGGTCTTCAGTAGTCATCGAAAAAATGATATCTTAAGTTGATGACATTGAGCATTTTTTGAGATTGGTAGATAATAAAGTGGATCAATATATGAATCTTAAGATTAGTGGGAGTAATTTTTTTTTCTTTTTCTAGTATATAAATGCTATTTTGTTTGCCAGTAGTGACTCTATTGTAGCATAAGATCAAATTTTGTTATCTAAAATCTTTGATATGAAGGATCTGAGAGAAACTTTATTTATACTCGGTATTCAGATTTACAAGAATAATCTATGATATATTTGGGTTGTCTTGGATAGGTCACATTGATTGTATACTGAATGCTTTAGTATGCATAATTATAAATTTGAAGATATACCGTGGTCAAGGGAGATAAATTTAGTAGGAAACCAATATCCTAAGAATAATATAGAAAAGAATCCATGAAGAATATATTTTATTTAACTATTATGTATAGTCTGATGTATGTAAAGATTTATGCCAGATCAGATATAGCATATATGCGAATATACTTTGAGGATATACATAACAAATCTAAACATGGAGTATTTCGAACATAGCGAGGTATTTATAAAACAAATCATAACAAAATATATGCTGACTTTTGAAAGTCTGATCATCTTGAAATAATTGGATATTATGATTCTGAATTTTACTGATTGCGTGGGTGATATGAAATCTGATTTTACTATATTTTAATGATGGCTAGAGGAGCTATTTCTTAAAAGGTTCAAAACAAACTCTTATAGTATCTTATATTATGTTGGCAGAATTTGCAGCATGTTAAGAGCTGCAACTTATACTATTTTATTTAGAAACTTCATCCCAGAGTATATTATTATTGATTCTATCTTGAAACTATTTTAGATTTATTGTGATAATAATGCAGCTGTGTTCTTTTCAAAGAAAAATAAAATTTTCAGCATTCTTATTTATATAAAGATGGCAGACAGAGATTTGATTAAAGGGAGACATTGTAATTGAACATATAAAAATTGATGCAATGCTGAGAGACTCATGACCAAAGGACTTAGATTCATCATATTTAATAAACATATAAAAAATATGGATTTGTTGGAATCTTTTAATATACTTGGTTAGTGGGAGTATTATTTTTATTGAACATTATATGGATATCATAAAGTTTTTATTTTTTATTATTTTTATAATGACTTATTGCATTTATATTTTCATATGTTAATTGTAAATGCTATTTAAATGAAAGTTTTTAAGTATAAAGATATTGCTTAAGCATAAAAGTATGGTTTGAATCAAAGTCTTAAGCATAAAAGTACTACTTAAGTATGAAAATATTGCTTATGTTGTAATTGATATCACTAATATTATGATTCGCCTTGCGACGTAAAGGATTCATCTTAAGACATATGATGAAATTATGATATAAGTTTAAAATTGTTGTAGCTTTTATTGGAAAGCATAAAGGTGTTTTATTTGAAATCATAAAGTGGACTGATGATGAGCTTTATATATTTTGATCACATGGGTATAAAGTTTACACTATACGCACTACATCACTAAAATTCATATCGATAAGGTTACTAATATTTGTAACCATAGAGGGATCTAATATCAATAAATAGTATGAAGACTGCTATAATTCAATATTAGTGATTTTAGCAGACTGAATTTTGACTAAAGATATTATTCATTCAGGACATTTGCATATGTGGCCACATAAGGTACTCTTAGCCTGAGAGTCATTTTTTAAACTATATACAATAATTATATTTTCGTAAATAAAAAAAAGATCTTAATCAATATCGTCCAAGTGGGAGAATGTTGAAAATTTTCATAAGGTAAGCTTCCATTGATTATAGACCGATTTCTTATTTTGATTTGTTATAAAAAAATATGGGCTAGGTTGTCATCTGAATAAATGGTTGAGGAGCCAATGATTACTTGCGATCATGTTATCTTGGGTTCTACTGTCTTAATCATGTGATGTGGCAGATATTGGTATAGGCCTGACTCGTCTAATGGGCTCTATAATAGGTGGACCCATTAACATTATTAACTGGGCTACATCCCCACTCCACTCTTATATATATCCATCTGTAGAAAAATCCTAGGGCATTAAGATCTTTGCATTCCTAAGGCGGAACTCATCCTATTAAGGAGACAGGCATAAGATGGAGAGGAAAAAAAAGATCTATGCCTCTATTGTTTATTTCTTCTTCTGTAGGATGTTGATACAACGATTCTTAATGGCCGCTTAGAAATTTTAAGATATGATTTATTGATTGGATTTTATTTTTTTCATTTCTTGAAAGATTTTTTTATATTTTAATCTTCTGCATGAGATCCATGAGAAAATATTCTTCAATAAATCTTCAACATAACTTTCCCCTAAACTGAGCCAAATGTATAGGTTACATAATCTTACACTCCAAAAAGAAAAAGAATATAACACAAGTCAATTGGGTGTGTTGCATCCTCGTTGAGTCAGTTTAATCGAATTTCTTTGTATACAAAAGCTGTTTACCACATGAAATCTCTCCAATTGTATTAAATTATATGCTCCCTCTTCATACACATGCTCCTCTTATGTCTTTCCCAAACAAAGTAATAAGGAGAGAAGGAAACAAATCATGCTTATCTAACAAGTTGGTTCACTTAAAAATTCAAATATTTGTGAATTAGCTTACCTTAAGTATTATGAGAATTGCATTCTAATTAATTTATATATTTGATATCAACTTATATAAAGCTTTTTATGATAAAATACTCAGCAGACATTATAATTAATAGGATTAGTGATATAAAATATCTTACAGGATAGTAGAAATGCAAAGAATGTAATGATTCAATAATTATATTGATCATTTTATGTTAGCTTTTATGGAGCAATAATGCTCCAGCTAAACTAAATTTATACCATTATCCGATTACAAAATGACATTTTTAGCTCCAATTTTTCTAGAAAAAGACTATTTTAATCTATGAGAAGGATTTTTTCTAATACTCAAATCAACTCAGCCGGCAAACGCATATAAATTATATATTAGTTTAACTCTATGTATTCATGTATATTATGTAGCACATGTCTTGCACACAATAAATAGTCGCATCTGAAGGATGAATTCAAAAATTAGGAGCCACCAACTGCAGTTTTTTTTTTTTTTTTTTTTTCTCGAGAGAAGGAGATAGACTTATCAGGTATGTTTAATATAAGCAAGTTGCAAACGTAGATCTGGAGTAGGACCACCTATTTCTATTTATTCAAAGCTAATTTGATTTGAACATGATGCAGAAAATATTTCGTCCAACTACGATCCACGCCAAAGAGAATCCAAATTGGGCAGCTATCTCGACGGTGGATGATCTGAAGCTATGATTGCATTTGTCGATGATATTCGCCGAGAGTTGCAGCCAAAAATTCCTATCCATCTGCTATCCTGTAGATAAGATGTCCGAAATCGACGGACAGTCAAATTGATCATCATTGTCTATTTCAGCTGCTTGCTAACTATGGTACGTAATAATTGAGAGCACGATCTCTACAGAACTGACCAGGAGCAACCATCGACCACCCCATATCAATAGCATGGGATCCTAGGTAAATCTCGAGCTCCTTTTATTCTCCGATTTATTCTTGTTCTTTCTTCCACTGCACCAATCGTTGAGCGTTGATGAGACTCCACCCAAAAAAGAAAAGGAAAATTCCGACAACACAACCCTTTTGCAGATCCATTCCTTCACCTTGGAGCCTCATCTATTCCATCGATCCCAACCCATCTCGAGTACACCAATCGCAACCTAAGATCGGCAGCAACAAAACTCACCTGCCAATAATTTAATCGAGTAGGTGACCGGAAGACACGCACAGGAGGTGAGCCATCCGCGAAACTTAATTAGACTGGTGTAGGTGGTACCACGGATATACCGTGCCCCACCCATTAAATGCTACGACAGACCCATCCTCTCAAGAAATTTAATCTCCCATATTTGACGTGACACTTCAAGCCCCTGATATGTCCGCCGAATCAGATGGGACGAGCCACAGAAGCCCTCCAAAAGAGTGAACCCCATGCGTCCGTCACCCTCCTCTGCAACCCTCAAAACTCCCACCACGTGATCCCAGCCCACATCCCCGAAACCTGAACCAAATTTGAACTCCAGCTGCTAAGCGAAGCAAAAAAGGACACGACCCCTGCCATAAATCCTCACCCACCTCACATTACATTACATGCTCCCTTCCTCCATGTGGTAATAAAGCTTCTCTTCACCCCCTCAACGAAAGCTACGCTGGGAACCAAAGTAAAGGAGAAAAGACCACGTCCTTGTCCGTCTCCAGACCCGTCTGCCAGAGAGAAACCAAACACAGAGACAACTCATTTATTTCCCTTTCTCTTTCTTGGGATTAAAAAAAAAACAATAGCATCGAGAGAGAGGGAAAAGGACCCCTCATTGGAAATAACCGTAGGAGATTGAAAAAACCAATGCAGCCCTCTACCTCATTTGTAGCACTCACAGCAAAGACCACACTAACACAATGTGCTTTTCACCCATTCACTGCTCTCTCATCGAGCAAAACATCCGTCTCGTATACACAAAGAAAGATAGGTGGTCGGCCGGCTGGTTTCTAGCTATGAAGCCCCAGTGGGCAAGTAACCAAGTTGGTCTCCTTTTGAACCAAACCAACTACCGGGAGGTGCAAAGAGTGGTAGTGGTGGTGGCGGAGGGAGGAGGGTGGATGGGCCGCCAGGCCGAGGCAGTGAGGAGGCAGAGGTCCTTCCAGCCGAGCTTGAGAGTGCCGTTCTCTTCGACGAGGGTGTAGCCATCGGAGGGGAACATGCCGAGGAGGAGGGTGGCCTGGGCGGCAGCGTTGCCCGCGAGGGAGATGACGCGGAAACCGGACTGGCTGAGCTTCTCTCTCCAGTTGCCGAACTTGACCTCGCCGGTGCGCGCCGGCCCGCCGACGGCGAGCACGTTGCGGATTTCGCGGGAAAGGAGCTGCTGCTCGACGATATGCCGTTCCTGGCTGTCCTCGCCGTAGCTCGCGCCCAGAGAATCGAAGAGGGCGGAGTAGTAGTGGATGGCCTCCACGAACCGGGAGAGGAACGAGCCTGTTTGGCTTAGGTCTTGCTCCACCATTGTCACCACCTTCGGCGCCAGCCTTTTAAGAGAACCATGCAAACATTTCCAATATTGAAAGGGTTAACTATTAGTCTATTGTTACAGCACTGAAAGTAATGGTTACAAAGTAAGAACTATTGCCGGGTAAAAAATATGACATGCTGCGAGGAGAGCGGAAAGGCTACAAAGTAGTCATAATTACTGCTTTTAGGCGCGTTTTTAGCATATGTTTTAGTAGTCTTAAGTATTAGTGATTGATTGCCGCTATGAAAGGAGTAGAAATAAACTAATAATTCATAAGTAACAGACAGAATGAAGATAAGTAGAATACTTTTCTTTATTATTTATTAAAGATTAGAATGTAGTAATATTTAGTATTTTTGTTTCTCTTAGCAGAAGATCTTAGCATAATGTTGTCCTCCAAGCGAACATGCCCAAGACCAAAGTTCTGCGACTATTTACCGGAAAAAAGCAGTAAAAGTATCATTATAACAAGAAATATAAACAAAAATGAACTAGAATGTAATCGTGTAAAGAAGATGATATAATTTTATTCGAATGTAGTAATTTTTAGTACTTGTAGGCTCTCTTCTGCAGAAGATATTAGTGGCATCTACATCAGCAATGCCAAAGTGCAGTGATCATAGGTAGTTAAAAATATCATTAGAAGGAGACAAATGTTCAAAAATGAACCACCATATTATCTTGTCGAGATGATGATGCCAACTTCTATAGAGAGGGGGAAAAGACTACGAAACAAAAATATTTAGTATTTGTAGGCTCTCTTTCAAGCTGATCATAGTAGAAATCATCACCCCCGTCTAACATTCACAATACCAAAGTTCAGTTACTAATTACTGGGTTAAAATTAATGAAAAGTATCATTATTATAAGAAATGTGGCCAAAATAAACTATCACGAAATCTTGTTGAGAGAGGAAAAGATAAGTATTAGTAATACCCAGTACTTTCCTGAATTGTAGACTAATAAAACTCTCATTCCTACCTTCTATATGCTAAACATCAGCCATTATTTAATGCATTAAGGCTACACGCTAGTAATGACTAATAAAAACTTTCGCAGAAATGTCCACTGAGTGCTTTTGGCAAAACAAGTAATGAGAACAAAGGAAAGGCCGCACAGAGCTAATAATCGGCACTTTTAGATGCTTATCATCTCCTGCTTAAAAAATGTAAAAGAAGAGTGTTGTAAAGGAGAGCTAAAACAGGAAGAGAAGAAGACGCAGGAGAAGAACAGTAGCAGCAGCAGCTATTCTTCGTAGCTCATTGCCATTTCTTATGTGGAATGGTAATCATTGCACCGTGGGAAGAGAAGGTAACAAAAGGAGCAACCTTTTTTGAAAAAAAAAAAGAAAAATCCAACACATAAAGTAGAGTAGGGTAGGGCAAGAGAGAGATATACCGCTGGAGAAGCCACAGTGTATTGGTGTCAGAGCCCGTGACATCGTAGAGCGAGTGGTGGAGCCAGTGGACGGCCAGCGCCTCCCTCCGGTTCACCCCCAACCGGTCCGGGTCCAGATTCCCCACCTTCTCCGCCACCGGGCAGAACTCGAACGGCAGACCAAGTGTTTGCGCGAAGTCCGACAGCCTCTTCCCCGTCGCCTCCAGCGCCTCTATGGAGGACCCGAGACCGGTCAGACGGACGCGTGGCGGGCCGCCGGGGCGCGAGGCGAGGATGTGGAACAGGCCCGGCCACTGGAGGCCTTGCATGATGTCGAGGTCGATGATGTGCACGCGGTCCTCGCGCTCGAACGCCTCCTGGATGGCCTGGTTGGCGGTGAAGTGGGAGAACTTGACGAAGGGGCTGATGCCGTTGAAGACCTGGAAGGCCGAGACGAGGCGGGAACGGTGGGGGACGGAGGGGAGTGGCGCGTAGAGACCCAGGCAGGAGCTCACGAGGCGGGCCGACATCGCCTCGGAGAAGTAGGCAGCCACGCGCTGGGCGGAGGTGCCGAAAGGGGTCGACAGCTCCGAGATCTCCAGTAACAGGCGGTTCGCTTCCTCCAGGTTGTCTGCGGCCACCGCCTCCGCGCACTGGAGGAGGAGGGTGAGAAGGTGGAGCCCCTCCTCGTCGCGCTTCTGCTGGCGGATCTCTTCCTTCCTCTCCTTCGCTGCCGCGGCGGCCGCGGCAGCTGTCGCCGCCGTGGCCTCGTCGGAGGAGGCGGACGCCGAGCTCCGCTGCGGCTGGGGTTGCTGGGGATTGGGGAGCCGGGAATAGCTGGGATTTGTATTCGGATTGGGTTCTTCCCAGCTAGGGAGGTGCTGGCTGGACGATCCGGCGGCGGAGGACTGGAAGGACGGCGATGGATCGATTCTCTTCAGCGGTGGCCGTAGCTCCGGCAGCACCGGAGCCGGACGCCTCCGCTTCTCAGACGGCTCCGGTGCTCCGCCGCATGGAAGCGCCGGCAAAGCCGGCGGAACCAACGTCAAGGACCGGAGGCGGTACTCGAGGACGGCAGCGAGGCCGGGGTTACACGGATGGATAACCTCGCGAACGTTGTGGATGAGCTGGGGGATGGACACCTCCGCCGTGGCGCTGCTGATCAAATCCCGAATGATCCCATCTATCCACGCCGTTGCCGCGGCGGCGTCGCCGCTCCCGTCGTCGGAGGACCCACCAATGCCGGACGAACCCAAAAGCTGCAGCCCCTCGGCACCCGACCCTCCTCCCCGCTCCGCATCGGACGGGAACAGCGGCGGCCCGGGGAACCCGCACACGGCGGGCGGAGCCGGCAACTGAGGCGGCAGCGACTGCAAGAGAGTGCTCGGGCCAGCGCCGGGTAAGAGAACGGTAGGAGGGTTGGGGTTGAGACTCGGCTCAAACAGTAGAGGCGATTGGGCTTGGAGATCGCCAATAAAACCGGGGGGCAGGGCGGCCGAGGCCGAGGAGTTGTTGCCACGGCGGGTGAGGCGGGTGGGGTTGGGGTAAGCGGATGACTCGGCCTGGAGGTCGAGCTCGGAGGCGGGACGCTTGCGCACCATTTTGTCTAACTTTTCTTGGTGGTGTTGTAGTAGGCGCTGCTGCTGCTGTTGTAGGTGCAAGTAAAAGAGCAGTTCTTCTGGTTCTAGTTGTTGTTGTTGTTGGTGGTGGTGGTGTTGGTGTTGTTGGGAGTGGGGGAGGAGGGGGGGTGTAGAAATAGTGGTGGGTTGAGGTATAGAGGAGAAGTTGGGAGGATCATGGGATGAGGAGGGAGGAGGGAGGAGGAGGCAAGATGAGAAGGCCATCAGAAAAAACAAGGGGAAATTGCTCTGTGCATGGGATTATTGGTGTTTGTGGGAGCAGGAGGGGAAGAAGAGTGTGGAGGTTGGAATTGGAAGAGAGCAGTGGGAAGGGAATAATAATAGTAATAATAGAAGGTAGAAGAGATGAGGCGGAATTGGGATGAGGGGAGGATCGAGGAGGGCATTGGGTTCCGCCAAGAAGATAACGGCGGGGGGATTGGGACATGGGGCGTCGGTCGGATTCGGTGCCCGCGCGCTCTGCCCTCCCCCCTCTTCAAAGCCCACGACCCTGCTGTCGCTCGTCTCGGGATGCAAACGCGATCACCCAGGCGGGATGGGGCCTCCACCTACTGTGCTGCCATCCTGGCCATTGGGGTTTTACTTATAGTAACCCACTGCCTTTTTCTTTTGACCTGGGAGTTTTGGAGTAAAGGGAGCGAGAGTGGGTTGGAAAAACTTGTTACATTGTGTTTTTCGTTCCACACACCTCTGATGCTACTTTCTGACTTGGTTGCTGATATCTTATTCTTTCTGTTCTGGCTGTGGTTTCAATGTTCTTCTCACTGCCTTTTTCTTATTTCAAAGATTGATTGGGCTCGGTGTGGATGTATTAGTTTTGGATGTATGGATTTTGGATTCCGTTTGTGAATCGCTTTGGAACAAGATAGAATTCTCAGGCTGAAATGAGTGGATGCCAGTTTGCTGTATTTTTCGGCAGCAAGACTTTGATTTTTCGATGGAAGACTTGACTCTGACTTTGCTGCGATGAATTCCTTGGAGTGTCTCAGAAGGCGATGGCATACATTAGCAACCAAAAAAGTATTTCTCTCATTTTAGACGTGCAGAGCCAAGTGATGGTTCCGTTCTCTCAAATATTAGAAGCTCTTGAAAAGTCCAATAGCGTGACAAATATGTGCTTTTACTTTAGATTACGAGGTGTATCAAATAATCCTATGTTTTAAAGAATAGATTTTTTTTTTTTTTTTTTTTGATCTACCATGTCATGCCACGAGCAGTAGTGGCAAAGAATTGGTATAAGTACAAGAAAACAGCGAACAAATAATTTGAATAGGCAATAATTGTGTGAATGATCTCCTATTATAGAAGTGCACATTTGTTAGCATGTATAATTAGTGGAAATGCTAGTAGTTGACACAATTAAAACATATTTATAGCCTTACTAAATGATATGCTCCGCCACTAATTAGTAGGAAGCACAAGTTAGGTCGACGCTTAATTGGTGTAAAGGAAGTTACCACCGTGCCAGTTCATCAGATAAAAACAACATTAGGACATATGCCTTGAATCTTATGCTGGTAGTCCTTCAATTACGTTCACCACCATATAAATTGATTCTATTTTTCTTTTTCTTTTTTTTCTCGAGAAGTAACCGTGAATATTAGAGTTATACTAGTGTATCATATCTTTTGATAGACCGTACAAGTTTTTCCAATAAAAGTTCAGATACCATATAGCTTGCAGTTTAGGAAATTTCAACAGTGTGAAAATCTGATGACTAATTATTAAATAAATCATTAACAAAACCATGAGTTGCTTAAATGGAGCGTGAAGGATTAGTGCAGATCGTCTTTTTTAACTTGCCAGGATCTATCTTGCACCAAATTTGTCGACGACAACAACAACAGCAATTATAATAATAATAATTGTTTACGTAGAATCTGTTCTCTTGTAACAAGGAGAAGTACATCCTATGTTTTTTGAAACATAAACGAAAGCATATAAAATCAAGAAGATGATCGCCTATGGATGCCAATACGTAATAGTAGTTTGACTCAAAACAATAATAGATTTGTGAATCAGCACGTTGACATCATAAGACAATAGATATCTATAGTTCAACACCCTTTTCTTAAGAGATAAGGAGGTCCCTCTCGCATATGAAATCACCTAGCTATATTTGAACACTCAAGAATAAACTATCAATAATTGAATTCAGAACCTTTAATTTTTAATCAAAGAATCCAAACAGAACAATTAAATATTTTTTATGTAAAATATTTAAACAAATAGACTGATTTTTCTTTCTTTAGTCCATACTGAAGCAGAGACTCATCCAAAATACGTAAATTCTCAGAGAGTTTACAGATTACAGATATACAAGTAATACTGTAACAGTTAATAGACAAGATTACATTAAAACAGCCGGAATAGCTATCCCAGCAGCATGTAGAACCAGGATATAATAATTCAACATCACCTACATGAGAAATAAACAGTGACTTCAAAGTGAATGTCATTGCTTATGTCTACTATTATTACTATTTTATTAGATATCTATCTATCAAACTATTTGCTAGGCTTGGGCCCCCCTGTGGAGCACAAAACAATTCCACCTAGTTAATTAAAAAAATAAAAAGGGATTTGCAGCTTAATTTATTCTTGCCATCTGGGATGAGTTGCTGCTCTTTCTCATGTTCCGATGTCTTCTCTCTCTAGACTCGTGGTTGTTAACGTCGTCATGTGGCGTTTAACAGCGGGCGAGGACCGCTCGAGGGCTGGGCAGGCAACATCCACGAACCCTGCGCTTTGCTTCTCGGGAGTGATGGGTCATGGGTGGTCCCAACGGCCCAATCCGTCCATTACCAGCCTCTGCTCGCCAGAATTAATAGCAATTATCCCCACAAAGCTACTGTTGACCAATAGACTTCTGCACCTCTGCAAGCATATTTACTTGGTTCAGAGCTGCTGCTTATCATTCACCCTTGGTAGTTCATGTAAGCAAGTGCTGCTGACCAAGATTAATGTACAAAAGATGGGACCATTTCTGGTTCAAACAGTGCTCACTAGTTTGAGAAATAAAAGTGTGTTTTTGAGAGATATGTTGGAGCAAGAGGTATTCAATATCACAGTGTAATAGAGAAGGAATTGTGATGTGCTATTGTGACTCTTGCTTACCCCATATAGACAGACACCAATCTCTTTTTTCTTTTCTAAGAAAAAGAGTTGAATAAATTCTTTTGAAAATAGAAACAGAAAAGCAAGAAGATTAGATTTACTTTAGGGGGACATTAGAATATCCATGCAGATGGAGGAATGTAGATGCTCAAATTTTACCTAGTTTGCTGATGGGTGAATAAGTGAAATGTTTTTAAGTATTTCAAACACTAGATAGAAATTATATTGTTTAAATTATAATGTATAATAGCGGGTTAACAACCATTAGTTTTCACCATTGATGAAATAATACATTGATATGGAGAAGATAAATATTACAATCTTAGTGTCTATACGACAATATTGAGATGATGCATAATGTATGTGCATTCCTAGGGAGGAAGGGCTTCCAAGTGGCAAAATCTTAAGTGGTTTTGTTCTGTTTGATGCTGTACATTTGCATGTGATTGTTTATTAGACTTTAGTTTAGCAAGTCTTATAGAATTAAATATTATCCATCTTTAGAAAAACTTGTTATTGTATTTAGTATATATAAATGATTTTTGATAACTAATATCAATTTTTACTATGCCTATGTCATATGTCTCATTATCATATGTTCTACAATTTTATCCCCGAAGTATATAGTCCAATTTAATTATAATCATTGATTCATTACAATGATTGTGAATATAATTCTTGGCTAGACTATTAGCATAGAGCATCATTAGTAAATTTTTTATTTCTATTTCTAAGATGCTTTTTTTCTATCTTTCAATGCTTATAGGTGTTGATTTTTCCTGCACATGCATCTACACTTCTTTATCATCTATAATTGAATGGTAGAAATTTAGTTTTCTATTATCACTCAAACATATTGTAACTCTTCACTAACAATCATGTATCTAGAGATTGAAATACAAGGGCAAGACAAAGAATAACTAGCATGAAAAGGAATTAAATTCATAATCTCCAATGACATTGAGCAGTCATGCCATGTTAATGAATCATTTGAATCCAAAAACTTAAACTATTAGAAGAAAAAAATTAAGCTATCAAATTAAACAGCAACATCTTGAGCTTTGTACCACGAAATACCTGCTCAATTATCAAACCATTCCGCACCATGCGCACACCTGGCATATACTTTATACGCTTAATTATCCTGTCACTCGCGGTGAGATTACCAGACGGCTTGGCCCGATTCTCAACGTGGGATCGACGCTACATTGTCGTTCCTACGGAGTGGGCGCAACGAGGGCGCGAGAGTACCAAGTTGGACGCTGACAGTTCGAAAGATCACGCAGGTTTCGGCTAAAACCAGCACTGCTGTTTGCTTGCGAGCTCAGCGCGGTTAGCTTACGGCGGTGATGGCAACATAAACATGCGGCCTCTGGCGTTATACGACGGTGATAACTTGCGGTCATTTTTTTAAACTTAGAGAATGGATGCTGGGGGGGCCTGGTGCACTCCTTGTTTCCGACAAGCAATGCTTTTCTTGGTGGCGTTGTGGCCCAACCAAGAAATTGACCTCTCACACAAAGTCAAGTTGGATGTTTTCTGGAGTAGCACCATCATTGAGGACTTGATAACCAGCCAACGGAGAGATCTATGGCAGCCTAAGTCCGGGAGGAGGTTACTAGGGCTTTTTGGCTTCTATATATTATTGAAATCTATTTGCATGTCAATGAGTTTTATAGAAAACACATGTTTTGCTAGGATAGGCTTATTTTATATATAAAAAAAGAATATGTTGGGAAATTTGAAAAATATAATCTTGGAAAAAACTGAGAAATTAATCTTATTACATGTCATGAACATTATGAGCAAATTGTAAATTTAGCTACAGGATCGTGTGAGATTGTCAACTAGTTTAGCTTTATTAGTTTTGATATGTATTGTTGGTTGTTTTCATATTTGTTAAAGTGTTTTGGATCAATTAGTCAATTCATACAATATCAGAACTAAACATTGTTTGAGATCATAAGTCCCACCCTCTTCAATCCAGTTATTTATTAAATTATCTTGATTATATATTATTCTGATTCTAACTCCATTCATGCTATGCTTAATGTATAATATTTTGTACTTAGTTAGTGCTAAGCCGCTTAGATAAAGGAGGAGAATTGTATTAAATCGATGGCCAGCAAAAAGTATAGTACTTCCATGCCATACAAGTGGGATGAAATAATAAGAAAGGAGAATGGAATAAAAAAAAAAAGGGAGTCACATAGCCGATTCAACTAGTTTTAGTATAAGATTTGATTGAGTTAGATATTGGTCTATCTTGACTCAATAATCTTTTGATGTGTATGGATCACCCGGCATAAATTTTTGGCTTTTCCATATCAATTTGAACTTTTTGGAAAAGGATAAACACTTTTTTTCCCTTCTTTTACTTGGTTGAAAGATCGGGGTTTTCGGTGATTTCGATTGAACAAGCCCGGTTGAGATAAAGTTAAACCAGGCAACTAAAATTTCATTTTTGGAAAGTTTTATATAGTTTTCATGCTGTCTTAGGTTTATGAAGGGAAGAACATGAGAGATTTGGAAACGTTATTGCTGTGTGGGTCCGTTGACCTTGATTGTCCTTGTAACTTGTTTCTTTCTACCTCATGCCTTCATATCATCTTTGTGACATCAGACGGATGTGTAGAGGATCATGTGTCCTAGCAGGGCTAGAAAGACGAACTATTTTTTAAAAATTCTCTACGTTGACAAACACGAGACAACCAAACCAAGCTCCTCGATCAAGACACGATATGGGAAAACGTATCCCAAACATGGATTTTCCTCTCATGTTTCTCACCAAGATTGCAGAATTATCCGTGGCCCTCAGAATAATCATACGAAGGTTCTGAGTTGGCAAATTCTTGACCTGCCAAGTAATTCACATCAGAAAAGGATACTGCTTTTTGCGGTTGTCATCATATTTATAGTATATGTCATATTCCAGAGTCGATGTCATTCAAAAAAAAATTAGTCAAAAAATATTTTTTAAAATTTTTTGATTCTTATTTAAAAAATTAATTAGTTAAAAAATTATTTAAATTTTGTAATTATATATATATATATATATTAATAAATAATTAATATGAAATTAAATATATATCCGGATGAATTCTTATTAAATATATCGTTGTTTTATTTACCATCGTGCAACACTATTAAACTGTTGCCAAAGCTCCACAGAAAGCATTGTATTTCATTACGGCTTTTTAATTAAATCCATGGTCCTATCACCCTGACGAAAAACGATAAAATTGCCAAACAGGACTTGAATCGACCCGTAACACTCAAGGTATCATTCCTGTCCCCATGACAAACCTGTCCTACCAAAGTGCCACTGAAACACGTTCCTTTCTTCTATGCATAGATGGCCAAAGTGGAAATCTAGAACTCTCAGTGACAGGTCCCATCAGATGAACAAGGTGACAATGGAGGAAAGATAAGGACTCGCCAACGTTCTTCTACAAAGTTCAGAGAAATGGATGAGCATTTAGCTCGTGGTATGTTGCTAGCGTACGAGTGTCTTCTCATTATGTGATACTTCTTTGACCAACTTTTCTAATATCAAATCTTATTGTGGACGCAGATGGACTGGGCTTCCCTCATTTGATGTGAGTGTGCACATAGCTGAACAGTGATTTCCTCCTCCAAACTGTGTCATCCTGGCTAGCATCCACAAAGATATTTATTTGCTTAAATATTTCTAGTCTAAAACTTTTGAAGATTTCACACTAATGGGTCCACGTCCTTCTACTTTTTGGGTGGAACCACATCCCTCTGGTCATTGCTTAATTTGCGCGTTGCAGTAGGTTTCTAGTTCAAACACGAAAGGCCATGCTCCAAAAAAAAATTCATCGATTCATCAGGATTGTCGGTTGCGTATAATATTTCTCTTGTTTAAACTTATGAGAGCTTTTGAATTGATCCACATTGTTTCTTTTTTTATCTCAACTATTCATCTAATTGAATAAGATTGTAAGTTACGGGTTTCATCAAGCAAGTCTAGCGTAATACCCCCATATTTGTCTCTTATATTTGGAATATATACATGAGCTTTTGCAGCTAACACTTCCTTTTCAGATAATGACATATAATATTCCCCCTTTAACATATTTACTTTATTCATTTAAAACCTTCTTATTTTTCGAGGTTTCTCTAGTAAAACGTGAGTTAACCTGCAACAATGATAATTAATTTTAATTAAGCAATCCAATCTACCGAAAAGGTCAATCATGCGCATCGGGATTGTGATAACCCAGCCAGCCCAAACGAAAAAAAAAAAGAGGGAAGGAAAACAGAGGAGAAGAACTCCCGAAGGGAGTCTTCTTCCTCCGTTCACCGACTCCTAATCAGAGTCGGAAACAAGTTCCCTCCGGCCCTATTTAAGGATGATATCCCTCCTCTCCCCTTTCCACCGAAAATCCTAAGCTCAAACGGCGGCAATCGCCGGAAAAATCCCGCGGAAGACCGTCCCTGTGCCGTCCAATTTCTCGTCGGAAAAGCTTCACCGACGACGGAGGTAAGCTTCCTCCCCTTCCTCTCTCCTCCCCCTTCCTTTCCGTGCTGATGTGCACACTCACCGGCGACCGAAGTTGCTGGATTTTTGTTGCGGAAGAATCTTCTTTTTTGCCGTTTTTCCGTCGCCGGTGGTCACCGTCGACCACCGATTTGGCCTCCTCTTGCCGCGGATCGTCTCTCCTCTTGCCGACGGCCGCCCCACGCCGGCTACGTCGCTGGCCGGCCACCCAACGAGGGGACCTCAAGGTCCCCTATTTCAGCCCAAAACAAGTCCACGGGAAGAAGAAAAGAAAAAGAAGAAGAAGAAGAAGGAAAAGAAAAAGAAAAAGAAAAGAAGAAGAAGGAAAAGAAAAGAAAAAGAAAAGAAAAAGAAGAAAAAGAAAAGAAAAAGGAAAAGAAAAAAAAAGAAAGAAGAAAAATAATATGATAATAATATAATAATAATAAATAGGATTTTTTCCTCTCTCTTCCGTGAAGAAAAAAAAAAGAGAGAGAGAAAAGAAAAGAAAAAAAAATTATTAAATTAATTAATAAATAATGATATAGATAATAAAATATAAGAAAGAGAGTTTCTCTCTTCCCTCTCTCTCTTCAGTCTGAACTAGTATTTTCTCTCTCTAAAATTGAACTTTCTCTCTCTAAAATCCTCTCTAGATTATTTCTCTCTCCTAAGATTTTTAATTTTGAGAAGAATGATGATGAATTTAAATGATTCTCATAATGAATTTTTGATCTGTGATCGTCGGACGATACACCGACATCCACTTTGATCAGATCAGGTATTTTTAGATTTTATTTCTCATGATCTTATTGAATTATCCACATGATAATTTTAGCATGATTTGATCTGATCGATCAGAATTTGTTGAATCATATTGTCTGAAGAATTCAAGATGAGTTTTCTCTCTCTAGAATTTTCTCTCTCTAAAATATTCTCTCTCTTGATTGATTCTCTCTCTAAAAAAAAGTTAGTGAATGAAGAAATTTCTTTTAATAAGTCTGATCTGATTTTAATGAAGAATCCTGATCTATGATTGTCAGACAGCGTACTGGCACCCACCTTAATCAGACCATGAATCTTTAGATTTGATCATCCATGATCCCGATCTAGCCATGACTTGATTTGATCATGTTGATTTCACCAATTGAGATATTGGACCAATCGTAATGTTGGATTGTGTCACCTGATCAGTTCGAATTATACCTCATGAATTCTCTCTCCTCTGATTTTCTCTCTACTTGATTTTATAAAATCAATGAAGAAACCTCAGTCCTATCACTTCGAATCTGATTTGATCTGATAGTCAAACTTTGGATCGTTTAGGTCCTAATTAGATTTTGATTAGATGAAATTAGATGATCGGACCCAATCTAAACTGTTGAAATATGGTATTCGTATTCTTTCTAATTATTGAAATTGATTCTGTATAGGATTGTGGATGTTTGATCATGGGATATCGCGATATGATCTACGAATAAAATTTTTGAAAGAAAATTTATAGAATTATGTGGATTTATTGGAATGCGTTCGAGGTAAGTAATGTTTCACTTTTTCTAGATTTATCGATAAATTATAATGTATTCTTCTGACATGATTTGTGAAACGATGCATGAATTGGATGAATGGTATTTTGTTATGAAAATATCTTATTTGAAATGTTATGATGAAGCATGATTGAACATATTGATTTCATGATGCATTATATTGATTGATTTCGATACTACATGATTATATATTTTATTATCGAAATTAGAATATGAAACATGATTTATGAAGAATTATGATATAAGAAACAATAAAAATTGACAACCTGACTATGTAAAGGACCCTGCCAATGGGGGCATATACGTTGGCAATTGATTGTCCTGAGGGTTTATGTCGCCAGCGAGACCAGCGATATGTCGCCAGAGAGACCAGCGACAAACCGCCCAGAAAGACCAGCGGTTCCAAAGGACATGGCTGCCAGATGATTCGCAGCCTACCGCAAGCAGATACGCGGTATTATGACCCTGCCACAGGAAAAATGTGGTCATAGCTCATGGTTGACGAAAAGAATTGAAGAACAAAAGAAATTGAAATCTTGAAAGAAACTTGAATTTTCGAAAAAAGAAATGAATTTGGCATGAATTATATTGCATAATTGAAATTGATTTCGAATTGATGAACTCTATATGCTTATTTTCTATAAATGATTATTTACTTATATGCCTGATGAAATCTGTTGAGAAGTGATCGTTGCTTACTGGGCTGTCTAGCTCATTACCTCTTATTTTACTGTTTTTACAGATGTTGAGGAATTAAGATGATACAAGATATGAATAGAAGAGTGATCAGAAGCAGAATCTTCATAATTTTATTTTAGGTTGAAAGGCTTATTGAATTTGATGCAAAGCCTTTGAATTGTTGTTGAATTTATTGAGATATTAAAGGAAAAAAAAAATTTAGGTCGTTATATTTTAGATTTAAATTGTTGACTAATTATTCCGCTGTTGTTTTAGGATAGTATGATAAGATGCCTTGCATGCTTATGGGAAGAGTTTTCTATGAGTATGCGGCGGTTGCTATGACCCTCGATTCAAAATCTCGGGTCGGAGGCGTGACAATTAAAGTGGTATCAGAGCATAAGTGGATGAATTATGAAACATAGAATCAGATATAGAATGGGTGTTAGTGGATAGACACAAGGGATATTATAGTGTAGATCTTTGATGATTGTAGTGGGAGAAATATTTAAAAATTTTGATTAAACATTGAGATTATGTATAAAAGGATCGCAAGAGATTATGACATATGGAGTTTGAAATATGATGGATAATCTGTAGATCATGATATGATTAGTTAGATTTTGATCGAAAGTAATCACAAAAGGATTGACATAAAATTTTATTGTGCATTATGGTTATTCAAGTGAATCGTAAGTTCAAATTCGATGTGAGAATAATACTATGATATTACTTCTAGTTGAAAAGTTGACTATTATTAGCAAGATAAAGATTTGACGATAAAATATTGTTCTAGGATGGACTAAGAAAAATCTTTTATGATGCTTGATTGGAATATTTATCGAAAGTGAACTTGGTATGTAGATCATATATAAAGTGGCATATTAGGATGAATGCATATTTGGAGATATTGCAAAGAAGCCTATTTTTTATTGATGAAATTGATTTTGAGATTGTAGGATATTCATCGTATTGGAAGCTTTAATCATCATCCTTTGATCTAGATAATAGATCTTATTATGTCTCTTGGAGACTACATGATGTGTATGAAATTTCAATTTAAAGATTTCGTATCTATGTTGATCAAGAGATTTTCTGATATTATTATTGAGGTTGTTAATTAAAATTGATATCTTCAGATTAAGATAAAAGATCTGATTTATATTTATTTCAGATTAAGGGACCCATGTGAATTTACAATTTAGAAATTTTGGATTTAAGAATTGATATGGAGTTTTCTTTGCTTTTATTAATGAGGTCTCTAATTGAATCTACTGTTAAATGGACATTTGATTTTTTTTGAAGCTTGTATGATTGTTATGAAAGGATATTTGATAGATATTGAAGATCCTGATGATAGAAATTTTAGAAAAAAAATAATGATTTGAAGTTCTTATATATTAAAATTATGTCCAAATTTGGTGGAGCATCGAAGGATTTTTTTTCTTCATTAATTTGACTTATAAGGATTTTTGGTTTAAAAATTATCGAATTGAATTGATATGAGAATTGAGTTTTGATTCATATTGATTATAGTAAATCTATATGATGGTTTAAATATGATATTGGACTCAAGGGTTAATCAAGATTACTGTGCACCAGTAAAGGTATGAATGAGAATCAAAAGTTAATCTTTGATTTCAATTGAAATTTAAAATTTTAGGATAAAGAAATAATTTGATCAAAATTTTTTTGGTGAAGCTAAGAAATTTTGATTGTTAGATCAGAATGCGCAGTGGAAGCATGGTAATCTGGATTACTTTGAGTAAGTCAGGAATGTTGATTCTTTGAGTCAAAGAATTATGATAAATGATATGGTTTGATACAAAAAATTTATTGATATTAGAAAGAATAATATTTTAAAATTTTAAATTATTTTAGATATCCTAATGTGATTTTTAAAAGTAGAGCTTCCATCTACTATGCTACAAAAATAATTAGCATCCTAATTCTAGGATGAGTGGACCTTTGATTTTTGATTTTAGATTTAGAATATTTAAAGATAATTTTTTTCTATCTTAGAATTAAATTTTATAATTCTCTATTTATTAGAAAGAATTTGAGATTATTTATCGAATAATGATTTTGATCTTAGATTAGTATACTCAAATAATTATCTTCAGGGTATAATGAAATTTGAAGCTAGAACTCTTTTGATTATTATTATTTCTCAGACTGAATGAAAAAGATTGAGGTTATCTATTGATATTGACGATTGTTCTACAAAAGATAGATTGGAGTTATTCATAATTTGATAATGAATCGATTAATTAAGAGTTGTTAATGTTTGGATAAAGAAAATTGATATACTTACTTAGAATAGAGACATTGATTTTGATTATAAGAAAAATATAGTTTTGATTTAGATCAATTTTTGAGCTATTGATTTTTATTATGGAATGACTTAATGATAAAATTTGCTTCAAGAATTAAAATATTTAAGAGTTTGAGGGTTTGAGTAAGAAAATTTCGATGACTAGAAATAGTGATATTGATTCAATCAACAATGGTGATATTGATCTTTATGAAATAACTTAATGATGAAGTTGTATCGAGAATTAAAATATCAAAAGTTCGAGAATGAGATTGAAATGATAAATCTTTAACCTTTGAAAGTACGAATAAGAGAAAATATTTTTGAATTTTGATTGATTAGGATGTCATCATATGATTCATAAGAAGTATGTTTTTCCTATCTTATAATGGGTTGAAATTATGAGTGGTTAATATTTTGAAATAAATAAATGAATGATGATGAATGAAGTTCTTATGCAAAAATAGAGACATTGATTTTTTTCTATCTACAAGAGATAGATTTGATTTTAATTTGAGTCATGAGATATTGAACATTAATTTTTACGGAAAATGAGATAATAATTTCAAAATCTTGAAATATTGAAAATCTTTGAGATGTTGGTCTTGATGAATAAGAAAATGAATGGTTCCGTTCAGATCAATATTTGATGTATTTACTTTTTCTTATGGAATGATTTAAGAATGAATTTATATCAAGAATTAGAATATTGAAATATTTGTGGATGAGATTCAAGTAAGAAACTATGAAGACTCAGGCAAGAAAAATTTCGAGGACGAAATTTCTTTTAGAGGGGAAGAATGTGATAACCCAGCCAGCCCAAATGAAAAAAAAAAAGAGAGAAGGAAAACAGAGGAGAAGAACTCCCGAAGGGAGTCTTCTTCCTCCGTTCACCGACTCCTAATCAGAGTCGGAAACAAGTTCCCTCCGACCCTATTTAAGGAGGATATCCCACCTCTCCCCTTTCCACCGAAAATCCTAAGCTCAAACGGCGGCAATCGCCGAAAAAATTCCGCGGAAGATCGTCCCTGTGCCGTCCAATTTCTCGCCGGAAAAGCTTCACCGGCGACGGAGGTAAGCTTCCTCCCCTTCCTCTCTCCTCCCCCTTCCTTCCCGTGCCGATGTGCACACTCGCCGGCGACCGAAGTCGTCGGATTTTTGTTGCGGAAGAATCTTCTTTTTTGTCATTTTTCCATCGTCGGTGGTCACCGTCGACCACCGGTTTGGCCTCCTCTTGCCGCGGATCGTCTCTCCTCTTGCCGACGGCCGCCCCACACCGGCTACGCCGCCGGTCGGCCACCCAACGAGGGGACCTCAAGGTCCCCTGTTTCAGCCCGAAACAAGTCCACGGGAAGAAGAAAAGAAAAAGAAGAAGAAGAAGAAGGAAAAGAAAAAGAAAAAGAAAAGAAGAAGAAGGAAAAGAAAAGAAAAAGAAAAGAAAAAGGAAAAGAAAAAAAAAAGAAAGAAGAAAAATAATATGATAATAATATAATAATAATAAATAGGATTTTCTCCTCTCTCTTTCGTGAAGAAAAAAAAAGGAGAGAGAGAAAAGAAAAGAAAAGAAAAATTATTAAATTAATTAATAAATAATGATATAAATAATAAAATATGAGAAATAGAGTTT
The DNA here is from genome assembly GCF_000442705.2 of Elaeis guineensis. Taxonomy (NCBI): domain Eukaryota; kingdom Viridiplantae; phylum Streptophyta; class Magnoliopsida; order Arecales; family Arecaceae; genus Elaeis; species Elaeis guineensis. The sequence continues at coordinate 38,296,147 of NC_026002.2, forward strand.
CTCTCTCTTTCCTCTCTTTCTTCAGTCTGAACTAGTATTTTCTCTCTCTAAAATTGAATTTTCTCTCTCTATTTTCTCTCTCTAAAATCCTCTCTCTAGATTATTTCTCTCTCCTAAGATTTTTAATTTTGAGAAGAATGATGATGAATTTAAATGATTCTCGTAATGGATTTTTGATCTGTGATCGTCGGACGATACACCGACATCCACTTTGATCAGATCAGGTATTTTTAGATTTTATTTCTCATGATCTTATTGAATTATCCACATGATAATTTTAGCATGATTTGATCTGATCGATCAGAATTTGTTGAATCATATTGTCTGAAGAATTCGAGATGAGTTTTCTCTCTCTAGAATTTTTTCTCTCTAAAATTTTCTCTCTCTAAAATATTCTCTCTCTTGATTGATTCTCTTTCTAAAAAAAAAGGTTAGTGAATGAAGAAATTTTTTTTAATAAGTCTGATCTGATTTTAATGAAGAATCCTGATCTATGATTGTCAGACAGCGTACTGGCACCCACCTTAATCAGACCATGAATCTTTAGATTTGATCATCCATGATCCCGATCTAGCCATGACTTGATTTGATCATGTTGATTTCACCAATTGAGATATTGGACCAATCGTAATGTTGGATTGTGTCACCTGATCAGTTCGAATTGTACCTCATGAATTCTCTCTCCTCTAATTTTTTCTCTCTACTTGATTTTATAAAATCGATGAAGAAACCTCAGTCCTATCACTTCGAATCCGATTTGATCTGATAGTCAAACTTTGGATCGTTTAGGTCCTAATTAGATTTTGATTAGATGAAATTAGATGATCGGACCCAATCTAAACTGTTGAAATATGGTATTCGTATTCTTTCTAATTATTGAAATTGATTCTGTATAGGATTGTGGATGTTTGATCATGGGATATCGCGATATGATCTACGAATAAAATTTTTGAAAGAAAATTTATAGAATTATGTGGATTTATTGGAATGCGTTCAAGGTAAGTAATGTTTCACTTTTTCTAGATTTATCGGCAAATTATAATGTATTCTTCTGACATGATTTGTGAAACGATGCATGAATTGGATGAATGGTATTTTGTTATGAAAATATCTTATTTGAAATGTTATGATGAAGCATGATTGAACATATTGATTCATGATGCATTATATTGATTGATTTCGATACTACATGATTATATATTTTATTATCGAAATTAGAATATGAAACATGATTTATGAAGAATTATGATATAAGAAACAATAAAAATTGACAACCTGACTATGTAAAGGACCCTGCCAATGGGGGCATATACGTTGGCAATTGATTGTCCTGAGGGTTTATGTCGCCAGCGAGACCAGCGATATGTCGCCAGAGAGACCAGCGACAAACCGCCCAGAAAGACCAGCGGTTCCAAAGGACATGGCTGCCAGATGATTCGCAGCCTACCGCAAGCAGATACGCGGTATTATGACCCTGCCACAGGAAAAATGTGGTCATAGCTCATGGTTGACGAAAAGAATTGAAGAACAAAAGAAATTGAAATCTTGAAAGAAACTTGAATTTTCGAAAAAAGAAATAAATTTGGCATGAATTATATTGCATAATTGAAATTGATTTCGAATTGATGAACTCTATATGCTTATTTTCTATAAATGATTATTTACTTATATGCCTGATGAAATCTGTTGAGAAGTGATCGTTGCTTACTGGGCTGTCTAGCTCATTACCTCTTATTTTACTGTTTTTACAGATGTTGAGGAATTAAGATGATACAAGATATGAATAGAAGAGTGATCAGAAGCAGAATCTTCATAATTTTATTTTAGGTTGAAAGGCTTATTGAATTTGATGCAAAGCCTTTGAATTGTTGTTGAATTTATTGAGATATTAAAGGAAAAAAAAAATTTAGGTCGTTATATTTTAGATTTAAATTGTTGACTAATTATTCCGCTGTTGTTTTAGGATAGTATGATAAGATGCCTTGCATGCTTATGGGAAGAGTTTTCTATGAGTATGCGGCGGTTGCTATGACCCTCGATTCAAAATCTCGGGTCGGAGGCGTGACAATTAAAGTGGTATCAGAGCATAAGTGGATGAATTATGAAACATAGAATCAGATATAGAATGGGTGTTAGTGGATAGACACAAGGGATATTATAGTGTAGATCTTTGATGATTGTAGTGGGAGAAATATTTAAAAATTTTGGTTAAACATTGAGATTATGTATAAAAGGATCGCAAGAGATTATGACATATGGAGTTTGAAATATGATGGATAATCTGTAGATCATGATATGATTAGTTAGATTTTGATCGAAAGTAATCACAAAAGGATTGACATAAAATTTTATTGTGCATTATGGTTATTCAAGTGAATCGTAAGTTCAAATTCGATGTGAGAATAATACTATGATATTACTTCTAGTTGAGAAGTTGACTATTATTAGCAAGATAAAGATTTGACGATAAAATATTGTTCTAGGATGGACTAAAAAAAATCTTTTATGATACTTGATTGGAATATTTATCGAAAGTGAACTTGGTATGTGGATCATATATAAAGTGGCATATTAGGATGAATGCATATTTGGAGATATTGCAAAGAAGCCTATTTCTTATTGATGAAATTGATTTTGAGATTGTAGGATATTCATCGTATTGGAAGCTTTAATCATCATCCTTAGATCTAGATAATAGATCTTATTATGTCTCTTGGAGACTACATTATGTGTATGAAATTTTAATTTAAAGATTTCGTATCTAAGTTGATCAAGAAATTTTCTGATATTATTATTGAGGTTGTTAATAAAAAATTGATATATTCAGATTAAGATAAAAGATCTGATTTATATTTATTTCAAATTAAGGGACCCATGTGAATTTACAATTTAGAAATTTTGGATTTAAGAATTGATATGGAGTTTCTTTTGTTTTTATTAACGAGGTCCCTAATTGAATCTACTGTTAAATGGACATTTGATTTTTTTTGAAGCTTGTATGATTGTTATGAAAGGATATTTGATAGATATTGAAGATCCTGATGATAGAAATTTTAGAAAAAAAATAATGATTTGAAGTTCTTATATATTAAAATTATGTCCAAATTTGGTGGAGCATCGAAGGATTTTTTTTCTTCATTAATTTGACTTATAAGAATTTTTGGTTTAAAAATTATCGAATTGAATTGATATGAGAATTGAGATTTGATTCATATTGATTATAGTAAATCTATATGATGGTTTAAATATGATATTGGACTCAAGGGTTAATCAAGATTACTGTACACCAGTAAAGGTATGAATGAGAATCAAAAGTTAATCTTTGATTTCAATTGAAATTTGAAATTTTAGGATAAAGAAATAATTTGATCAAAATTTTTTTGGTGAAGCTAAGAAATTTTGATTGTTAGATCAGAATGCGCAGTGGAAGCATGGTAATCTGGATTACTTTGAGTAAGTCAGGAATGTTGATTCTTTGAGTCAAAGAATTATGATAAATGATATGGTTTGATACAAGAAATTTATTGATATTAGAAAGAATAATATTTTAAAATTTTGAATTATTTAAGATATCCTAATGTGATTTTTAAAAGTAGAGCTTCCATCTACTATGCTACAAAAATAATTAGCATCCTAATTCTAGGATGAGTGGACCTTTGATTTTTGATTTTAGATTTAGAATATTTAAAGATAAATTTTTTCTATCTTAGAATTAAATTTTATAATTCTCTATTTATTAGAAAGAATTTGAGATTATTTATCGAATGATGATTTTGATCTTAGATTAGTATACTCAAATAATTATCTCCAGGGTATAATGAAATTTGAAGTTAGAACTCTTTTGATTATTATTATTTCTCAGACTGAATGAAAAAGATTGAAGTTATCTATTGATATTGACGATTGTTCTACAAAAGATAGATTGGAGTTATTCATAATTTGATAATGAATCGATTAATTAAGAGTTGTTAATGTTTGGATAAAGAAAATTGATATACTTACTTAGAATAGAGACATTGATTTTGATTATAAGAAAAATATAGTTTTGATTTAGATCAATTTTTGAGTTATTGATTTTTATTATGGAATGACTTAATGATAAAATTTGCTTCAAGAATTAGAATATTTAAGAGTTTGAGGGTTTGAGTAAGAAAATTTTGATGACTAGAAATAGTGATATTGATTCAATCAACAATGGTGATATTGATCTTTATGAAATAACTTAATGATGAAGTTGTATCGAGAATTAAAATATCAAAAGTTCGAGAATGAGATTGAAATGATAAATCTTTAACCTTTGAAAGTATGAATAAGAGAAAATATTTTTAAATTTTGATTGATTAGGATGTCATCATACGATTCATAAGAAGTATGTTTTTCCTTTCTTATGATGGGTTGAAATTAAGAGTGGTTAATATTTTGAAATAAATAAATGAATGATGATGAATGAAGTTCTTATGCAAAAATAGAGACATTAATTTTCTTCTACCTACAAGAGATAGATTTGATTTTAATTTGAGTCATGAGATATTGAACATTAATTTTTATGAAAAATGAGATAATAATTTTAAAATCTTGAAATATTGAAAATCTTTGAGATGTTGGTCTTGATGAATAAGAAAATGAATGGTTCCGTTTAGATCAATATTTGATGTATTTACTTTTTCCTTATGGAATGATTTAAGAATGAATTTATATCAAGAATTAGAATATTAAAATATTTGTGGATGAGATTCAAGTAAGAAACTATGAAGACTCAGGCAAGAAAAATTTCGAGGACGAAATTTCTTTTAGAGGGGAAGAATGTGATAACCCAGCCAGCCCAAACGAAAAAAAAAAAAGAGGGAAGGAAAACAGAGGAGAACTCCCGAAGGGAGTCTTCTTCCTCCATTCACCGACTCCTAATCAGAGTCAGAAACAAGTTCCCTCTGGCCCTATTTAAGGAGGATATCCCTCCTCTCCCCTTTCCACCGAAAATCCTAAGCTCAAACGGCGGCAATCGCCGAAAAAATCCCGCGGAAGACCGTCCCTGTGCCGTCCAATTTCTCGCCGGAAAAGCTTCGCCGGCGATGGAGGTAAGTTTCCTCCCCTTCCTCTCTCCTCCCCCTTCCTTCCCATGCCGATGTGCATGCTCGCCGGCGACCGAAGTCACCGGATTTTTGTTGCGGAAGAATCTTCTTTTTTGCCATTTTTCCGTCGTCGGTGGTCACCGTCGACCACCGGTTTGGCCTCCTCTTGCCGCGGATCGTCTCTCCTCTTGCCGACGGCCGCCCCACGCTGGCTACGCCGCCGGCCGGCCACCCAACGAGGGGACCTCAAGGTCTCCTGTTTCAGCCCAAAACAAGTCCACGGGAAGAAGAAAAGAAAAAGAAGAAGAAGAAGAAGGAAAAGAAAAAGAAAAAGAAAAGAAGAAGAAGGAAAAGAAAAGAAAAAGAAAAGAAAAAGAAGAAAAAGAAAAGAAAAAGGAAAAGAAAAAAAAGAAAGAAGAAAAATAATATGATAATAATATAATAATAATAAATAGAATTTTCTCCTCTCTCTTCCATGAAGAAAAAAAAGAGAGAGAGAGAAAAGAAAAGAAAAAAAATTATTAAATTAATTAATAAATAATGATATAGATAATAAAATATAAGAAAGAGAGTTTCTCTCTCTTCCCTCTCTCTCTTCAGTCTGAACTAGTATTTTCTCTCTCTAAAATTGAACTTTCTCTCTCTACTTTCTCTCTCTAGAATCCTCTCTCTAGATTATTTCTCTCTCCTAAGATTTTTAATTTTGAGAAGAATGATGATGAATTTAAATGATTCTCGTAATGGATTTTTGATCTGTGATCGTCGGACGATACACCGACATCCACTTTGATCAGATCAGGTATTTTTAGATTTTATTTCTCATGATCTTATTGAATTATCCACATGATAATTTTAGCATGATTTGATCTGATCGATCAGAATTTGTTGAATCATATTGTCTGAAGAATTCAAGATGAGTTTTCTCTCTCTAGATTTTTCTCTCTCTAAAATATTCTCTCTCTTGATTGATTCTCTCTCTAAAAAAAAGGTTAGTGAATGAAAAAATTTTTTTTAATAAGTCTGATCTGATTTTAATGAAGAATCCTGATCTATGATTGTCAGACAGCGTACTGGCACCCACCTTAATCAGACCATGAATCTTTAGATTTGATCATCCATGATCCTGATCTAGCCATGACTTGATTTGATCATGTTGATTTCACCAATTGAGATATTGGACCAATCGTAATGTTGGATTGTGTCACCTGATCAGTTCGAATTGTACCTCATGAATTCTCTCTCCTCTGATTTTCTCTCTCTACTTGATTTTATAAAATCGATGAAGAAATTTCAGTCCTATCACTTCTAATCCGATTTGATCTGATAGTCAAACTTTGGATCGTTTAGGTCCTAATTAGATTTTGATTAGATAAAATTAGATGATCGGACCCAATCTAAACTGTTGAAATATGGTATTCGTATTCTTTCTAATTATTGAAATTGATTCTGTATAGGATTGTAGATGTTTGATCATGGGATATCGCGATATGATCTACGAATAAAATTTTTGGAAGAAAATTTATAGAATTATGTGGATTTATTGGAATGCGTTCGAGGTAAGTAATGTTTCACTTTTTCTAGATTTATCAGCAAATTATAATGTATTCTTCTGACATGATTTGTGAAACGATGCATGAATTGGATGAATGGTATTTTGTTATGAAAATATCTTATTTGAAATGTTATGATGAAGCATGATTGAACATATTGATTTCATGATGCATTATATTGATTGATTTCGATACTATATGATTATATATTTTATTATCGAAATTAGAATATGAAACATGATTTATGAAGAATTATGATATAAGAAACAATAAAAATTGACAACCTGACTATGTAAAGGATCCTGCCAATGGGGGCATATACGTTGGCAATTGATTGTCCTGAGGGTTTATGTCGCCAGCGAGACCAGCGACATGTCGCCAGAGAGACCAGCGACAAACCGCCAGAGAGACCAGCGGTTCCAAAGGATATGGCTGTCAGATGATTCGCAGCCTACCGCAAGCAGATACGCGGTATTATGACCCTGCCACAGAAAAAATATGGTCATAGCTCATGGTTGACGACAAGAATTGAAGAATAAAAGAAATTGAAATCTTGAAAGAAACTTGAATTTTTGAAAAAAGAAATGAATTTGGCATGAATTATATTGCATAATTGAAATTGATTTCGAATTGATGAACTCTATATGCTTATTTTCTATAAATGATTATTTACTTATATGCCTGATGAAATCTGTTGAGAAGTGATCGTTGCTTACTGGGCTGTCTAGCTCATTACCTCTTATTTTACTGTTTTTACAGATGTTGAGGAATTAAGATGATACAAGATATGAATAGAAGAGTGATCAGAAGCAGAATCTTCATACTTTTATTTTAGGTTGAAAGGCTTATTGAATTTGATGCAAAGCCTTTGAATTGTTGTTGAATTTATTGAGATATTAAAGAAAAAAAAAATTTAGATCGTTATATTTTAGATTTAAATTGTTGACTAATTATTCCGCTGTTGTTTTAGGATAGTATGATAAGATGCCTTGCATGCTTATGGGAAGAGTTTTCTATGAGTATGCGGCGGTTGCCATGACCCTCGATTCAAAATCTCAGGTTGGGGGCGTGACAGGGATAAACCTCTTATTGTAAGTTAGCAAATTATTTCTCCTCCCATATAAAGCAACAAATGTTCTGATTGACTACAATTCTGGAGATACCGATTTAATGCTTCTGGATATCCTCTTTTATTCTTTACCACTGTAGTTGATAGGACTGAGATCTCTTAATTAAGAACTATCTATCGTTATGAAGGAGCTCGAGGAATGAGACTATTATTGAGACCTACCGCCAGACTTCTGACTAGCTCGTGAATCTGCAGAAATTTACTGTCACCTTTAGTCCTAAAATACGGTTTAGATGAAGCAGGAGATTTAAGACTAGCTGGAGATGAGCAGATGGGGATCCTGACCTATTTCAGGGTCCTTATTATTGGACAGAGACTTCGAAGGACCGACTGTAGATCCATCGACCAGCGGATTCGTGAGCGCCTCGATGACTAATAAGTCAATGCTCTCTCCATGATCGATAGGACTATCCTGGTAAGATCGATCCTAAGTTTTATTCCGATCTACTTTTTGATAAATACTGTGGTGCAGTGCTCTTCTTTTAGGGTCTGGAGCAGCAGTATCAAAATTTCCTATGGGGCACTAGATGGGGGGCATGGACTTCACTTTCTTTCCTAGGATATAGTCTGCCAGCCTATGTGGGATGGAGACCGTAGGATTTGATCCTTGTTGGTCAGGAGAGAGGTGATGATTTTCAAACATACAACTAGATTTCTCATTCAGTCTGATTGTTTATGGAACAGGATGATGAGGGTTCGGTATGGATCTTGGAGCCTGAGGTTTTATATCCAGATTGATCATGACTACTCTTTCATATAGAGGGAGATCTGTGATCGCACCCTATTGGTGGCCCAGGTCAGATAGCTAATTGGTGACGAGACCTTGGTTTAGGTGAGCCAAGATGCTTGGATCTCTAGCTTGCCTTTCTTTCATTGGCTGCCTACATCCACATAGAGGTAGACGATCACCTGTGGGTCTATGATTTGATCACGACCGATGGTGGGGTTGGAGGGCTTAGGACGTCATCTGTCTCTTTGGTGGGTAGCTTGCTGATAGGATTCTTGGTATCCCAATCCATCAGAGCTAGGACTTAAGAGTATAGGGTCGGTCTTGTTGCCCTAAGGTTCTTACGAGGGATCTCATTGAGATAAGTAGGCCAGTGATAGATAAGAAGATTGAGACGGACGGCCTGGATCTGAAGAGTAGCACCCATCATAGGGACTTGCCTCTTCTTTTGGATGGTTGTCTAAGATCAACTTCTGACTCAGACACTTCTCAAGGATAGAGGTATAGAGCTTCTGATTGCCTGTCTGGTCTGTAGGTTGGAGGATGAGTCAATAGAGTATGATTCCTTCGCCATCCAAGGGTGAGTCTAATTTGAAGTATGGCCGATGGTTAGCCGTAGGGGCAATCAGTGGCCCCTAACTTTCTTCCTGGATGCGATCTATCAGAGCATGATCGAGGGTTCACCCTGGGGTGGTAGGATGGTGTATATCACCTATCAGATATGATTGCCTAGGAACAGCCTGATCTTCGATGTCGAGATTGTGCCTATGCATCGAGTGCTTGAGAGAGCCTATTACTTAATTGTAGAGTATTGCCGCTTCAATACTGCTAGCATGAGTCTTATTATCTTAAGTTCCTGGGACTTCCTTACTATGCTTGCAGTGATCCGAAGGATTCTGTTAATTTTCTGAGAGCTCTCTCCTTCAAGATTTGTCAAGGTTAACTTCAATGATAGTGTTAAATATGGCAGAGGTGGTTCAGACTATGTCATTTAGAGATCGGATACTAGGCTATTGGCGGTGGGAGGCTTACATATTTTTGAGCTGTCCATCTCTGGAGCAGGGCTTCATACCATCTGGGCAGATATCATCTGCACGATGCAAGAGCTGCTCGTAGATAGGATCTTCATTGATGGTGACTTTGCCATAGTCATCGACTGGATCCGGGATGAGGCGAAGCACAGAGTTGTTTATCCACTCCTTCATGATATCTAGAGGTTCTTTTGTCACTCCATCGCGACAATTGTTTGGCACATTTTCTAGGAGACAAATAATATTGCAGATTGGATTGCTTTCTTTGTTGTTGAGAACACTGGAGATTGGATCTAACGTTAAGACGATGTTTGTCTTTGAGCTCTAAAAGATATTTTGTATTCTGACTCCTTGGACTGTGCTCATACTAGAATGGTGTGACCATCCATTTGTACTCAAAAGAAAGGGAGCTCGAGGAATTAAAGGAGTTAATCAAAAATTTTTGTTGGTGAGATCCCTCCCCATATGGGATCCATCATCTTAAAGAAACGAGCACGTGGGCTCTTGATGCCTTCCCTCTCTCTCTCTTCTATTTGAAGATTTAGTGAGGCATGGAACTGATAATATGCAGAGTACCTTTTCGTGGCGTGCACGAACATTAGGGAGTCATGAAACCTTTTGACGCATGAAAAATTAGTCCGTAAAGGACTCTAGCTCTTGTCGTATAAAAGGAGGGCACCTGTGGATGTGAACAAAACACACAAAAAAAAGAGGACGCCGTGAGGCTATGAGTCACCAAAAGAAAAGAGGAGAAGAGAGGCTTAGAGGGTGCTTCATTTAAAAAAAGAAGACAGGAGAATATTGATTGGAGGAGTTCGCTCAATCTTGGATTAGAGTTATTCCATCGAAGAAGGTTCTTCTAAAGATTTGTTTAATCTTGAATTTCTTCTTTCTTATATTAGAAGTAGTGTTCCCAATATGGTGTCAGAAAAATTTTGTACTCCAAACTATTATTATAGTGGAAGACCCTTCTTACTCTCGTCTCTGTGTGGATGTAGACTTCGATTGAACCACGAAAAATTTTGATGTTCTTGTGATTACTGTGATTCTTTTATATCTTTGGTATTATTGTTAGCATAGATTTTTGTTCTATCTGTTTATTCTTTTAGAGTATTCAAATCCCAATACATGGTATCAGAGTCTGATTCCATCGAATCCAAAATATTGAAGAAAGAGTTGAGACACTAACAGATGGAGGATCAATCTTCATCAAGCACTATGATCAAGCTAACATCAACCAACTATTTGATTTGGCAAGCCTCACATGAAAGATCTCCTTTATTGTAAAAATCTTTACGATCCAATCGAGAAAGTTATTGCTCAACCTGATAAGATGTCAGACAGAGAATGAAAGAAGCTAAATTGCAAAACTATTGGGCTCATCTGACAGTGGATTGATGATAGCATATTTTACCATATTTCAATGGAGGTTAATGCCTACAGCCTCTGGTTGAAACTAAAAAGTCTATACGAGAGAAAGATGGTGCAGAACAAGGCATTCTTAATTCGTAAACTGGTGAACATAAAATATAAGGAGGAAACTTTCATGGCAGAGCATCTAAGCAACTTTCAGAACATGATGAACCAGCTCACCATGATAAAGATGGTGTTAGATGAGGAGTTCCGGGCTCTATTATTGTTGAGTTCTTTGCCCAACAGTTGGAAGACTCTTGTGGTGTTTCTAAGTAATTTTTTACCAAAGGGTTCAATAGTTTTGGCAATGATGAAAGACTGTATGTTTGACTAGAAGGCTAGGAGAAAGAAGCAAGAGGTCTTGAGTCATAATGAGGCCCTCGTCATAGAAAAAAAAAGGAGCAAGCATAGGAACTCCTAATCTAACTCGGATGATGGCCGTGCTAAATCATGGGAGAGATTTAAGTCTTGAAGTAGTAGATGTTACAACTACGATAAAAGGGGCCACTTTAAGAAAGACTACTGATTATTGAAGAAGGAGAAGCTAGAGAACAAATCAGGTGATGACTCTAGCTCGGACAATGAGATGACAACAATAGCTTCGGATGGAGAGATTATTGTTGTTTGTGGCATAACAGACGATGGTCTTGTAGGTACTACTAGTCAAGACTCTATCTAGATGATTGATTCAGCCGCTTCGTATTATGTTACGGCAAGGTAAGAATTATTCTCATCTTATCATTTTGGTGACTTTAGGGTAGTAAGATGAAAAATGGTGGAAAATCAGAAATTATTGGCATCTGAGACATTGTGTTGATCATGAGCTTAGGGTATAGGCTGGTGTTGAAGAATATTAGACATATATCAAATATCTATCTGAACCTATTATCGATATGAGTATTAGATGAGGAGGGCTACTACAGTGTGTTTGGAGACGACAAGTGAAAGCTGATCAAAAAATCACTAGTAGCAGCTAGAGGTATCAAGCAAGACTCTCTCTGCTTCATGCAAGCCAAGGTTAGTAAGGGAGGTGAACGTAGTGAAAAAATCTTTTATCTCAAAATTGTAGCATCGACGATTAGGATATATGATCCAAAATGGGATATCATTTTTGACCAAGAAGAATACTCTTTCTATTGATGGTTCTGAATTGAAGATATACAAAAGCTACCTGATAGGTAAGCAAACCCAAATTTTTTTTCAGAATCTTTCCTCTAAAACAAGAACTGGTGCATTAAATCTTGTTCATAGTGATGTTTGTTTTATGAGTGATAAAACTCTTGAAGGATGCTCTTACTTTATAATTTTTATTGATGATCACTCTCAAAAAATATGGGCATATGCTTTGAAAATGAAGAATCAGGTGCTCGATATATTCAAACAATTTTACATCATTGTTGAAAGAGAGACTGGGTGAAAGTTGAAGTACATACGGATGGACAACGGGATAAATATAGAGATTCTTTCGAGAAATACTGTCAACAAAATAGCTTCAGATTGGAGAAGATAGTGCCTCAGACACCGTAGTAGAATGATGTTATTAAGAGGATGAATAGGATGATCTATGAAAGGATCAGGAGCATGCTCTCTCACGCTAAACTATCGAAGGTATTTTGAGGAGAGACATTGACGACTGCAGTCCATATTATTAATCTTTTTTCTTTCTATACTCTTAAGGGTGATACACCGCAGAGAGTATGGTTGAGAAAAGATATTTTTATGATTAGTTGAAAGTTTTTTAATGCAAGGCGTTCGTGCATATTCCTAGAGATGAGAGGTTCAAACTAGATGCCAAGGCGAAGTAGTGCATGCTCCTGGGCCACGATAAGAATGGGGAGTTCGGCTATCGATTGTGAGATCCTGTAGAGCGGAAGATCATGCACAGCTGTGATATTATTTTTTTAGAGAATCAGAGGATCGACGACTTCGAGAAGCCTAACAAGCCAAAATCGATCCAGAGCAATTTTGTAGACTTGTATCCAGATACTTTCCCAAAAAATCTTGATGACAGAGGAACGACTATAGATGATAGTATAAATAACAATCACGAGGTTGAGGAGAGTGTGAGTGGTGTTCAAACTGAGCTGCATGCTGAACCATCTGCACAGAAGATCCAAAGATCCACAAGAGAGTGAAGGCTGTCTATGAGATATCCACCACAGGATTATGTACTATTGATAGATGCGGGGGAGCTTGAGTTCAACTCCAAAGCCATGGAGCACCAGCATAATGAGAAGTGGTTGAAGGCAATGAAGGAGTGATCGCTGTCGCAGGTGGTCAAGAATAAAAATCAACTCAAACTATAAAGATAGGGTGAGTTGGGATCGTTTTCATAGGGATTTAGGATGATTATCTTTTTTTAAGAAGAAATAAAAGAGAATTGATTGTAGAAGGATTAAAAAGAAATAGAATAGCAAAAATTAAATTAAAAATATAAATTAATTTATGAAAAAAAATAAGTCAGAGAAATCATCCAAAAATTTTGAATCCACCATGCAAATTAGATTTATTTTTTTTATATTACAATATTAATTCTTGTGATTAAGGTATTAGTATAGCTTATCTCTAAGGGATACGGACTGTATCAGTAGATTACGGCTCATCCTATCAGAGTATAAATTTTTTAAATTTAATTATAAAATATAAAATTTAATCAACATACCACGATCTAGCTCTCTTAAGCACGGACCATATCCAGGGATCACGATACGTCAGTAGAGGATATAGGCCATGTAGGCTAGATCAATACCTCAGAAGAATAAAAAGATATAAAATAAAAGTATAATTTTATTACATAAAAATTAAATATAAGAATAAAAATAAAAATCTATTTACAGGCTTCATCATATTTTCGGATTGAAGAGATTTAGCCACACATCAAAGTCTCTAGCTCCATATTCATCCTTTCTCTTGGATCCCTAAATCTCCCTTATTTTCTTCTCTAATTTTTCTTTGCTTTTTTACTGATTTTTTTCTCCTCTCTTGACTTATTTTCGGACTCCCTATTTATAGATAAATTTTTCAACTTTTTCTAATCACAAAGGGAGTCCTAAAACCTTTAGAAAATATATTATATCCTTATGAATAATTTTTGACCATCGGATCTTTAATGGACCGACCAAATCACTCCAAAATTCAACGTTTAAGTCCTTATCAGGGTCAGAATCAACACTGACTGTTGGATCACACCTCAGATTAAATCTGAGTCATTGATCAGTACTTAATCTTTTCTTAACACAGTCGGGATGAATACCAACCGTTGAATTGAGCTTTAGATGAAATTTTGACCATCCGATCGTGTCCAGAAATCTTTCTTTCAATCGGTAATCAATAACAGCCATCGAATCATGCTTAGTTTGAATTTCAGCCGTTGGATGGTGCAAATTTTCTTCGCCCATCTGTGAGCCACATCATGGACTGCATAATATTTCTTGTAGACCGCATCCTTGAATCCGTGGATCGAGCGACCAGTTCACCATGCATCAAAGATAATTTTTAATATTGTTTTAGGATATTTTGCTTGATTTTCACTCTGATTTTTATCTAAAAAATTAGAAAAAAATATCTATTAATTTTTTTATTAATTTTTTAACATTTTGGTGCTTAAATTCTTAATTAAATCAATATCTATTTTTTATAAATATTTTTTAATTTTATATTTTTTTAAAATTATTTATTTTTATAAAAAAATCTAATTTATTTATGAAATTAGATTTTTAAGAAGATGTTAGCACTATAAATCATCAAAAATATCTAAAATAAAAGTAAAAATATTTTACTTATCATACCCCCCAACTTGAATTTTGCTCATCCTCAAGCAAAGAAAGAATTTAAAATTAAGAACTATTTAATTTAAAATTTTAAATTTTATCAAATAATTTTTAAAAAAATCATTGATATTCAGTAGAGCGTGAGCAAGATATGTCATTGGGGTATTAATACTAATCAATGTGGGAGTTAAGCTAAGAATATTTTTTGAACTTTTTTAAATTATTTTTACTTTTATTTTCAAATCATTAACCTTATATAGACAAGTATATTGTTACTTTCATATTTTATTTATTGATTTTATTTATTTTTTGATAATTTTTTTATATTGTATTGCTATTGAATGTCTTAACTCCTTAAGCTTTTTGTTTGACCCATGTAGCGAGTTTTCAACCAATGACTCTCAAACCAGATGGCTTTAGGACACTAAGTATAAAATATCTCTCAGACCTACTTGCTTGAATCAAATAAACTACGAGTTAAAACTAACTTTACAATAAAGCTTCTTTGCCCTTTATATCTTTTGACACGAAACTCAATGCTTGCTTAGGCAAAAAGATCCGCTTACTTAGCATGAAGTACTTAAATTTTTTTTTTTAAATATGAAGAAATGTATAGTTACCTTACACAAGCCTATAGAAAGTAAACTCTTCTTTAATGCTGGTAGAAAAATTTAAAAATACTCAAAGAAAACTGTTTAAGTTTGAAACTTAACTCTTTATTGAGTTTTTTTAATACTAGATCCGTCAATATCTCACAAACTCTCGGATCTATACATCAATTTTCTTTTAAAAATACTTGATTTAACTTGATTCTTAAGTATAATTAGGTGCTTAAATACTAAATACTAACTTATTTGAAGACTTTAAAAAATTTTATTATTATTCTCCCCCTCCAATTTAATCGACATTATCCTTAATGGAGTAGGAAAACTAAAGGGTACATAAAAAAAAAAATGAGAGATATCACTTGATCCAGACGTCTTTGTAAAATTAGTTCTCCCCCCAACTTAGTCAATATTATCTTCAAATCCCTACAAAAGATACGAAGCAAGACTCAATTAAAATACAAAAGAAAGCAAAAGCAAAAGCTGGAACTGGGTTACCTCCCAAAGAGCGCTAAGTTTATCGTCTTCAGTCGGACTACATTTATTGACAGGTGCTTCCACCCAGAGTGGTCCATTATTCCTAAAAAAATGAAGATCAGTTAAAAAAGATTTGGATTATCGTCCAAAAAGCATTAAGTTTATCTTCTTCAGCTAGATTGAACCCGTGATATAGAATCAATCAGAATAAATAGGCTCATGGAGAACCATGACCTCCTCCTCAATTTCAGTAGGTAACTCCAAGAATGATTTCAATCATTGTTATTTACTTTAAAAGTAGCACCATTGCTTGGGTTGATCTCTACAGCCCCATGAAAGAAAACTTTTTTTACTATATAGAGCCTTGTCCATCTAGATCTAAGTTTTTCAGAAAATAAATGTAGCCTAGAGTTATCCAAAAGAACTTTTTAACTAGATAAAAATAATTTTCTAAAGATTGCTCGATCATGAAATACCTTAGTTCATTCTTTATATATCTTAACATTATCGTATGTCTTATTTTTGATTTTCTCAAATTCATCAATTTGTAGCTTCCTATGTTGGTCAGTCTCGTCTAGATCCATGTTCAACTTTTTGATGGCCCACATAGCTCTATGTTCAAGCTCTACTGGCAAGTGACATGCTTTACCAAACACAAGCCTATAAGGAGACATTCCTAAGTTGATTTTGAAGATAGTGCGATATGCCCAAAGAGCATCCACTAGCTTCAATGATCAATCTTTTCTATTGGTGATCATAGTCTTCTATAGGATTTGTTTGATTTAACGATTTGAAACTCCAACTTGTCCACTAGTCTAGGGGTGATAGGGTGTGGCCAATTTATGGGAGATGTTGTATTTCTTCATCAAGATTGCAAAGGATCGATTGCAAAAATATGTTCCCTGATCACTTATAATGGCTCTAGGGATTTCAAAATGAGAGAAGATTTTTTTTTTAAAAATTTGATAACAATTTTGCTATCATTTGATCTACATGGCATAGCCTCTACCCATTTGGACACATAATCAACAACCATTAAGATATATTCATTTTCGAAAGAGTTTGAAAGTGATCCCATGAAATCGATACTCCATACATTAAAAATCTCAATAACTAAGATCGAATTTAATGGTATCATATCTCTTTTTGTGATCCGTCCTACTTGTTGATACATAGTACAGCTTTTACAGTACTCATGTGCGTCCTTAAACAAATTGGGCTAATAGAATCCACATTGAAGAATTTTTGCAGTAGTTTTTTTGGATCCAAAGTGGCCACCACAGGCTTGGTCATGACAAAAGGATAAGATACTTTTGATCTCATGGTCCGGAACACATCTTCTAATAATTTGGTCAGGATATTGTTTAAACAGATATGGATCGTCCCAAATAAAATACTTTACTTGGATAAAAAATTTGTGTTTGTCCTGAGTGGTCCAGTAAGAGAGAATCCTATGAGTGGCTAAGTAATTGACAATATCAACGTATCATGGTTCTTTGGTCACGGATATGAGTTGTTCATTAGGAAAAGACTCTTCTATTGATAGTTCGTTAGAGGGTGCATCAGTCAATCAGAACAGGTGGTCAGCCGCTACATTTTTTGTTTCTTTCTTATCCCTAATTTCTAGGTCAAATTTTTGAAGAAGTAAAATCCATCAGATCAAACATGCTTTTGCATCTTTCTTTATTAAGAGATGTCTAATGGCTGAGTGATCACTATATACAATGACATGTGACCCAACCAAATAAGATCTAAACTTTTTGAGGGTAAAGACGATAGCCAAGAACTCTTTTTCAGTAGTTGAGTAGTTAAGCTATGCATCATTAAGGGTCCTACTGGTATAGTAAATAACTTGTGGCAATTTATTAATTTTTTATCCTAAAATGACTCCGATGGCATGATCTGATGCATCACACATAACTTCGAAGGGTTGAGTCCAATCGGATGGATGAATGATGGGTGCAGATGTCAATGCCATTTTAAGATGCTCAAAAGAATCAAGGCACTCAGTAGTAAAATCAAATTCGACATCTTTGGCAAGAAGATTGATTAGTGGTCGAGCTATTTTGCTAGAAGCCAGTATGTCCTAAGAATGAACGAATTTTTTTAGCTGATTTGAATGGTGAAAGATTTGTATTCAAGTCTATTTTGACTTTATCCACTTCAATTTTCTTTTTTGAGATAACATGGCTAAGTACTATGCCTTTTTTGGCCATGAATTGGTATTTTTTTCAATTAAGCACTAAGTATTTTTTCTTACACCTTTCTAAGATCAGTCTTAGGTGATGTAGGCACTCGGAGAAGGTAGAGCCAAAGATGAAAAAATCATTCATGAATATTTCTAGAAATCTCTCAATCATGTCAGTAAAGATGCTGACCATGTACCTTTGAAAAGTAGATGGAGTATTACATAAACCAAAGGGCATGCATCTATAGGCAAAAGTTTCAAATAGACAGGTAAATGTGGTCTTCTAGTGCTATAGAAATCTGCTTATAGCGGAAATATCCATCAAGAAAATAATAGAACTCATGTCCGGCTAACCTTTCCAACATCTGATCAATAAATAGTAGGAAAAAATAGTCCTTTCTTGTGACTGCATTCAGTTTTCTGTAATCAATACAGACTCTCCATCCAGTTTGGACTCTAGTCGGTACTAACTCATTTGCTTCGTTTTGGACCACTGTTATCCCTAACTTTTTAGGCACTATTTGAATTGGGCTAACCCATGAACTATTTGAAATGGGATAGATAATTTTATTATCTAATAACTTGAGAATCTCTTTCTTCACTACCTTTTTCATAGCTGGGTTAAGTCTCCTTTGGAGATCTCTAATTAGCTTGACTTTCTCTCCTAAATAAATTCGATGTTGGAAAATTAAAGGGCTGATCTTTTTGATGTCAGCCATGGTCCAGCCTATGGCTTCCTTATTCTCTCCGAGGATAATTAAAAGTTTCTCCCCTTGGGTTTGATCTAGGTCTTATGCAATGATTATGGATAGAATTTTTGATGGACCTAGACACGCATATTTGAGGTGCTCAAGGAGTGTTTTGAGTTCTAGTTTTGGTACTTCCTCAATCGATGGCTTGTGTATTGTTTCATCCATCCTTACAAGTGATTTGACAGGTGGTTGCCATTGTAGATGAACTCTCTGATCACTAGATAGAGAAATTTCTTAAGTTATTTCAAATTCTTGATCTGACCAGAGACTACAGTCAAAATCTTCTTCTCCTAGGTCAATGATCTCATAGATCTCATCCTGGATTAGGTTTACATCAATGAGTTGGTTTCTTTTATTTTCAAGGTTGAAAATATTAAGATCAATGGTCATATTTCTAAATGAAAGCTTCATGAGTCCATTACGGTAGTTGATTAGGACATTGGTGGTTGCTAAGAATGGTCTTCCTAAGATTACTGGGATGTGATTTTTTGAATTAATCACTGGTTCAGTTTTGAGGATCACAAAATCCATAGGGTAAATAAAATTACCGGTCTTGATTAACACATCCTCCATAACTCTTTTGGGGACCCTCATTGATCGATCTGCCAATTGCAATGTGATTTCTGTAGGCTTTAATTCTCCTATCTCCAATTTTTTATAGATCGAATAAGGTAGAATGTTCACACTTGCTCTTAAGTCTAATAAGGCCCTGTCAATAATGATTTTTCTAATGACACAAGAGATTGTAGGAGACCCTGGATCTTTGTACTTAACAAATATTTGGCTCGACAGATATGAGCTCATACTGGCTGCCAAAAAAGTTTTTTTAGGAATATTGGTGGTCTTCCTCTTTGTGCATAGGTCTTTGAAAAATTTGGCATATATGGGAACTTGTTGGATCATGTCTAGTAGAGGGATATTTACTTTTATTTGTTTAAACATCTTTAAAATTTGATCCATATAGACTGAGTGTCTGTTGGACCTAAGTCTATTTGAAATAGGAGCTACAGGATTGGTGGGTGATGTCTTGGCTTGCTTAAACTTTGAGATAGATTCTGCTAGTGGCTTGGGTGTTTTGTCAATCTCTAGTGACTCCTTAGACTTATCTGGATCTTTAAACTCGATCTGATCGATCACTTGCTCATGAGGTGGTTTAGACAATGAGTCATCTTGATCTTCAGATGTACTGACATGGTTGTCTACTTATTTTTTAGATCTTAAAATATGAATTATATTTAATTGGTTGATCTGGATTTCTTGTTGTGGTCCTTGATTGTTCTAAATTTTAGGATTAGCCTCAGGTTGACTTGATAGTTTATCTTTTTCTCTTTCACTCACAGCCATGGTTAATTGACCTAATTGCATCTCTAAACGGGTAATAGTCTGGGTGTTGGAAGTTAAAAGCTGGTCTGTGATTTGCATAAAGTTGTTTAGTGTAGTGTTGGTGCTAGCAATCGATTTTGCTAGGATTTTCAGATTCTTTTCTAGCGAGTTAAGCCTTTGATCATTGCTGAAACCTGATAGATTATTTGATGATTGAGTGGATCTGGGGTTGGGCTGAGTGAATGCAAGTCTATTTGAGTTTGACTCTTGCGATCAAAAAAAAATTGAGGTGGTTCCACCATCCTAAATTGTACGTTGGTGCGTAGGGGTCATTTGTAGATCTTTAATAGACTGCGTTTATCTGTGCTACTTTATTCTCGGTTGGACCCATCAAGAGAGGACATCCTTCCATTGTGTGGTCTATGGCATTACACCCATTGCAAGTGGATGTTGCAACTTGGTTCACTAGGATGTGTCCCTTGAGTTCTAGGACCCCTATCCTACGGATCAAAAATGCAAATTTAGCTTCTTCAGATAGGGAAGGTTGAACTTGATATATATTTCTTCTTGAAGGTATGAGTCTATCAGATTTCCTAGTAATCTCCTATTGTAGGGTCTTTTTTGCTAAGTCCTCTAGAAATTGTCAGGTTTCTATAGGCTCTTTGCTCATGAATTGACCCTAACACATTGATTCTAATATGGTTTTAGAGTTTGGGTCTAGCTTTTCATAAATAATTTGGCACAGCCTTCAAGTTTCTATTCCATGATATGAGCATTGACTCAAAAGGTTCTTAAAACAATCAAAGCATTTCCAAAAAGACTCATCGGGTAATTGAAAAAATTGATTAATTTTATTTCTAAATTTGGCAGTCTTATGGTGTGAAAAAAAAATTTTTAGGAACACTTTAATAAAACCCTCCCATGATGCTATAGATTGATTAGAAAGACTGTATAACCATTTTTTGACACTATCCTTAAGGGTAAAATTGATCAACCTAAATTTTACAGCATCCTTATTAAGCTATTGGAGCCGCATCCTGGCACAAACTTCCTCAAATTCTCTCATAAAAATATATGCATCCTCGATTTTAGTGAATTTGAGAAGCATGTTTATGATCTGGGGTTTCATTTTAAAATTGGTATCAGTTTGTGGCGGTCGGATACATGAGAGTTGGGCTGACCCAACTAGGTAGCAAAGATCTTTCAGTACCTGAGGTTCATGTTTGAGTTCACCCATGGTGGGCTTAAGGTCTATTGGACTTGACGCAAAGTTTAGATCTATTCTCACTAATCGACCAGATATCCTTGTCCAAGAAGAAATTTGAGAATTTTTAGTTATTTTTATAATTTTTTTAAGAGAAGAGAAAAAGAGATAGATGAGAAGAGAATTCTAAAGATGGGAGCCTAAAGAGTCCTAAATCTAGAGACGATAGCGAAGAGTGTTTTAATTAGAGTTAATAGTTGTAGGTTAGTAATCACGTTATGCAGTCAATTCTAGCTAAGGGTACCTTAGATCTAGACAACTCCTAACTGTCAAGATTGTCTTTAAGTACTCCAGGTAAAAGACTAGCCACTCAATTGGTCAGGTAAGTGTAAGGTTGGTGAGGTCCTTCTGTTGCTTTTCTTAGACACCAAGTGAACGGAACTAATTAAATAACCACCTTCCTTCAGGACGTAGTCTCTGAACCACTTCTCTAGACATCAATCAAACTAACTAACCCTAACCTGGTACAACTCTTAGGATCTCTTGTTCTATTGAGCTCGAGAGTCCTTAGGGGCCAACGTCTAATTGATTTTAAGTTAAGATTTAAGTCAATACAGTATGTAGGATGATGGTTTGTGGGCCAAGAAAGGGTGATGAAATCTCCACCTTATCTTTGTTTAGGGTTTGTGCCCTTAAGATGTTTTATGGAATTATGCAATGTCAGAAAAAAAGTTGTCCAATTTGGTAGTTAGTCAAATTAATTTATTTTACTTTTTAGATTTTGTGATTAAGTATCTAATTCTCTAAGTAGATTATGAGGTGTCAATGTAGAGATTTATTTATTTTTTTTAAAGAAAGAAAGTAAGTTTGATTAAGGAACTAAGTTAGAAAGCAAAGAAAATGAGAATAAGAAAAAAAAATTAATAAAAAAATAATCGTGCCTAGATCTTCGATAACGGTGCCAAAATTTGATCGCTGTCGTAGGTGATCAAGAATAAAAACTAATTCAAACTATATAGATAGGGTGAGTCGGGATCATTTCCGTAGGGATTTAGAGTGATTATCTTTTTTTAAAAAGAAATAAAAGAGAATTGATTGTAGAAAGATTAAAAAAAATAGAATAGCAAAAATTAAATTAAAAGTGTATATTAATTTGTAAAAGAAAATAAGTCAGAAAAATAATTCAAAAATTCTGAATCTACCATACAGATTAGATTTATTTTTTTTATGTTGCAATATTAATTCTTATGATTAAGGTATTAGTATAGCTTATCTCTAAAGGGTACAGACTGTATCAGTAGATTACGGCTCATTTTATCAGAGTATAAACTATCTAAATTCAATTATAAGATATAAGATTTAATCTAACATACCACGATCTATCTCTTTTAAGCACAGACCGTATCTAGGGATCACGGCACATCAGTAGAGGGTATAAACCATGTAGGCTAGATCAATATCTCAGAAAAATAAAAATATATGAAATAAAAGTATAATTTTATTACATAAAAATTAAATATAAAAAAAAAATAAAAATTCATTTACAGGCTTCATCATATTCTCGGATTGAAGAGATTTAGCCACACATTAAGGTCTCTAGCTCCATATTCTTTATTTCTCTTGGATCTTTAAACCTCCCTTATTTTTTTTTAATTTTTTCTTGCTTTTCTATTGATTTTTTTCTTCTCTCTTGACTTATTCTCGGATCCCTTATTTATAGATAAATTTTTTATCTTTTTCTAATCACAAAAAAAATCTTAAAATCTTTAGAAATCGTATTATACCCATATGAATAATTTCTGACCGTTGGAACTTCAATAGACCATCCAGATCGCTCCAAAATTCAACGTTTAAGTCCTTATCAGGGTCGGAATCAACGTTGGCCATTGGATTGCATCTCGAATTGAATCTGGGCCGTTGATCGGTGCTTATTCTTTTCTTAACATAGTCAGGATGAATACCTGCCGTTGGATCGAGCTTCAAATGAGATTTCGGCCATCCGATCGCATCCAGAAATCCTTCTTTCAATCGGTAACTAATAACAGTCGTCGGATCATGCTTAGTTTGAATTTCAACCATCGGATGGCATAAATTTTTTTCCACCCGCCTGTGAGCCGCATCGTGGACCGCATAATATTTTCTATAGACCGCGCCCTTGAATCCGTGGACCGAGCGGTCGGTCCACCATGCATCGAAAGTAATTTTTAATATTTTTTTAGGATATTTCGCTTGATTTTCGCTTCGATTTTTATCTGAAAAATTAGAAAAAAATATGTATTAAATTTTTTATTAATTTCTCAACATTTTGGTGTTTAAATTCTCAATTAAATCAATATCTATTTTTCATAAATATATTTTAATTTTATATTTTTTTTAAAATTATTTATTTTTATAAAAAAATTAATTTATTTATGAAATTAATTTTTTATGAAGATGTTAACACCATAAATTACCAAAAATATCTAAAATAAAATGAAAATATTCTGCTTATCAAAGAATAAGGGCACTGCAGGCTTGATGAAAACTTCCATATGAGTTAGATAGATTTGTTAGTGTGGTCTCTCCCCATATAAGATCCACCGTCTTTAAAAAAAGAGCACACGCGGAGTACCTATTCGTGGTGCGTGGAAAAATCAGAGTCGTGGAACCTTTTGATGTGTGGAAAACGAGTCCGTAAAGGACTCTAGCTCTTGTCCTATAAAAGGAGAGACATTAACAAAACACAAAAAAATAGAGAGGAGGCCGTGAGAAGGCCGTGAATTATCAAAGGAAAAGAGGGAGGGAGTGAGAAGAAAAAATGTTTGAAGGATGCTTTGTTCAAAAAAAAAAAAAAAAAAGAATAACATCGATTGGAGGAGTTTGCTTAACTTCGAATTAAAGTTATTCTATCGAGAAAATTTTTTCTAAAAATTTATTTAATTTTAATTTTTTTTTCTTATATTAGAAGTGATGTTTCTGATGTCACGTCAGAAAAATTTATTTGTACTCTAAATTATTATTATAATGAAAGTTCCTTCTTACTCTCATCATTGTATGAGCACAGGCTTCGGCCAAATTATAAAAAATTTTAATATTTTTGTATTTGCTATGATTTTTTTATATCTTTCGTATTATTATTAGCATAAATTTTTATTTTATTTATTTATTTTTTAAAATATTTAAATTTTAATAATTTTTTGGAAATAAAAGAGATGAACATGTATGTAAAATTAACATATGAATAAAAAGGAAGACATGCAAAACGCTCAACCAGTAACGATATATCTCTGGAAAAAGGTCAAATCTCGGGTCATCACAAGCTTACTTTAACCTAAAATAAACTCAATTTTGACCTGCAACTTTGTACCGTAGTATCCAAAGAATCTTTCGCTGTGACTCCCGAGCCGATAAAGTTGAAAGGAGTCAATTCCATAATTAAGTCAATGCTTGGCTGGTTTGATGTTCTTCTTCACTTTTCTACTGTAGCTTTCTTCACTGAAGCTCTTCTGAAAAAAAGCAAAAATTTATTGTCACAGAGGGTGCATCCTTTTTACTGCTCAGTTCTAGCTTGAAAAAAAACATCTTTTTACTGCGGTTGTTTGTACCGGGCCTGTGCTTGTTGTTTCAAAGGCCAAAATGTCAATTTTATCCTCTAATGATAATGCCTGATTTGCACTTAATCTGGCAGTCTAAGTCCTAAAATTTACCTAAAATTTTTTCCCCTCCTTCTTCTTCTTTTTGCATAGGTCAGATAGGATCAAATCAGATTGTTTAGATAAATGAAATAGACAATGCGTAACTAATGTTAATATATAAATATGTTCAGCAGAAATGGATTAATGTTTTTCTGCAATGGTTTTGCAGAAGCAGATATAAATATATGTTAATATATTGATGCATTAATCTATGTGAAAATTTTGATTTTCTTGATTTTAAATATATAATTTTTGTTCATGCATTTATTTATCAATTAAAAATATGTTAGAGATTCTACTATTGCTTTGAACAAAAGTGGACATGAATATGAATATAGCAATATCAATTTAGCAGATAATTCTTTTTTTTTTTTCAGTAAGATCTCTTATCTCTAAAAAATAAAAAATCTCAATTCTCCTTTCTGTTTTAAACAAAGAATAAGCTATATATAGTATGTTAGCCAAAATGCCTAATTCTATGTAGCTTTGGAATATTGGGAGTCAATAGAAAAATTGCCGTAAAAAATCATCAACATATGTTGAACTTGGTCAATTGGGGTTACTCTAGCAATTTTGTATTTGGTTTTCAAACAATACATTTTGAAACTCCAGACCAAAACATTTATAATACAATCAATCTTTTTTCTCTCCAAACATGTTCAGAAACAACCATCCCTTGCTAACCTAGAAACATAAAAAGAAAGAAAAAGGACAAACTAAATGCCCTTCGTAGCATTAGATTTTAGTAAACATAGAACATTGGCCGGCAACAAATATATTCAATCAAAATACTTGAATAACCAACCAAAAATCCTAGAGGATAATTTGTTGCAAACAATTATCCTCTAGTATTACCTGCAATCATTCACCGACCGATCAGTGGATTGCAAGTTCTTGCTCTAACATAAATTTATCTATAAGCCTGATCATCTTATTCGGCATTAATCTCAACACAAGAACGTAAAACAAATTATCCTCTTGTATTACCTGCAATCATTCACCGACCGATCAGTGGATTGCAAGTTCTGGCTCTAACATGAATTTATGTATAGGCCTGATCATCTTCTTTGGCATTAAACTCAACACAAGAACGTAACAAAGAACAACCACCTAACGCAATTCACCTCCGAATTGATGTTGTCAACTGATCACTTAATCATCTTTAGGTTGGAAGTCAAATGTGCTGACTCAGATCTTCTCCTCAGCACTTGCAAGAAAGAAGCTAGTCAACTGTTTAAGATTTCTCATACATATACTTATGCTCACAAAAGAAGGCAATTAAGCGATTGATTGATTCACAAACACAAATTCTTCATTAAAAGAGATGGCTCTTTTTATACCAAAAGAGATGGCTCTTTGCACTGCAACCTCGGGCAAGTCTGCGCTACTTTTTTCATGTCAGACCCTACAGAGATGATGTATCTTTCTCAGCAATCCAACGGCTCAAAGCATCCAATATCCTGATGTCCACCCAACAACAGTGTCCCACAGCAGGCACGTAGACGTACAAGAGAGAGAGGGAGAGAGAGAGTGGGGAGCACGAGACCTTGGGTAGGCTATATCCATCACGTCAGGCCGTCCACTTTCCCATAAAAAAACCGAGCAGCTTAGTGTTTGACATTTTGCTTGTAGGCCCTCCCACGGTGACCTTTTTCTTTGCCTTTGTTCACCTCCCCCGAGTCCCCAAACTCCCAACTGTTCCACTCCTCTTTTTTGCATCGCCAGACTTTTTGTCTTTTGTGGCATCGCCCGCGTCAGCTTCCCATGCTGGGCCCCGCCACTGAACTGCCGCGCTTTAGCCTCTTGCTTCCGCGCGTAGGAAGTCCACCGCCTCTTTTTTGCAACGCTCGTGACTGGTTGCGTAAGCGGTCCCAGCTTGCCGAGAGCTGGGTCCGGATCCCAATGGTTCTTGCACCAAGTATTACGTAATGTTGTATTAGGGCTAAATAATATGCCATTTTCCAGATAATTGAATATAGAAATTGTTATCCCTATTTTTCCTATCTAATTACTGGACGTGAAGACACAAGCAACCACTCCAAGATAAGAATGGAGGTTTTCTTAATCCACGAAGACAGAAAGAAAAAAAAAAAATATAGCATTCTATTTTTCCCCCCCTCCCTATGCTATCAATTAAAGCAATTACATCCTGCTTCAACGTCTAATAATGGCTACTAAACATGGCATCACCATATTATTTTTTTACTTCACAAGAATTTGTCACGAGGGCTTATCACAACTTTATTAGATACCTGCTACGTAGCCATTATCATGATAGTTTTATCAACACCATGCAAAGTGGGCAATGACGAACAAAATGGTGTAGGTTTACCCAAAAAGACAAAAAAAAAAAAAAAAATGGTGTACAACAATTTCATGTGCGTTTGTTCATTGTTTATTATTTGCTGATTTCTTTTAAAAAAAAGTTTGAAGATATTTGAATTTCACTTCTTAGTCAAAGATTCTGGATTCACAAATTATATAAACCATTTTGCTTAACCTACCCGTATTAATTATAATTTCCTGAATTCTGGTCCTGATCACTTAAATTTTAGTAGTTGTGCTTGAACGGATGTCAAAACATTCTATATTTTGGACTGGCTGGTAGAGTGCTCATTGGCCATCAGCTTTTGCATTAGTTCTTCTTAATTAAAATAGAAAAAGATGTTTTACCCTTTGGAGGATGATTTTTTCATTGGTAAGCACTTAAATAAAAATCCTTAAATAATCGTCGATCCCTAGTGTTTTACCTTTCAAGTTCTGACTTCAGGACAAAAGGAAGCTATAGAACGTAAAATGCTGGTTGGGTGGTCTCAACTAAAGATGTGGTTTCTCTCCTTCACTTTCTCAAATCCTCAAACTTCCTCTATATTACTTGTTATGCTTTCTTTCTATCTTTCTCTGATGTAACTGCATAGCAAAAAGGTTCATCATTTGATTAAAGGGACTACGTATTCTTTTGGAAGAGAAAGAAAAAGAGATCGAGAGATCTACTTTAAAAGTCGGGTCTTGTAAAGCTCGATCTAAGTAACTATTTAAATAAAGAAGGATGATGCAACGGTTGGGTGGTGGCCTTGATAAATGACAAATTGGAAGAACAGTGGCCAAAGGGCCTTCTCTAACCCCTACGGTCATGGGCACTATTAGCTTTTTAGTACATTTCTACCTTTTTTTTTTTGGTAAACAGTGGAACTTTCTCTCTCTCTATCACTCTCTGTGGGTTGATGGAACTACCATATTCGGGGAACATCTGGCCATAGAAACACGCCTTCCTAAAGAAAACTTCGGGATTTAGTTTTTGGTTCAGGTATGACCAAGGCAGCAACGTCACCTTGCCACCACCGGCAGAATTGGACTCCTCAGTTAGAGGTTCAACTTATTTATAAAAACTAAAAAATATTTATATTATCCCTAATTAGTAATACATTTTTTTTTATATTCAGGTGTTTAATTTTCATTAATTTTTTAAAAGAAATTTTTTTTTTAACATCTGATGTGGTGTAAAAGGGAAGACACCATTAGTTTTATATTGGTTGTGAGTCAAACAAAATTCTGTGAAGAAATCATTCTTTTCATATGAGATGTTTTTTAAAAGATAAAATATTATGAGTTAGAACGAATAATATCTCATGTGTCGAGTTATGAGTTTTTGACCGCAACAACATTTAATCTCTTATAATTATAGCATATATGTGTTGGTAATGTAATAGCCTATTTTATTATCCTATCCATAAGTAACCTACTCCCAACTTCACATCCTTGGAAGCACATCCGAGAATCCTGTGCTTTGTGTGGAAGTTGCGAAGCTTGCTGATATATTCACCTTGCTGCCATCAACAGGATTGATGTTGATTAGCCTATTGGTATTGACTAGCAACATTTTCTTTGGAAAATTAAAGCACGTATACAGTTTCTAAATCTTCAAAAGTATAGCTAACGCCAGCCGAATCGTCATCATCAATTGAAGCAGAGGTTAACAGTCCGATTTTGCTACCCAATCCACATGTCACAAGTAACCTACTCCTGACTTTATTTCCTTAGAAGCATATTTGGCAACTCCAGTATTTTAATGGAAAAAGACACGAAGGTTTTGATTGGATTTACTAATAGATGACATTTTCATTGCCTTCAATTAGATCACCTGTCAATCCAATGACTGTAGTTATGTTACACTAAATTAAGATAACCGAGGGCAAGTATCTTATATGTGATTACATGGGATGACGGTTGCCCTAATTTCAACCTTAAGCAACTTCACCTACTCAATTCTTTTTGAGACAAAAAAGTATATAGGCCTAGCTTATGGGCAGGGAAATTCTCTCCGGGGGAAAGGTCACTGGCTTTTAATAGGATGCTTAAAGGTCAACCATCATGGCAGTACAACGGACAGTTGAGGCATGCTCCTGCTCGTCCTTTAGAAAAGAAGACACGCTTTTGTTTCAAAAGAGAGAAAAGGTGGGTGCGCGAATTGGCTCCAATACTCGGTAGTTCGGTTCTATGAGTACTATGCTCGCTCTATGGCGAAGCCCTGGATTCCAACCAAGGTAGTTGGTGGGGTTAGAATCTCTTCCAAAGTCTTTAAACCAGAGATAAATGTCCTCAATGTTGATATGGTATACGTTCATCAGCCTGATTTTGGCAACCGAGCATGATGATGACCTCGGCATCTACGTACTAAGCTACCAACCACTGCAGGTGTTCAAGCTGCTAACCTCGGCATCAGCCAGGTTGCCGATCTGAACCTCATACCGACCCAAGGAGACCGGCCGACCAATGGTAGAGCTATGTGTGTCCGAATTCAAACATTTTAAAGATGGTTAAGGTTTATTGAAGGTAAGATTATGATCCCGCAATTTATGGGTACTTTGTGGGGTGGTTATAGGTTGTGCCAAATGATTAAATGGTTACTGTACGATCTGCATCGTTATCCATAGTGCATAAGATGTGCAGGCCGTTACGGAACAGTTAAAGTCCGGTTTCATTTAATTCAGTCACGGACATGAACTCTTGCCCTTCATAATATAAATAGTGCCCAGATGGACGACCTCTTGGTACGCTTTCTAATCTATCTTCCACTTTGCAACTTTCTTAGATCTCCACAACTTTCTTCCAAATCCTTACCTAACTCAGTCCATTGGACAAATTCCAGCAAATAGAATTTTTTTTTCCTGATTTCAGTTCAAATTGCTAATGCCAGATTCTTTCTAAGCCCAGTCGTAATTTTTTTTTTCCGGCTCAACTTTTCATCTCGAATCATATGATCTTACCGATTGGGTACCTATCTAACCTCGCTACCTTCAGCTTGGATTTTGATGGCAACACATGCTCCTTTTTTCCAGATATTAAGGCTACAAATAATCAAGAGAAACAAGCCTAATAATTAGGAAAAAGTAATATTTATCTTTTAATATTTTCCTCACCATCCAAATTGTGACAAGAAGTTTCATCTTCCGTTCTAAAGAACCATAGCAATTCCATGATCATCTTTATCCTGAGGGGCATGCATGCATGGATCAGTGACAGACCCACGAGGTCGAACACTAAAATGTGGTTATCAGTTTTATATGATACTGTGTCTTTGCGGTGGTCCACATGGATATGATAGCTAAGCATGGGATGATTGCAGCAGCATTATTATTGACAAACGTTGTGCATGGTACCCAACACTATGCTTTTCTATCTGTTTCCCGTTTCCTTTCCCAAAGTCTGGTTCGGTTCTCCTTGTCCGTAAACGCTTATCCACACCTCCTCTCCTATTCTTGATGTGAGATCCTCCGTCCCCTTCGCCTTGTATATATCTGCCGTATGAATATTAAATGTACCTGCCCCACGTGACGCTGCCATCAAAAATAACTTGTAACTTTGGTCAGTGCAGCTATTTCTAGGGTTTCTCAACCTTCTATTATAACTGCCAAAAATCTTATACAAGTTCCTTGGGGCAATATATCCTACTTGGGGTCCCATCCGTGGACATACTTAATTTGATGTTGCTTCTTCTTTATTGAGAAAAAGAAACAGGAGAAGCTGGAAACTAGTTTTATTTTTCTTTTCTTTTTTTTTTTGACTTTTCTTCTTTTAAAAACACTTTTCATATAATAATCCTAAATATTTTTTTTTTGAATTTTTATAAATATAATAATATTTTCTGAGCAAAAACTAGAACGGCCAATGGTTAACAAAATTAGATCCTACAAGCATTACACTGATATTGTATTACATCATATGTATAGCCTAATTAGAACTGTTACATGCTATTGCAATAATTCTGTGCAAATATTTTTCTTAAAAAATGTGATAGAAGTAACTTGTGAGTCATTTTACTTGTCAATTACCTAAATAAATGCTGAGCTACGCCAATCAAATAACAAAATTATAGGTATTTTATGCTTACATGGTAACAGTAGTGATAGTGATACACTTTTTTTAAAACAATAACATCATACATATTTTTAGATATATAATAATATATCATACTATTTTATTAAATTCCATGAACAGTGATGATGCTTTTCTTTTTTTCATGAGAGATAACATTATTGTGTGAAATGTTAGAACATGCTTAAACTTAATGATTGTCACATTATGATTTTTTGACCTTTTTTGACAAAAATAATATAATATAATGTCATATTGTGTATAGTTAAACAGTAATCATCTTCTGTATGGATTATTTGTGAGAATTGTCTGCTAGTTTGCTGTTTACGTGCTGCGATCAGGGAAATTAGCGTCAAGAAAAGCTGAACGAAGAAATGCTCAAGAGAAGCATTATAAGTGGGCTAGGCTCGAGCCACATGGCCCAGACCTAGTCCTACTAACTGAACCCTAATTGGGCCTGGCCTGTTCAAGTCCTAGTAAATACTCGTCCAGGATGTAACAAGATTTTGTTAATCTTGTTCCGGGATATAAATTCACATACGCTGCATTTTTACCTGAGAATTTAATATACTAGACTTGTAAGGATTATCACATGGATTATAGACATATGAAAACATAGAGGAAGAAAATATGAATATAAATTAAGACTAAAAATTATTGGGCGATGTTTTCTTTCTTAATTAACAAAAAAAAAGAGATATGGTTGTGGAAATGGTCACTATTTCTTGTAGAATGTGTCAAAGGGTATAGAATATCATAAAAATATAGCCAATAGCTAGAAACCCTTGGTATCAGACATCTGCAGAGTTGCAAAAATTGTGCACATGTATCTAGCTTCATGCCTTGTTTCATTATATTTTTGGGCTTCCAATGCCCAATGCTTGTTTGCTGCTCGACGAGCAGTACTTTTTTTTGGACCATGGGCCATCACAAAGGCCGAGGCTTTGTTTGCACCGTTTTGGCCTTGTGCTATTTTGGATGGCTCGCTAAGAAACAATCTCATTTGGACGCTTCTCCATGCTTCTAGATTCATGGTGTTAATTCTTGTTTCTACGATGATAAAATAATTATGAATAGTGCATTTTATGAGATGCATCTTTTTTTTTTTTTTTTTTTTGCTGCCCCGCTGTATCCAATTTGGACTTTTGTAGTTTCGCTTGTGGTTTCACGAGGCATGACAAGTTTTGTTGCTAGGGTTCCTCAGAAAAATGAAAAAAAAAAAAAAAAAAAATCCATGGGTAGTGGAATGGCTGCATAGTTATTTTAACTGAAAGCATTTTATTTTCTTGTGCACACACTGGCGGGCCAAAGCAAGCACGGATTGAACAAAGAGAGAGATCTTTTGAAGGGCATGGGTTAATCTAAAAAAAAAAAGCTGAGAGAAAGGTGGATGGTTAATAAGAAAAATTCAATTCTGTTTTCAAAATAGATGTGCCGGCTCTTCCATTGTGATTTTTTTCTGAATCTTTTTCTGACATATAAACATATAAATAATTTTTTTTTTTTTAATTTTTGATGGAGCATATCTATAGTACATTACACAGCGGATGTTTCCTATTCAATGGAGTAGTATATTTGGCCAGCTAACAGTGCCACGAGATTAAGATCTATAGTCCTTCTATCTTTTCTTCTTTATTGTGGCTTTTCTTTAAGATACGGATGTCTAACTCTTATTCTTTCCTCCTCATGAATAATTAATCCACGGAATAGCTTTATTTTGCGTGACGTATAGTTTGCCTTTTGGTTCATCATATTAATATGAGCGGTAGTGGAGCCATCGTAAAGAGTGTTGAAAGTAGGAACAAGTTCAGGGGATGTGCTCGGGACCTGGCTCGGATTAGGAGATGGGCCCTCATTTTAATGCTGCACCAAAAAGGGGAGAACCAAAAACACATAAAAACTAGAACCGATCGCACTCAACGCATTTCGTTTTCAGCTCTCGATGGAATAGGAGAAAGCTGCCACCGAACTCTTATTAAATAATAATGACTCGAGTACATGGATTGGATGAGATTAAATTCGAATTAAATTAACTCTTATCTAATAAGATTATCAGATATAAAATTAAATTTAAATAAAACTCTATTTTTTATGAGATAGTATTTGAGTTTGAATTTTAAATTTGAACTAACTATTAGATAGTTATCCGATACTTTCACATTGTTGAGAGAACACGTGGAGATATAAACACACTCTCCCAACAACAAGAAAAAGCTCTCTTCAAGAGGACTGAGATAGCCATCCCTATGGCCTTGAGGGGCAAAGCATTTGTACAGGAGCATTGAGAATCCAGATTGTATGTGCAAGAGATCGTGCGAGCTTGAAAAGACTGTAGCAATAAACTGGTTTAGATTTGGGTTTCTCTTCATGGGTAGTTTACTTATTGACTCATGTAGATCAGAGATCACATAAATCATAGATTGCGTGATATAATAAATTCAAATTTTTGGCATGATTCTAGCTTGTCTATTTTTCATAAATTTTTGGATTAATTTCTAGATGAAATATGGCATGTTAGATTGGTGATTTTTTTTCTGAATTTTGAAACTCTTTTTCTCCATGTTATAGTTCTTTTCTATGTAATTTTGACTTGGTAATGTGTAGTATGATGCATGAGCTTTCCAACAGTATATTACATGTATAATTTCGATGCAAATTGAATGAGATATGAGCTCTCAAAGTGGGTCTCACGAACTATGGTTTGCTGGAGACAACCCAGAAAATCCAAATTTGATGGCCGGAGAGTGGATATTGATCTTAGGTTGATGGTGTGTGTATTTTGTGCACATCGTCGATCGTCGATCTAAGACCACAATCGAACATATCATCATCAGACGACTCTGTGGAGGCCACATGTACTGAAGACGAGTATGGGATGGTGGCACATGGCATTCACGCACACTGGGCGGCTTTTGGGCTGGGCAAAGCAACTCCCACTGCCATCGCTACAACACTCACGTGCAGAATAGTGCATGGGAGCCACCACGGCCTTTCCCGATGATCATTTGGCACTTTGCCAGTAAGTAAAGAAAGATGGTGATCCTCCAAATTTTTTGAAAATTCATTGGAATTTTTTGAGCTTATAGAAGCCACTATTTATAATTTTTTAGAATTTAAAATTATTTTAAAAATTAATAAAAATTATTTTTAAGCTTGCAAATCCTGTGATTCGGTTCGAAATTTATTTTTTTTGATAATTTTCGTATATTTTGGAATAATGTGGACTTTTATCTCAATTTATTTGTATTTTATTTTATTTGTAGGACTTTAAGTAACCTAAGAATTTAAGAAAATGGTATGCAAAATTATTTTTCTTTTCTTTGTAAATTGAAAAAATAATAATTGAAAGAGCTCTGCATATTTAAAATATTTAGAATCATGCATATTGCTATGTCATGCATTTTGGCACATGCATATGATAATATGACTAATTGAATATGTAAATTGATATTTCTTTTAAGAGCTTATGTTGTGTGATGTATGGATTCTAAGTATATTTTATCGGAGTAACACGAAGTCGCTGTCTCTATTAAGTCGTTTGATGTAGTAGGTTTTTTTTCGCAATGTAATATTTTTTATGAGAATGTATTTATTATTTTAAGAAGCTATGTAAGGAGATGTGTTTTCGCGTAATGCGTTATATTTATAAAATATGCTTAACATGAGCTCAAGAAATATCAATTATGCTTCATAAATTCTTGCCAATATACATTTATGCATATTTATTATGTGGATTAAAGGAGAATATGTTTCTATCTTAGAAATTAGTTTCCTTAAAATTGAACTTAATTATAATTTGCTCAAAGTTAATTAAATAATGTTATTTGGACAAGGACTTACGGAAGATGGTTGTGGGCCATAGGCCCATTTTTGATTTTATTGTGTTAAGAAAAATAATATATATTATTTATTTGGACTTGTAGTAACGAATTCAATGATGTGCTAATTAATATCAATCCTTACCCATGTTTATGTAGTGATCAAAATGGCCACCAAGAATGTAATAGCTAACTTGACTAAGGGTGATAAGTTAGACGGAACCAACTATGGCACTTGGCATAGGACAATCCAATACCTTCAGAATGAGCAGGAGCTCCTGAAACACTTGACTGGTATAATATGGCCCAACCTGAGGAGGGCAATACAGCCCAACACCATAAGGACCAAGAGGCCTATCAGTTTTGATTCAATAAGGATCGCAGCATGTACTTTACCATGTTGAGCAGCATGCATAATGATTTGATCGGGGAGTATGAGAACTACCCTATTGCCAAGGATATGCGAGACCAACTTAAGTTTGCCTTTGATGGCATTTCAACCACTAGGCTAAGGGCCCTTGTCCTAAAATTTGAGACCTACAGGAAAGACCTGTGCAACTCGATGACTGAGCATCTTAGGGTGATATCTAGTATGATTCGAGAATTGAAGGTTGCCAGGAATAAGCTCACTGGTGAGCAACATGTTCAGACTGTGATTCGTTTGTTGTCTGATTCATGGACTCAAATGAAGCAATCTTGACCTATAATGAGAATATCATGAATTTTTTTGATATTTCTCGACATGTGGAGCTTGAGGCGGAGTGCCAGGAGGTGAACTGAGCTATTGCCCTTGTCGCCCAGGGAGGTAAATGCAAAAGATGGGACAAGTAATACTACTACAAGACAGGGCTATAACAGCGATTCGATAGTGGTTTCACAACTACTGCCACTGTCGCCATACCGTAGGTCTATGATAGCAGTTGTTGTAGCGGTTACGGTAATCGCTATCGTAAATGAGTATAGCAGCGATTATTAAACAGCCACTAAAATTGGATCTATCACAGCGGTATATAGCAGTGGTTTACCAACTACTGTTATGTCATCTATAACAGTGGTTCCTAAACTGCTGCTATAGAGTCTACAGCAGCGGTTCCTAACAGCTGCTATAGCTTCTACAGCAGTGGTTTAAGAACCGCTGCTATAGATCCTCTAAGAGTAGTTAGAAAATCACTACTGTAAATTATGACAATGGTTATTGAACTGCTGTCATATATTATGACAGCGACTGCCATAAATTATGGCAGTAGTTATTGAAATGCTGCCATAGATTATGGTAGTAGTTAGCATAGATATATGGCAGCGATAAACACGGATACAGCAGTGGTTGCGCAACTGCTGCCATAGACTGTTGGACAACAAAAAAAATATAAATTTATCTTTTTTTATCTTTTTTACCTGATAAATGTAATCAATATATAATTGCTCAAATTAAAATTTGAAAGAATTAAAAATTTCACATAAAACTCAATAATAATGCAGGAATATGTCTCAAATACTCAAATTTTATTATCAATCAAATTATATTATAATATATTTTAAATAAAAATAAAATACATCAAAAATCTGCTAAATCTAAATCCTCTTCTCCAAGCATCTCATTATCACCAAAAGGGGCAGAGCAGGTGCTGGAGCAGGAGCTAGAGGGGCTAGAGCTGAAACACTGGCCAACATATCCTGAATGCTCAAAAAATTAGGTCCAAGGTGAGCAGAGAGCTGTGTCACCATAGCGGATACGATGCTTTGTAGCTGAGATACGTGCTCCTCAGTCTGAGCTGTCTGCGCTAAGACCTCGTCAAATTACTCCTGACTGACAACCTCGGAAGCGTATGAGGAGAGCTTACTTCAGACCAGTAGCTCGTCGGTATATATTTAGGTGTGCAACGAATCCTCCCAGAGTGCTCAGGTCCCAAGACCTGAGATAGATGGTTATAGGGGCCAGAGGTGTCCGGACTCTCACTCATAAGCACGTCTAACTGCTTCTGTAATTGTAAATTCAAATAAAATCTCATAAGAAATGTTATAATACTAATCATACTAATCAGACTCTAGTTATTACTTACAAAAATCTTTTCGATCGCGGCATTCATCAGCCTGTCCTTCTTGTCCATATGACTGGATCGAAAGATGGCACTACGGATGGGCATCACCCCCTCTCTCATTAGCTATAACAATCAATCAACTTGTAAGAAATACGTAAAAGAATAATAATTCAATATAAACTAAGGATCAAAATTTATTACCTCTCTATGCACATGACTGGCCATAGACTCACAGTTGAGAGTGTGAATGTACTCTTGAGCAGCCTAGTTCTTCCAATTCTGATGGGAGGCAATCTAAAAAGTATTTAAATTATATAAATTAAAAATTAAATATAATTATTAGTGTAATAAAAAATTCATAAGTTACAAATTAAACCTGAAACTCCTGACTTCTCCAATGCCTGACCATCCCCTCCTACTGACTTCGGAGACAGTCTTAGATCTAAGGAATAAGCTCTTCCTCAGTGTTCCTATGGTGCTCTAGCCATCCTCTGTAGAGCTTGACTTTGTAGTTCCGGTACAACTCTCCAATCTTCTGTAGTCGGACATTTCGAGTCCTCTAATGATCTAAAAAATCATACCTCCTCTGCACAAATTTATCAAAAGTCAATTATGAAATTATTCTAATCAAACATAGTGTAAACATATCACATGCATATATATAATTAAGATATATTTATCCAAATCTTCTCTCACACCCGATCCTTGACACCAGCATCCATCAATCACTAGTTTACAGGTAATACGAAAATGATATCGGACCATCTCACAAGTACTCCAAAAAAGGAATGCATCTCTTGTACGATCTCCTCTACTAGCCTCTCCTCCTGATCGTACTCCATCATGACCTGATGCTGGCAGTTCCACACATGCGGCATGCATGTGGGATTATGAAATATCCTACTAGATGATGCACCTACAATGAAAATATATTATGAATATATAAGAGTGTTTAATAACTATACAATAAATAAATAAATAAATAATTGACACAATAAAAATCTATTCTCACTGAGATTGTATGATGTAGATGTTGGTGGAGCCTCATCGGTAGGTGAAATATGTATCGGAGATGTGGCTGTCAATGGAGGCTCAGATGTCGATGGTGCCTGTGACGTCGATGTCAATGTGGAGGTGGATGGAGTATGCTCTGGTAGCGGCTTAGATGCGGAGCTCCGCATAGCCCGTCGAGGGATGGGGGTGAAAGCTAAATGATATTTTGGTGCCATCGTGACCTGTAATATTAATGAATATTAACCAATATAACATGTTGTTGAACAATAATATTAGTAGAGCATCAATAAATAAACACTAATATTTATACCAAAATGTTGAACTTATCGTCTAGTGGTATCTATAATGTGGACATCACCATCACTCCTGACAAATATATCTGAGACCTCGACAACACCAAGTAAGTTTTATCCTAGAAAAATACTTTGTATGCATGGTCCAACATCATCATTAATCTCGATATCATCAAAGATATGTCTAAACACCATCCTCACAACAACACCCCATTGAGGCTCCAAGGGATCACTAATGTAGAAGACTTGACTCGCTTAGAAGGCAAGTATATATGGTTCTTCAGTGTAGAGATGGCATTGCATATTGATGAGAGTAAAACCGCACTCATCAGTCTTCATCTCTGACTGAGACAAGATGTCAAACCAATCGCATTTCATTAATGCAATCCTCCCTTTAGAATATTAGTCCAAGATGACTATCTTCTCCACAATCCCATAATATGTAAAGAATTAATTATTTTCTATCCAAAATCTTCATAGCCTCTTTATAAAAAAAAAGAAAATCTTTTCATAAAGTGGTATGGCCCAGAATCTACCGACACAGCCCAGAACCCGCCAGCACAGCTCAAAATCCGATGGCTTAGAACCCACCGGCACAATCCAAAATCCACCGGCATGACCCAGAACCTGCCAATTCAGTCCAAAATCCGTTGGCCTGGCCCAAAACCCGACGACTCGAAACCCACCGGCAAGGCCCAAAACCTACTGGCAGGGCCCAGAATTTGCTGGCATGGCCTAGAACTTGCTTGTTCGGCCCAAAATCTAATGGTCCAGAACCTATCGGCACGGCCTAGAATCTGATGGCCTAGAATCTGCCGACATAGCCCACAACCGCCGGCAAGGCCTAGAACCCACCGACGGTGGTTTTCTTTAAATATTATTATGATATAATTATAATGACATAATTATTATTAAATATTATTATGATATAACTATAAATATAATTATAAAAATAATATGTAAAAGGAAGGCTCAAATTCACTATTTAATCATGTATTGCAACGTTACTTTGGGTATCTGCTATAAGTAAATCAAATTGACTGTGAACGATTGCCCGCTAAACAGCTGCAGACCATCCAAGATCACATTACTATTTGAAATTATTAAAATATTTGTAGAAGAAGAAAAAAAATAAGTGAGAAATATCACTAAAATCATGCTAAGAATTAACTATTTTTCATCCAAAATTATCACAGCCTCTTTATAAAAAAAAAGAAAAATTTTTTTTTTCATAAAGTGGCATGGCCTAGAACCCACTGGCATGGCCCAGAATCCGCCAACACGACCCAGGACCCACCGGCATGGCCCAAAATCCGATGGCCTAGAATCCACCGGCATAGTCCAAAATCTATTGGCATGGCTCAGAACCTGATGGTCCAAAACTCGCCAGCCCGACCCAAAACCCATC
This sequence comes from Elaeis guineensis, assembly GCF_000442705.2. Classification (NCBI taxonomy): domain Eukaryota; kingdom Viridiplantae; phylum Streptophyta; class Magnoliopsida; order Arecales; family Arecaceae; genus Elaeis; species Elaeis guineensis. The sequence continues at coordinate 38,336,006 of NC_026002.2, forward strand.
GATTCGGTCTAGAACCTGATGACCCAAAATTTGTCGGCACGGCCCAAAATCTGCCGACATGGCTTAGAACTTGCCGGCACGACCTAGAACCCACAAGCCCGATCCAAAACTCGATGGCCCAGAATCTGTAGGCATAGTCCAAAGCCCATCGGTACAGTCCAAAACCCATCGGCACGGAACCCGACGGCATGGCCCACAGCCGTCTGCAAGGTCTAGAACCCACCAACGGTGGTTTTCTTTAAATATTATTATGACATAATTATTATTATAACATAATTATTATTAAATATTATTATGATATAATTATAAATATAATTACAAAAATAATATGACATGAAATGAAAAAAAAAGTAAAAATCATACCTGCAGCTGCGGGGAGGAGGGTCGCGCAGAGCTGCGGGGGTCGTCGGCAGCAGTGCTAAAGGAAGGGGGGCGGTGGCACGGCATGGCATAGGGCCAAAGGGGGCTCGGGCCAAAGGTGGTTGGGGCCAAGGGAGGCAGGGTGCGGGGCCAAAGGGGGCCGACAGTGGGGCCGAGGGAAGAGGGAGGCGGTGCCAGGGAAAGCCGAGGCCGGAGGCCAGGGGAAGAGGGAGGCATAACCGATGAAGGCCGAAGCTGAGGGAGATGGGGTCAGGGGAAGAGGGAGGCGGGGCCAAGGGAGGCTGGGGAAGAGGGAGGCAGGCCGTGGGACTGAGGGAGATCGGGGAAGGAGGGGGTGACGGTGGGACAGGCCAGCGATGGAGAAGGTAAGGCTCGAGTAGTGAGGGGAGAAAGAGAAAGAGAGGAGACAAACCAAAATACCGGTGCGAAATGAAGAAGAGGGGGCGGGCTGGAAAAAAGATCTAACCTATGGCAGCGGTTTTAAAAACCACTGCCATATGCTATGCATAACTGCTGCCACATGTGTCCTATGGCAGCTATTATGCATAACCACTGTAATAGGAACATATGGCAGCGGTTATGAATAACCGCTGCCATAGGTAGAATATAAATTTCATACTTTTTTGGATATAATATAATTTTAAAATTTAAAATTTATCTTCATCATTCATTATCTAAGTAATTATTGTTAGAGTGTCATCACAAAAGATCACCTCGATCCAATAGCCCTAACTATATCGATTAATAAAATTCAATTTTGACGATCACGAACGTTCATATAATGATCTGATAGATAGATACCATCGATAGGTCAAAAAATTTGTAATGATGATCTTGATGTTGTTTGTAGCACACAATCAAAATTTTATTTTAATCGGATATCATTATCATGGTCAATTTAGAACCGAATGATTTCGACTGCTAAATAAAAAATAAATGACCAAAAGGTCAAACGGTATTCAATTATGAGATAATTTTTTAGATAAATGATCTTTGCTATTATTTTAATCATTTGTACGGTGGTGATCATAAAATTCAAATCACACATATATGAACGATCCAAAATTATATGTGTCTCTTGATACTCATTCTTAAAATCCTTAAGTAATTATGCTTGTACTTTTATAAGATCTGCTTAACATAGATGATTCATATAGATATAGTTTGGATTTTATGATCACCATCATATAAATAATTAAAATAGTAGTAAAGATCATTTATCTAAAAAATCATCTTATAATCAGACGCAGTTTGGTCTTTTCATCACTCATTTTTTATTTAATAGTCAAAATCATTGTGTGCTAAATTAATCATGATAATAATGTCCGATTGAAGTAAACTTTTGATAGTATGCTACAAACATCACCGAAATCATTATTGTAAATTTTTAGATCCATTGATGGTTTCTATCTATCAGATCATCATACGATCGTTTGTGACTATCGAAATTAAATTTTATTAATCGACATAGCTAGGATTATTGGATCGAGATAGTCTTTTATGACCATACTTTAACAATAATTATTTAGATAATAAACGATGAAGATGGACTTTAAATTTTAAAATTATATCATATTTAAAGAAAAATATCAAAAAAATTTATATTCAACCTATATAGCAGTGGTTGCACTAAACCACTGCTATAATTAGTTATAGCAGTGGTTATTATTAATCATTATCATAGGTTTAACCTATAGCAGCGGTTATATCTACCTACTGCCATAGATAGGAGATATGGCAACGGTTACTATAACCGCTGCTATATGTCAAATCTATAGAAGCGGTTACACATAACCGCTGCTATAGGCCGAATCTATAACAGTAGTTATTTATAATTACTATTATATCTCTAACTTATGACCGGGTTAATCACCCACTATAATATCTAGAACCTATTGCAATGGTTTTTTTGTAACCGCTGTAATAGGTTTGGCCTATGATCGCAGTTACTTTTAACCACTGCCATAGATAGCCTATGGCAGCGGTTACTTATAACCACTGCCATATGTCCGATATATGGCAGTGGTTATGAATAACCGCTGCTATACTTACTATGACAGTGATTTTTGAACCACTGCTGTAGTAAGTGCTGCCATAGGTCTATTCTGTAGTAGTGTAAGATAGTGTCAAGAAGGTTGACCCAAGAGAGAGAAAAATGCCAAAAATTATTGAGACAAGTGCAGGGGCAAGAAGGACAAGACCAGTAAAAAGTGCTATACTTGTGACAAGAAGGGACACTTTGCTCATGAGTACATCAAGCCAAAGAAGGTATCTCTAAACCTTGTCTCTCTCCATATTTGTGTAAGCACAAATGCTTTAGTTACTCATTCTTCTAATGATTGGATAATTAATACAGGAGCAAGCAAACATATAGCGTGAGATTTAGTAGGGTTTGTAGATTATAGAAGGATTCCATCTGGTACCCAGTGGATCTACATAGGTAATGATACTAATGAAGTACTTGGGTTTGGTTCATACTAGCTCACCTTACGTACTGGGCACACGCTACTTCTACACGATGTGCTTTACGCACCTGGACTCCGATAGAATCTACTTTTAATTATAGTATTACTTGGCTTAGATTACTCTTTTGATCTCGATGATGATAGGATGGACATTTATTTGGATGGTATTGTTATCGAACATGATTTTTATAAAATAATTTATTTAAGTTAGATTTGATTGATTCGATATTTTTTTTAACTTTTGTGATTGATGTTGATATTGATTTTGTCATTTGGCATGCTCAGTTGGGGCATATATGGCAAGACAGAATGACAAGATTAGCTAGAGAAGGTTTATTGGGCTCCCTTACTAAAGTCAACTTACCTATATGTGAACCTTGTATGGCTGACAAGGCACGTAGAAAGCCTTTTAGAAAAGCTAAAAGAGCTACTCAACCCTTGGAGCTAATCCACTCTGACATTTGTAGACCAATAAATGTGAAGGCATGCCATGGTGCCTCTTACTTCCTTACTTTGATAGATGATTATACATGATGTGGTTATGTCTATCTGATCGCTCACCATTATGAAATGCTTAATTGTTTTAAGCATTTCTTAGTGGAAGTTGAGAATCAAAAAAAAAAGTGTAAAAGTTCTTCACACTGACCAAGGGTATAAGTATTTGTCTGAATATTTTAGGGGATTGTGTGAGGAAAAAGGGATACATAGGCAACTTACTATTTCTGGCACTTCATAGCAAAATGATGTAGCAAAGAGAAAGAATATAACTTTGTTGGATATGGTTAGGTATATGATGGCACAGGCCAACCTCCTAATATCATTTTGGGGGGATGCCCTAATGATTGCTATCTATATACTTAACCGAATGCCTTTTCAGTTAGTTCTTCGGACTCCATATGAGCTGCGGCATGGTAAACAACCCAGTTTGGGCCATTTTTGCCCATGGGGTTTTGCTAGATTTGTTCACAAGACCTCCCATAAGCATGAAAAATTAGGCCCTAAAGCTAGAAAGCATATCTTTATAAGACATTCTAATGGTTCAAAGGATTATATTATATATGGTGAACATCCAAATAGAGGGATGAGCAAGGTAGATCTCATGATGTAGATTTCATTGAGAATGATTTTTCGAACATTGGTGACACAAATGATAGTCTTGATCTCTATAAGGATGATGACATGGGAGATCTTTTACCATCTTCAAGTGAGGGGAGGAAATTAATTTCTAACCCTGTAATTGCTGAAGATGTGAGAGTAATCCTCAATCTAGTGAGAGTGTATCAGACAGTAGAAGTGTGCTACTAGAAACACCTTCAGCTAGTGGTAGTGAATTGCTAGACTTACAAGACTTACAAGTACGTAGGAGTAAACGTGGACAAATTCTCCGTCGTCACTTTGAGATTGAAGGGGATGTTTTGATGTGCACTCCTAATGATGATGATGAGCCATCCTTTGTGGATGAAGCATTTGCGTCATCTATAAGCAAAGAGTGGTTAGCCGCCATGCAGAATGAGATAAGTTCTATGACTAAGAACGAGGTCTAAGAGTTAGTTGACCTTTTGACAGGGTGCAAGACCATTGGAATAAATGGATCCTAACGATTAAGCAAAAGGCAGAAGGTTTAATTAATAAGTACAAGGCACATCTTATTGTGAAGGGTTATATCCAAAAAGAGAGCATAGACTGTGAGAAAATATTCTCTTCAGTGATGAGATTGGCCTCTATTCTATGATCCAAGCTATTGTCGCACAGTAAAACTTAGAACTTTTTCAGATGGATATTACGAACGTATTTCTCAATGAAGAACTAGATGAAGAGATCTATATGGATCAACCTGTTAGGTTTAAGGTCAAAGGACAAGACCGCAAGGTCTGCCATCTCAAATATTTTATGGCCTCAAACAATCATCTAGGCAGTGGTATTTGAGGTTTCATCATTCAATTATCTCATTTGGTTTTGAAATGATAGAAGAGGACTACTGCATGTATGTTAAATGATCCAATGAAGATTTTCTTGTTCTGTCATTGTATGTTGATGACATCCTTTTAATTGAAAATGATATGGAGCTTATTGTTGAAACCAAGGGGTGGTTGTCCTCTGCTTTTAATATGAAGGACATGGGTGAGGCCAACTATGTGTTAGGAGTTAAGATTGCTAGAGATCACTCCAGGAGACTTCTGAGTATGTTTCAACAGACTTACATCAATAAGATTCTTGAGCAATTTTGCATGCATAACTCCAAGAATATTAACATTCCAATCGATAAAGGATATGCCTTAAGCCTGGACCAATGCCCCAAGACTGAAGAAGAAAAGAATCACATATCCAATGTTCCTTATGCGGTTGTTGTAGGGAGTCTAATGTATGTTATATTGTATACCCATCCAGACATGTCCTATGCAATGGGGTTGGTGTGTCGCTATCAGAGGAACCTGGTCCCGCTCATTGAAAAGTGGTGAAAAGAATTTTTTGATATTCGTATGGAACCAATGATCTGAAGGTGACTTGAGACTGAGGGGCTATAGCGATGCTAATTGGGCTAGTGACACGGATGAATTTAAGTCTACTTCTGGATATATGTTCATTTTGAAAGGAGGCGTTATTTTCTGATGAAGCAAGAAGCAAGCTTGCATCATCTTATCTACGATGGAGTTGGAATATATTGCATGTTCAACAATAATTCAGAAAGTTGTTTGGTTGAGGAGATTCTTAAGATGATTGAATGTCACAGCTCATGCAAAGAAGCTTGGAACTGTGCATTGTGATAGCACGTCTGCTTTGGTCTATGCCAAGGATCCTAAATATCACGACAGGACCAAGCTAGCATATTGACATCCAATATCACTACATCAGACACATGGTGGCACAAGAGGAGGTAGTCCTTAGACACATTCTTACTGGTATGATGGCCGATCTATCAACCAAACCAATAGTTAGAGGTATATTTCTTTCTGATGTTAGGACTATAGGATTATGTAGACTTTGAGACACATTGTATAGACACCTTTTGTGATTGACATTTATTTATGTATAGTGTTGGGTGTAAAACCCCCCCCCCCCAGCCGAAGTTCGTGTCCGGAGTGACCCCTCAGGGATTCTACAAGAAGACTCCGTCCGGACTCCTACGGGAGCCGGACTTCACCCTCGACTCTGATCAAAAGAAAGCAGACCGGACTCCTATGGGAGCCGGACTCCGCCTCCAACTTCGACTGCAGGCAAACTTCGTCCGGACTCCTACGGGAGCCGGACTTCATCCTCGACTTCGAACGCTGGTAAGCTCCGTCCGGACTCCTACGGGAGCTGGACTCCGTCTCCAACTTCGACTGCAGACTGGACTCCTACGGGAGCCGAACTCCGTCTCCAGCTTCGGCTGCAGGCAAACTTTATCTGGACTCCTACGGGAGCCGGACTTCATCCTCGACTTCGAACGCTGGTAAGCTCCATCCGGACTCCCACGGGAGCCGGACTCCACCTCCGACTTCAACTGCAGACAAGCTCCGTCCAGACTCCTACGGGAGCCAGACTCCATCTCCAACTTCAACTGCAGTCAAGCTCCGTCTGGACTCCTACGGGAGCCGGACTCCGTCTCCAACTTCGACTGCAGACCGGACTCCTACGGGAGCCGAACTCCGTCTCCAACTTCGGCTGCACGAAAACTTCGTCCGGACTCCTACGAGAGCCGGACTTCGCCCTCGACTTTGATCAAAAGAAGACTCCGTCCGGACTCCATCTCCGACTTCAACTGCAGGCAGGCTCCGTCCGGACTCTTACGGGAGCCAGACTCCGCCTCCAACTTCGGCTGCAGGCAGACTCCGTCTGGACTCCTACGGGAGCCAGACTTTGCCCTCGACTCTGATCGAAAGAAGACTCCGTCCGGACTCCTACGGGAACCGGACTCCATCTCCGACTTCAACTGCAGGCAAGCTCCGTCCGGGCTCCTACGGGAGCCGGACTCCATCTCCGACTCCAACTGCAGACAAGCTCCGTTCGGACTTCTACGGGAGCCGGACTTCATCCCCGACGTCGACTGCAGGAAGACCTCGTCCGAGCTCCTACGGGAGCCAGACTTCACCTCCGACTCTAGCTACAGACTCCAACCGAACTTCAGCCGACAAGTCTGGACCCCCTGGCAGGCTGCAGTAACGGCCACGACTCTGCTCCACTCCCTACGGCAGATCCTACGCGGCTCCATTACTCCCTGACAAGCTGCAGTAACGGCCACGATTCTGCTCCACTCCCTGTGGTGGATTCTGTGCGGTTCCACCACTCCCTGACGAGTCACGACAACGGACGTCGCTCCACTCCCTGCAACTGATTCCATGTGGCGAGCCATGGTGACAGCCACGACTCCACCCCATTACTCTTCATGATAAATTTCTCCTGGCCCCGTACGGCCCGCTACGAGGCGATCATAAACAGTCGCTATCAACCCGCTGCTCCCCAGTCTATAAAAGGGGACCCCAGATACGTTATTTTCTAAGCTCTCATTTTTACCTAGAAACTCTGCTAAAATTTTCGTTCGAGCACTCCATTCTTGTTGAGGCAGAGAACTGACTTGAGCATCGGAGGGTCTTACCGGAGCAACCCCACCTCTGGTTTAGACTTCTTTTGCAGGTCCCGACGGTGACCGCGACCCCCACAACTCCAGCTTCTTCGACGCAGGTGGATTTTTGCACCAACAGGATTGGCGCTAGGAGGGGGTGTGTCTTCGCAGTACCCTTGTTCTTAAAGGAGCGCTCGACGGGACCGCCCCCGGGCATCTTTTCCGACGTCCTCTCCTCCTTCCTCCACCTGGTCTTTGCCCGATGCCTCCCTGTAAGGCATCCACGCGACGATCCATGGCCTCCGCGACTGGATCTCAGGCTCCGGCCTCGCCTCCAGTTCTCCAGGCCCCGCATCCTCCGGCAACGGTGGCCGGCATGGAGCGATCGGATAATTGGCCTCTGATGGATTTTGCCAACACCATCTCGGGAGGATTCCGGCAGGAAGCAATCAACGTACTGGCCGTACCCCCCAAGTGACAAAAAATTGAGGAGCCCATAACCTTTACTGAAGAAGATGCTCAGGGAGTCCAATTCCCTCATAACGACGCGATTGTAGTTTCCTTGAATATAGCAAATTACGACGTCCGCCGTATTCTCATCGACAATGGAAGTTCGGCCGATATTTTGTTCTACGACGCCTTCTCAAGAATGTCCACCCTTGATGGCCATTTGAGGTCGATTAGCTCCCCTCTAGTAGGGTTTACCGGCGATGCTGTTCCGGTGGAGGGAATGATAACTTTGACTGTGGCCGCGGGCCGATATCCAAGGCAATCCAGGGCTCTGGTGAATTTTCTGGTGGTGAAGGCGCCGTCAGCCTACAACGCAATCCTCGACCGACCTGGCCTCAACGCTCTCCGAGCCATCGTATCAACCTACCATTTGAAGTTGAAATTTTCTGCCAACCAGGGGATCGGAGAGGTCCGAGGAGACCAAGCCCTGGCCAGACATTGCTACAACATAGCCTTGCAAAGAAGTGACCAATCCGACCCCTGTCCAGTTGATGGGCTTGATGCTCGCGACGACCTTGCCGAAGAGAGGGGCGGTCCAATTGAAGATCTGGTACCGATCCCTTTGAACGACGGGAATGCGGAGCATGTGGCGATGATCGGCTCCAACCTGGGGGAAGAGGTGCGGATGCGTCTCATCGATTTTCTACGAAAGAATGCGGATGTTTTCGCTTGGGTTCCAGTGGACATGCCGGGGATTGACACGGAAGTCATGGAGCACCGTCTGACCGTCGATCCAAAGCATCGACCGACGAAAGAAAAAATCCGAGGTCATGCACCAGAGAGGCAGAAGGCGATAGCCGAGGAAGTGGACAAACTCTTGAAAGCCGGATTCATTAGGTAAGTCAATTATCCTGATTGGATTTCTAACATTGTCCTAGTCAAAAAGGCAAACGGCAAGTGGAGGATGTGCATAGACTTCAAAAAGCTGAATAAAGCCTGTCCAAAGGACAGCTACCCTCTTTCCAGAATCGATCAACTAGTGGACGCGACCTCGGACCATGAGCTCCTCACCTTCATGGATGCATTCTCCGACTATAATCAAATCAGGATGGTGCCGGAAGATGAAGAAAAGACTGCTTTCATTACTAACCGTGGCCTTTATTGTTACAGGATCATGCCTTTCGGCCTAAAAAATACAGGCGTAACCTCCCAGCGGTTGGTGAACAAAATCTTCAAGGAGCAGATCGGTCGCAACATGGAGGTCTACGTAGACGACATGGTCGTAAAAAGCAAATCTTCCACGGATCATGTCACCGACCTCGAGGAGACCTTCGACGCCCTCCGAAAATATAAAATGAAGCTGAACCCGACTAAATGCGCTTTCGGAGTGACCTCGGAAAAGTTCCTGGGCTTCATGGTGTCGGGGCGCGGGATTGAGGCCAACCCAGAAAAAATTTATGCCATCCAGGAGATGGCCGCCCCGAAGTCGATAAAAGAGGTTCAGCGCCTTACAGGGAGGGTAGTAGCCTTGAATCGCTTCGTCGCGAGATCGACCGAACGGTGCTTACCCTTCTTCCAAACCCTCAAGCAGCCGAAGAACTTCTGTTGGACCCCTGAGTGCCAACAGGCATTCGAAGAACTAAGGAGCTACCTCGGCTCACCTCCACTGTTGGCGAAGCCAGAGCCTGGAGAGAAACTGTTTTTATACCTAGCGGTCTCTCCCATGGCTCTCGCGGCAGTCCTTGTCAAAGAAGAAGCAAAAGTCCAACGGCCAATCTACTACGTCAGTCGCGCGTTGAGAGACGCCTAGACCAGGTATACTAAATTAGAAAAACTGACTTACACCCTGTTGATTGCAGCCCAGAGGCTCCGACCTTACTTTCAAGGGCACACCATAACGCTGCTCACCGACTAACCGATCAAGGTGATTCTACACCGTGTGGATGCCTCCGGGAGGATGGCAAAATGGACGATCGAGCTCACAGAATTCGACATCAACTATCGACCTAGGCCAGCAGTGAAGGCCCAGATATTGGCGGATTTCATAGTGGAGTGTACTATCCCAGAGGAGGAAATTGACGGCCTGAAACCCTGACCGAACTCCCCCAAAGAAGAAGCAGATCCCTCTGTTTGCTTTTGGGCCCTCTACGTGGATGGGTCTTCCAACATGTCAGGTGCAGGTGCGGGCCTGATCTTGATCAGTCCGGAGGGAATCATCGCGGAGTACGTTCTGCGCTTCGAGTTCCCCGCAACGAACAACGGAGCGGAATATGAAGCTTTGATCGCAGGACTGAGGATCGCCAAAGAGCTGGGAATAGATCGGCTCCAGGTCCACAGTGACTCTCAACTAGTAGTGGGACCAGCCAACGAAAACTACGAAGCACGGGAGGACAGCATGGCTAAATATCTTGAAAAGGTAAAAGAGCTCATCTCCGCCTTCAGCAGCTTTGACATCAGGCAGATTTCGAGGTTGAAAAATATCAGGGCCGACCTTCTCTCCAAACTGGCAACACTGGCTCCAGCCGAATTACCCAAAGATGTTCTCTTTGAAGTGCTCAAGTGTCCGAGTATGGAAGAATCACGGCCCGTGATGGAAATTGACCACGAGCCCAGCTGGATCGACCCACTGATAATATATCTCAGAGACAGGGTTCTCCCCCAGGATGCGAAAGAAGCTCGGAAGCTCCGAAATCAAGCCTCCCGATACATCCTTTATGAGGGCAAGTTGTATAAGAGATCATACTCTTTGCCCCTTTTAAAATGTCTCCGACCTTCAGAAGCTGACTACGCCTTGTGGGAAGTGCATGAAGGAATCTGCGGAAGCCATCTGGGGGCTAGATCTTTATCCCACAAGTTGCTCCGCTAAGGATATTACTGGCCGACGATGCACCATGACTCGATTGAATACGTCAGAAAATGTGACCGATGCCAGAGATATACCAATATCCAGAGACAGCCCGCCACCGAGCTTACACCCTTGAGTGCCCCATGACCTTTTGCGCAATGGGGGATGGACATCCTTGGACCCTTTCCCGTGACGTCGGGGTAGAGAAAGTTCCTCCTGATAGCGATTGACTACTTCACCAAGTGGGTCGAAGCCGAACCACTGGCAAAAATCACAGAAGCTAAAGTGCAAGATTTCGTCTGGAAGTCAATCGTTTGCAGGTTCGGTCTACCGAGAACCCTAATCACTGATAACGAGCGGTAGTTCGCGGGAGCAAGATTCATCGAATTCTGTGAAGATCTAAATATCTCCCACAACTTCACATCAGTAGCCCATCCTCAAGCGAACGGCGAAGCTGAAGTGACCAACAGAACCCTGCTGCAAGGGATCAAGACGAGGCTTGAAAAGGCGAAGGAAACTTGGGCAGACGAACTTTATCATGTGTTGTGGGCGTATCGAACTACCCAAAGACTGCCCACGGGGGAGACTCCCTTTGCTTTAGCCTTCAGAACGGAGGCCGTCATCCCAATTGAGCTTAAACTCCCGTCGGCACGAGTCGTGGCATTCAACGAACATCAAAATTCGCAAGGCCTTAAAGCCAACCTTGACTTGCTGGAAGAAAAGCGGGAGGTAGCTCAAGTTCTGATGGCAGCCTACAGACAGAAAGTCGTCCACTATTACAACTCCCGGGTCAAGAATAAAGCCTTTAGAGCAGGAGATCTAGTGCTTCGACGAGCCGCTGTCTCACAACCTCAGGATCGAGGGAAGCTCGCCCCAAACTGGGAAGGCCCGTATGAGGTCAAAGAAGTAGTCTGGTCCGGAACTTATTACCTCAAGGAGCTCGGAGGAGCAGACCTCCCGCGACCATGGAGCTCAAAAAACTTACGAATGTATTACCGATAACTTTATTTTAAGTAAAAATTGCATATCTACATGTCTCCCCTCTTGGCACTAGCTTATATCGACAGGGCAGTCAAAACAAACTATGTCGGAAGCAGGAGGGGAACTTCGTCTCGACAAAGTCGAAGGCCCGGTTCTCTTTAGATCGGATGGGGGGAGAGGCCCTACAACGCCTATTTGCGCCCCCACAGCCCTGTTAAGGACAGGAGGAGAACCTCGTCCTAACTTGAGCAAAGTTGAAGGTCCGATTCTCTTTAGACCAGATGGGGGGAGAGGCCCTGCAACACCCATATGCGCCCCCACAGCCCTGTTAGAGACAGGAGGAGAACCTCGTCCTAACTTGAGCAAAGTCGAAGGCCCGGTTCTCTTTAGATCGGATGGGGGGAGAGGCCCTACAATGCCCATTTGCGCCCCCACAGCCCTGTTAGGGACAGGAGGAGAACCTCGCCCTAACTTGAGCAAAGTCGAAGGCCCGGTTCTCTTTAGACCAGAATGGGGGGAGAGGCCCTGCAACACCCATATGCACCCCCACAGCCCTGTTAGGGACAGGAGGAGAACCTCGCCCTAACTTGAGCAAAGTCAAAGGCCCGGTTCTCTTTAGACCGGATGGGAGGAGAGGCCCTGCAACGCCCATATGCGCCCCCACAGCCCTGTTAGGGACAGGAGGAGAACCTCGCCCTAACTTGAGCAAAGTCGAAGGCCCGGTTCTCTTTAGACCGGATGGGGGGAGAGGTCCTGCAACGCCCATATGCGCCCCCACAGCCCTGTTAGGGATGGGAGGAGAACCTCGCCCTAACTTGAGCAAAGTCGAAGGCCCGATTCTCTTTAGACCGGATGGAGGGAAGGGCCCAGCAACGCCCATATGTGCCCCTACAGCCGCGTTAGAGACAAGAGGAGAACCTCGTCCTAACCAGAGCTGAAACCTGTTACGGCAGAAATAGGGAAAGAACCTCGCCCTGACATCAATTAAGGTCTGGTCATCCAGGACCAAACGAGAAAAAGGGGGACCTTCCCCAGTGGCCCCTTCGCAATAAAACTTCACCCGGACTCCTACGGGAGCCGGACTTCGTCCCCGACTTCGACCGCTGGTAAGCTCCGCCCAGACTCCTATGGGAGCCAAATTTTGCTTCTGACTCCAATTGCAGGTAGACTCCATCCGGACTCCCACGGGAGCCGGACTTCGCTCCGACTTCACCTACGGGAGCCGAACTCCTGCAGCTCCACTAAGAGCGGAGGGAAAAATCCCACTCGAAAAAGAAAAAGGGGAGAGGGGTTAAAAGGGAAAGCGATGGACTACGTCGGCGATGAATGGAAAATAAACAACGTCAAAGATGCAGAGGATCCCGTCTCAGCAAGGATTGGGGTTCTTATCAAGAACCCCAGCTTTCAAGGAAGCTTTCAACGCAAGCCCAAGATAAGACAACTTCCTCAGGGTGACGGAAGCTCAGACCTCCGAGCTCGAGCCCTGATGGGGGGCACTAAACCCGAGTGGCCCTAGACGAATCTGCAGCCACGGACGAAAAAGAGGGATCGATACGATGACAATCGGGTACCTCCGAATGATGTAAAGGCCGAAAAGAAGCTCGGCAAGCGACAATTCAACACATGAGTAAAAGAGGTAGCAAAAAATTTCCTTCTCATATTTTTCATCAAATATGCATTATAGAGCCATTAAGGTCGAAAGAAAAAGATAACTGAAAGGCGAGCCGGCGTGACAACTACCGGTAACCTACGGACGACGTTAAAAAAAAAAAAAAAAGAGAAGAAAAGAAGAGAAAAAGAAAGAAGGGAATACAACAATAACAATAGTAAAGGAAACGACTTCGGCTGTGAAAATTTTCTGTACTTCCTTTGATCGAAACTCGAACTCAGAAGTAGAGGGATTGGTGTTGGGTGTAAAACCCCCCCAGTCGAAGTTCGTGTCCGGAGTGACCCCTCGGGGATTCTACAAGAAGACTCCGTTCGGACTCCTACGGGAGCTGGACTTCGCCCTCGACTCTGATCAAAAGAAAGCAGACCGGGCTCTTACGGGAGCTGGACTCCGCCTCCAACTTCGGCTGCAGGCAAACTTCGTCCGGACTCCTACGGGAGCCAGACTTCATCCTCGACTTCGAATGCTGGTAAGCTCCGTCCGGACTCTTACGGGAGCCGGACTCCATCTCCAACTTCGACTGCAGACCGAACTCCTACGGGAGCCGGACTCCGTCTCCAACTTCGGCTGCAGGCAAACTTCATCCGGACTCCTACGGGAGCCGGACTTCATCCTCGACTTCGAATGCTGGTAAGCTCCGTCTGGACTCCCACGGGAGCCAGACTCCGCCTCCGACTTCAACTGCAGACAAGCTCCATCCGGACTCCTACGGGAGCCGGACTCCGTCTCCAACTTCAACTGCAGTCAAGCTCCGTCCGGACTCCTACGGGAGCCGGGCTCTGTCTCCAACTTCGACTGCAGACCGGACTCCTACGGGAGCCGAACTCTGTCTCCAACTTTGGCTGCAAAAAAACTTTGTGCGGACCCCTACGGGAGCCGGACTTCACCCTCGATTTTGATCGAAAGAAGACTCCATCCGGACTCCGTCTCCGACTTCAACTGCAGGCAGGCTTCGTCCGGACTCCTACGAGAGCCGGACTCCGCCTCCAACTTCGGCTGCAGGCAGACTCCGTCCGGACTCCTACGGGAGCCAGACTTCGCCCTCGACTCTGATCGAAAGAAGACTCCGTCCGGACTCCTACGGGAATCGGACTCCATCTCCGACTTCAACTGCAGGCAAGCTCCATCCGAGCTCCTACGGGAGCCGGACTCCGTCTCCGACTCCAACTGCAGACAAGCTCCGTCCAGACTCCTACGGGAGCTGGACTTTGTCCCCGACGTCGACTGCAGGAAGACCTCGTCCGAGCTCCTACGGGAGTCGGACTTCGCATCTGACTCCAGCTACAGACTCCAACCGAACTTCAGCCGACAAGTCTGGACCCCCTGGCAGGCCGCAGTAACGGCCACGACTCTGCTCCACTCTCTGCGATAGATCCTACGCGGCTCCATTACTCCCTGGCAGGCCGCAGTAACGGCCACGATTCTGCTCCACTCCCTGCGGCGGATCCTGTGCGGTTCCACCACTCCCTGACGAGTCACGACAATGGATGCCGCTCCACTCCCCGCAACTGATTCCACGTGGCGAGCCATGGTGACAGCCATGACTCCACCCCATTACTCTTCATGATAAATTCCTCCTGGCTCCGTACGGCCCACTACGAGGCGATCATAAACAGTCGCTATCAACTCGCTGCTCCCCCAGTCTATAAAAGGAGACCCCAGATACGTTATTTTTTAAGCTCTCATTTTTACCTAGAAACTCTGCTAAAATTTTCGTTCGAGCACTCCATTCTTGTTGAGGCAGAGAACTGACTTGAGCGTCGGAGGGTCTTGCCGGAGTAACCCCACCTCCAGTTTAGACTTCTTTTGCAGGTCCCGGTGGTGACTGCGACCTCCACAACTCCAGCTTCTCTGGTACAGGTGGATTTTTGCACCAACATATAGTTTTATTCATTTCTTATATCTTTGTGTTATTTTTGGAATGGAGAATACATCCTTGTTTAAGTGTCACTGGCTAGAATTGGCCCTCTCACATGTGCAATTTACCTTGGCACTGAGATAGCAAGCAACATGAGACATTTATATCTTTGGTGCTTAGAGAATGAGCAAGATGTTGCGATACTAAATAGCTATATGTCGCCTTAGTCGGAACTAAGATGAGATCTTTTCTAAGCTTGATCATAGAGTATATTCATAACTCTATGAAGCTTGTATAAAGTTGGATGTGAGTTTTTCAGATAGATGTAGTAGAAACGACCGGACTGTTTAACTTAGGTTAGGTGTTGAGATAACGACTAAACTAAGATCCGTATGATGTCATTTATTTTTTTATGGATGATACGACCATATTTTGGGGATGACACCATAGCATATACA
The DNA here is from genome assembly GCF_000442705.2 of Elaeis guineensis. Lineage (NCBI taxonomy): Eukaryota > Viridiplantae > Streptophyta > Magnoliopsida > Arecales > Arecaceae > Elaeis > Elaeis guineensis. The sequence goes on from NC_026002.2 coordinate 38,351,656, forward strand.
TCATACCGTATGTGCTAGAAGCTGACCGATAGTGGGAGTGATGAATGAATCTTTGCTTCATCACTATGTGAGCTCCGAGAATCGTTTATACTTGGTCCGATGTATACCCTTATTAATCTAAGACTATGTTATGAAGAGGAAGCCCAATGACAGCTACTTTAGCATGTTACTTAGGGTCATGGAATGATGTGGCCCAGCGGTGCATGTCTAAGAAAATGATAGAGTTAAATTAAATTGACATGAGCGCTTGGAGAAGACCATCTAGTATTGCATATGGTATTGAGACTCATAGTTTGGATGGCTTAGTTAGTTTTGTACTAATAAAGTCATTAGTATATTACCCATGATATTTATGCATTGCTTGTTATGAGGGATTCAAGGTGCTTAATCTTGTGGATATAGATGATTTGAGGTATATGAGATGCTTTTGAGTTGATGTGCATTGTTAGTTTTAGTGATGACTTAATAATGCACTCCTTTATTCATATGCTTTTCGTTAGATTGCATGCCCCATTTCCCATATGGGTGAGTGGGAGATATTGAAAATATTATAGAGTCCACCCATATGGGATTGGATCCCTATCTAATAAGATTATCAAATAGAAGATTAAATTTGAATTAAACTGATCGATAAGGTTTTCAGATAAGAGATTAAATTTGAATTAAGCTCTATCTTCGGTAAGATAGAGTTTGAGTTTGAATTTTCAGTTTGAATCAACTATTAGATAATTATCCCTACTCTATAAATAGAGTACTTTCTCATTTATTTTTTTTTAAAGATTTTTTCTTTTGAAAGAGAGACGTAAAAATATTCTTCCAACAACAAGAAAAAACTCTCTCTTCGTCTAGCTCTCTAGAACGTTCTAGAGAGGTAACGGCTAATTTATTTGATTCATATGTCATTTTCATGTATAAATATTCAATACATAACAGCTCAAAATACACAAGTATTCAATCACCACCGCTTAGGCGGTGGGTTGACCGGTTGACGACAATCACCACCGCGTCTCTAGTGCTACTGTCCCCCACAAGATCGCACCATCTCCGTCCAGCACCTGATCATGTTAGAGGCCAAAACCAAATAAGTAGAAGTACTGTAAGTTTCTTTTCTATGTGCGCGCGTCGTTTAGTTTGACTTTGACTTGAAAGCAGTAATAAAAGAATAATCTGTCATCCAGGTCAAGCGAAGGTCAAATGTCTTATGATCTGGGATGACCTTTGCTCCTACTTCTAGGAGCCCATAATCAGATTGGTGACCATATAAGCTGTTTGTCTGAAACTTGTTTCATGCAAACTGCTATTTACCTAAAGATTTTAGAAGATAAATTTTTTAGAATAATTTTTGTTAGGATATTTATTCGAAATTATGACCTTGGCAAAAACCTGACTTTTTTATCTGATTGAGGACCGACAAACACCTACATCCTTAGATCAACTCAAGATGGATATCGAGAATATCTGAATATCAGCTAGGCAGTGTAATTACTCGTAGATCGACTATCGCAGTATCAAATGGACAATCTTACTCAAATGTTTATCGAGTAATTATGAAGAAATAGTAACTCATGATCCAAAAAATCAAGAGATAGGATGGTTATGATACACAACGAGAGCATTAACTACTTATAACTAAAAAACCGTAAGCCAGAGTAACTGCCTACTAAATCTATATTGAATTTACTCGCATTCCAAATGATGGAAGTTACAAGACAATGGCAAACTCTACCGTTATATAAGGGGAGGTAAGATAGAGGACTAGGATATATTTTTTCTGATTAATTAAGCTTTTGCCTTTGTGTTTTTTCTACTATTCTCTCAACTTCGACTAACTTAGACATCGGAAGATCTTTCGTTGGACAACTACTAGTAAATAGATTTTTTACGACTTCATTCTCCATCGAAGGCAAGGTACTTACTTGGCATCAGATCGAGGACTCCGCTAGAGCTTAGCCGTAACAATTTCATAATACTTTTAAAGATTATATTTTGTCACAAACAATTCTATCACAGATTAATTATACGAGTTTATGACATGAAAGATAGTTGAGATAGCAACTAACTAACAATGTTATTTAGCTATCTTGGTGTTTATCAAATAAAATAGTCTTTAAAATTAATTAATGGATTGTATCAAAATTTTAATGGCCGTGAATAGGCATTCAAATATGAGTAACCATAACGACATCCTAACGGCATCATTTCATAACTTTTTATATAATAATATTAGGTTGTTTTTTGGGAAAATAATGATGTTACGTTTAACCTACAATGTGGGTTTGAAATTTAGATATGCTATTTTGGTTGAATAAACAGTAAAAATGTTAGATAAAGGCTATTAGAAATGGGATATTATCTTGTTGGGGGATACCCACCGACCGACCGACTATCGAGGACCGACCGGCTGGCGGCCCGACCGACCGGCCGACTATCGGAGGTCCGACCGGCTGGCGGCCCGACCGACCGGCCGACTATCGGAGGTCCGACCGGCTGGCGGCCCGACCGACCGACCGACTATCGGAGGGCCCGACCGGCTGGCGGCCCGACCGACCGACCGACTATCGGAGGGCCCGACCGGCTGGCAGCCCGACCGACTAACCAACGGCCCGACGGACGACTCTGACTGGCCGATAGTAAGTCGGGCGACAGGCCGACGGACGCCATTAGCGGCTAACTGAGGCCATTCCACGGTCCATTCCCGACCGACTAAACCCAGAGGCCCGGTAGCCGACCCACATGAAGCTCGCCGATCGACGGAGGAGTCCGGCGCCACTCTGCTGGCCACCGACCTTGGGTCGGCCGACTCCACCAACCACCGTACGGCCGCCAGACGTTGTCAGCTCTGACACGGACATGCGGCACAGTTACCTAGGGGCATTGTCCCGCCGAGAGCCGGGTCAACCCTGGTGATTAGACGGCTATACGGCGACATGACGTTTTCACGGCGGCTCTGACAGCCTACAGTGAGTTGACAGTTCCTCACTTGTTCGCGCCATTAATGATGGCGCCATACCGCGCTCCACTATATATACCGGGGAAGGCAACAGTGCAAGGGATGGATCCGCTCCGTCTCTCCCAAAAACGCAGGCTCGCTCCTCTCTCTCTCTCTCTCTCTCTCGAGCTCTCCGTCTATATTTCACTGTTGCCCAGTCACCTCTCTGACTTGACCGTCGGAGGGTCCCCGCCGGAGCCGCCTCCGATCAGTGCGGACTTCCTTTTGCAGGTGCACGCTTCCCGGCGATCGGGCGACGAGGTGATTGGCCGCAACAGATTGGCGCGCCAGGAAGGGGACAGCATGACAAAGATAAGAGCTCAACGATCGAGAGTCACTGGGTCGGCCAGGCGCTCTTCCCGCCGGGAAGAGGCCTCTCCACCACCACCCGCGGCGGAGCCTAGCTCTCCGCGCCCTGCAGTGACTACGGAGGCCCAGATTGCGGCCATCGTACGGCAGATGACCGTGCTGACCGACGCAGTCAAAAGCCTCCAGCAACAACCGGTGGCCCGACCGATGCCTTCCAGGAGCAGCCGCCGACGGCCGCGCCGACCCCTGTCGCCTCCCTGCGAGCGCTCTCAACAGCGCTCCCACGGAGAGGGGGGGCGACCGCGGCGCGACGACCGACGGTCCCAGCGGCCCTCTCCATCCCCGTTGGAACGGGCGAGGAAGGAAAAGCGGCCGCGCACACCGTCGGCCTCTCTTTCAGAATCCTCCGGAGGCTCCACTCCCGGGGTCTCCCAGCATCGACGAGCGGACGACTACGAGCGACGGTTCGAGGAGATCGACCGCCGACTCGCCCAACTGCAGATGGACGGCCAGAAGTCTTCGAACGACGTCGACTTCCAGACCGCCCAGCCTCTCTCTCGACTGGTCCTCGATGAGCCGATTCCCAGTCGGTTCAAAATGCCGAACGTGGAGCCATACGACGGCTCCACCGACCCAGTCGACCACCTCGAGAGCTATAAAGCTCTCATGACAATTCAAGGGGCAACCGACGCTCTTTTTTGCATCGGCTTCCCCGCCACACTTCGCAAGGCTGCCAGGGCTTGGTACTCCGGTCTTCGATCGGGCAGTATCCATTCCTTCGCGCAGCTCGAGCACTCGTTCGTGGCCCATTTCAGCACCAGCCGAAAGCCGCCGCGAACGTCGGATAGCCTTTTCTCCCTCAAGCAGGGGGAAAACGAGACGCTCCGACACTTCGTGGCGCGATTCAACGCGGCCACGCTCGAGGTCCGGGACCTCAACGAAGACATGGCAGTTTCAGCCATGAAGCGGGGCCTGAGGTCGTCCCGATTTACTTATTCTCTGGACAAGACCCTCCCCCGAACATACGCCGAGCTACTGGAGCGCGCATACAAGTATATGCGCGCGGACGAAGGAGCGTCCGACCGACGCTTGGTCGAGCCCAGGGGTCCGAAGGAGAAGCGAAGAAAAGGTCGAGAGCCCGCCGAACCAAGCAGGCCCCCGGCCGATAGTCGGCTTTCTCCACCCTGACAGATCCAAAAATCACCCCACCAACAGACTCCGAGGTCGGTGCGTCCCAGGTATGACTCCTACACTCCTCTCTCCGCTCCCCGTGCGCAGATCTTGATGGAGATCGAAGGGGAAGAATACCTGCGACGGCCTCCGCCTCTGAAGGCAAAGGGCCTCGACCATCGGAAGTACTGCCGGTTCCATCGGAGCCACGGCCACGACACCGAGCAATGCATCCAGTTGAAGGATGAGATCGAAAATCTCATCCGTCGGGGGTATCTCGGCAAATTTCGAAAGGGTCCGCCGACCCGACCGACTGCCGATCGACGACCCCAGCCGACTGAAGAGGCACCGACTAACCCGCCGACGGCTGGAGTCATCAACATGATCTCCAAGCGACTGGGATCGGGGACGTCTACAGGGGGGGAGCCGACGAAAAAGCCGCGTCCGGACGACGTGATTACCTTCTCAGAAGACGACGTTCGGGGCATCCAGACTCCCCACGACGACGCTGTTGTTGTGTCGGCGACAATAGCCAATTATGATGTAAAACGAATTTTTGTTGATAATGGAAGTTCGACAAATGTTTTGTTTTACTCGACCTTCTCCCGAATGCGACTACCGACTGATCGACTTAGTGGGGTCTCCACGCCCTTGATCGGCTTTGCCGGAGACACCGTCATGACAGAAGGAGAAATCACCCTGTCCGTGACGGTCGGTACCGAACCACAGCAAAGCACAGTCTCCCTCATTTTCACGGTCGTCCAAGTTCCTTCGGCCTACAATGCCATACTCGGGCGACCCGGACTGAACGCCCTCAGGGCGATCGTCTCGACGTACCATCTCCTTGTTCGATTCCCGACCAAAAATGGAGTCGGGGAGATGCGCGGAGATCAACAGCTCGCCCGACGATGCTTCCAAATCTCTGCCCAAAGCGACGAGACAAAGGATCCCCTGACAATCGACAAACTGGATCAACGGGAGGAGGAAGAGCGGGGTTCGCCGGCCGAGCAGCTCGAGGCGATCCCGGTAGGAGAAAATCCCGACAGAAAAGTTTGGGTCGGGTCTCAATTGCCCGACACCGAACGACACCGACTGGCGGAGTTGCTGACGGCCAACGACGACATATTCGCATGGTCGGCAGCAGATATGTCGGGCATCCCTCCAGAAACAATTACTCACCGACTCAACATCGACCCGACGATGAAGCCGGTGAGGCAGAAGAAAAGGTCCTTCGCCCCAGAAAGGCAGAAGGCCATTGACGAAGAAGTGGACAAGCTGCTCGAAGCAGGCTTCATTCGGGAATCCACGTATCCCGATTGGCTCGCCAATGTCGTCATGGTCAAGAAAGCCAACGGGAAATGGAGGATCTGCATCGACTATACCGACCTCAACCGAGCATGCCCGAAGGATAGCTTTCCACTCCCGAAGATCGACCAGCTGGTGGATGCGACGTCCGGATTTCGACTTCTCAGCTTCATGGACGCCTTCGCCGGGTACAATCAGATCCGGATGGTGCCTGAAGACGAGGAGCACACCGCGTTCGTGACCCCCAAGGGCCTCTACTGTTATCGGGTGATGCCCTTTGGATTGAAGAATGCCGGCGCCACCTACCAGCGACTCGTCAATAAGGTCTTCAAAGACCAGATCGGGCGCAACATGGAGGTATACGTGGACGACATGCTGGTAAAGAGCACGCAGATCCCGGACCATGTTCAGGATCTCGAGGAGACCTTCCGCACCCTTCGACGACACCGAATGAAGCTCAACCCGACCAAATGCGCCTTCGGGGTGACCTCGGGGAAGTTCCTCGGATTCCTCGTTTCTCAGAGAGGGATCGAGGCCAACCCTGAGAAGATAAAGGCGATCCTCGACATGCGTCATCCGAACACCAAGAAGGAGGTCCAACAACTGAACGGAAGAATCGTCGCTCTTAGCCGATTCATTTCCCGATCAGCTGAAAGGTGCCTCCCGTTCTTCAAGACCCTACGCCAGGCGAACGGTTTCTCTTGGTCGGGTGAGTGCAAACAGGCCTTTGAAGACCTGAAAAAGTACCTGGCTTCCCCACCGCTGCTCGTAAAGCCGCAGGTCGGGGAGACCTTGTATCTCTACTTGGCCACATCTTCTGAGGCGATCAGTTCGGTGCTCGTTCGGGAAAACGAGTGCCGAACCCATCAGCCCATCTACTACACCAGCAAAGTGCTCCACGGCGCCGAAGCCAGATACTCGGAGACGGAAAAGATGGTTTTCGCCCTGACCGTCTCCGCGCAGCGGCTCCGACCATACTTCCAGGCCCACGCCATCGTGGTACTCACCAACCAGCCCCTGAGGGCCGTACTGCGCCGACCCGACACATCCGGATGACTCGCTAAGTGGGCAATGAAGCTTAGCGAGTTCGACATTCAGTACCGACCGAGGCCTGCCTTGAAGGCTCAGGTCTTGGCCGACTTCATCGCTGAATGCCCGACGACCGACCGAAGGTCGGGAGCTGAAGGCCCGGGACGAGATTCGGTCTGTGAGCCAGACCCGATCTCCACCTGGGTACTTCACCTCGACGGAGCCTCCAACGCTCAGGGAAGCGGGGCCGGGCTCCTGCTCACGAACTCGGATGGGGTAGTCACCGAATACGCCCTCCGGTTCGACTTCAAGGCCTCCAACAATCAAGCCGAATACGAGGCACTCCTCGCCGGCTTGAGGATGGCGAAGGAACTGGGCGTCGACAGCCTCCGGGCATTCTCCGACTCTCAGCTGATCGTGGGGCAGGTCAAGGGCGACTTCGAGGCGCGAGATCCGACCATGATCAAGTATCTTCAGAAGGTAAAGGATCTCGTGGCCCGCTTCGGGCATTTCGAGATCTCCCACATCCCCAGGACGGAGAACGCCCATGCCGACGCTCTCTCCAGATTGGCAACGTCGGCCTATGATTCTTTGGGTCGGACGTTTGTCGAAAACCTCCAACAGCCGAGCATCGATCAGGTCGAAGAAGTACAGCAGCTAACGTCTGAACCAAGTTGGATGGACCCGATCGTCCGGTACTTGTCCGACGGGACCAGTCCCGAAGATCCCGCGGAGGCCAAGCGACTCCGATGGTCGGCGTCGCAATATGTGATCATGGACGGCCGACTCTACAAGAGGTCGTTCTCCCTCCCTCTGCTCAGGTGCTTGGGACCGACCGACGCTGACTACGCCCTCCGAGAGGTTCACGAAGGAATTTGTGAGAATCACTTGGGGGGCAAGTCCTTAGCCTTCAAGGTCTTACGACAGGGCTACTACTGGCCGACCATGAAGAAGGATGCGGCCGAGTTGGTCCGAAGGTGTGAGCCATGTCAGAAGTATGCCAATATTCAGCACCAACCGGCCAGCCAAATCACTCCCATTGTCGCTCCATGGCCCTTCGCTCAGTGGGGAGTCGATATTCTCGGCCCCTTCCCACCGGCGTCGGGCCAAAGGAAGTTCATCGTTGTCGCCACCGACTACTTCACGAAGTGGGTCGAGGCCGAGCCCTTGGCGCAGATCACCGAGCGTAAGATGGAGGACTTCGTCCAAAAGTCCATCATCTTCAGGTTCGGATTGCCGCACACCATCATCACCGACAACGGACGGCAATTCGACAACCAAGACTTCAAGGACTTCTGCGCCCGGTTCCACATTCGTCATCGACTAACTTCAGTCGGGCACCCACAATCCAACGGCGAGGTTGAGGTGACGAACCGAACCCTGCTACATGGACTCAAGACCCGACTGAACGAAGCCAAAGGCCTCTGGGTCGACGAGCTGGGCTCCGTCTTGTGGGCTTACCGAACGACCCCCCGCGTCCCAACCGGAGAGTCGCCGTTCAGTTTGGCCTACGGGACAGAAGCCATGGTCCCGCTCGAGATTGGCCTGCCATCTTCAAGGGTCGAGCAGTACCGCGAGCCGGACAACTCCGAAAGCCGGAGAGCTGACCTAGATCTTCTCCCCGAACTGTGAGATGAGGCTCAAATCCGAATGGCCTCATACCGACAGAGGGTCGCCCGGTACTACAACGCCAAGGTCAGACCAAAGCTCTTCAAACCTGGCGACCTAGTCCTGAGGAAGGCGGTGGTGTCGAAGCCCTTGGACCAAGGGAAGTTGGCTCCCAACTGGGAAGGACCCTACAAGGTTGCTGACACCTTCGGGCCGAGAGCCTATCGGCTGGAAACCCTTGAGGGAAAAACCATTCCCCGGACTTGGAACGCCGACAACTTGAAGCTGTATTACCCGTGAATTCTGTAATTCAATCGTTGGAATACAAGTTCAGTTTGAAAAATCGGAGTTCTAACCCTTCGACTGCTAATCGGCGCTCAGCCCCGACGCATCGACGCGGACCTGGCACCGACGACACATCGGCCCCTTACACGGACCGATGCATCTACGATGACGGGAGTTCATACTCCTTCTACGGTCGAATTTTCGGGCAGAATCCATCGGCCGACTGGCCGATCGGGCCCCGACCGAAGAAAGGCTAAAAGCCCACGCGGCTATTGCCGCGACTTCCGACCAGGCTACGGCCGGTCGAGGGATATTCGGCTTACCACCGTCTATCACATGATGCGACCTTAGTCGCACCCACTACTCGCCGACCGACCTACGGCCGGCTGAACGACACTCGGCTTGCCACCGTCTGTCAAAGGACATGAAACCCGATGCAAGAGCATGGGGACCCGACTTACTATCATGCCCCCGACACTGCGCCGGACGATGATCGACTAAGTGCATCTACGGAGGTCCGGTTGCCGATCCTTTACCAGGTTCGGTCGGCACCCGACTTAACAGATGCGCCCGAACGGCAACTACAATTATTGGAAACCGACCTAAAGTCGGGACACAAGCTACTTCGGAGCTGTGCAAGCCGGTTAAGTCCTACCGACTTACCCGAGTTGGCGACTTCTCTAAGTTGGTGACTAGGGTTCGACATTACAGCGATAAGAAACATTACAAACAAGAAGGAAAAGAGAAGACAATTTCATTCATTGATCAAAAGAAATTACAAAGTCGGGCCGAAGCCCGAGTACATGTATTTTCAAGAAGAGACAAAAGGAAGACGGTCGGCCGGACCGATCATTCGTCCTGGTTAATCTCTTCGACCGACGGAGGATCGGGAAGGATCGACGTCTCGACCGTGAGCGGCGCTGGGTCAACGGCAGAAGGATGTCCTTCAGTCGGCAAGGGACCTTCGGTCGGCTCCTGCTCCGGGACGGCTTCCTCCGCTGGGATGATGCCTCCCGACATATGGTCGGCCTCCTCTTCGGTTCCCTCCTCTTCGGCGAGTAGCGGGGCGACTCGGCTGACGTCCACCTCCGGGTACAAGGCATGGACGGCATCCCGACCGTCCTCAAACCCGACCCGGTAGGAGGCGAAGCCCGACTCGAGCATCTCCTCCTTGTACCGGTCGGAGGCCCGGAAGTCCTCAACCGCACGATCGGCCGACTCCCTCGCCGACCGTACCTCGTCCTCAGTATGGGCCAGCTCCTCCCTCGCCAACTCCGCCTCGGCCCTGGCAATTTCGGCGTCGATTTGGGCGATGGACAAATCCTCTTCGGTTTCCGCGAGCTTCCCCAGGCTGGCCCGAAGTTGCTCGCGTTCCCCTTGGAGTTCGGAGGTGGCACCGTCCCGTTCGCGTCGAAGACGACGCACGACCCGACCTTTGTGCTTGGCCTCCTTCTTGGCCGACTTCAGTTCGGCCATAAGCCGGGAGACCTCGTCCGTCAACTTGGCCTCCCGGTCGACCGACTCCTGCAGTTGGTCGACCAGCATCGTTCTTTCGGCCTCGGCCGCCGCCGACCTTTCCTTAAAGGCTGCCCGAACGTCGCCGAACCTTCGGTATCCGGCCTCCAACTCGGACATGGTGAAGATCAACTGTCGACGGAAAAAAGCTTTGTCAGAATTATGCGGCAAGCGAAAATTCTTCTAAGAAAAAAGGTGACGCGAAGCTTACCTCCACCATCGACGGGTAGAACCGCGACAGCATTTCGGTCACCTGCCGAGACCGCAACGACTGAACGTCGGTAGGGAGGAGGATCCCCTGGCACAACCTCCTCGCAAGGTTGTGGTCGGCCAAGGCCGACGCACCCTCAGGGTAGTATGCGCTGGGGGGCATTGATCTCTCCTCCTCCGAGGGCTCCATCGGGGCTTTCCCCCGATCAGCTGCCCCGACCGACGGGGCTGGCAGCGATGGGACGCTGGAGTTCGACCCGGCGCCCCCCGTTGCGCCAGCGGACGCCTCCGGACGATGTTCGGCTTCCCGAACGACATCCGGCTCCACCCGCGGCGGCGAAACCGTCGACACTCCTTCGGCCACTTCCTCGGTCGGCCTCTCCTCGACTCGGACGGTCGGAGCCGCGAGGGCTATGATCGGCTCCGACCCCTCGGTCGCCGACGCTTCCACGGTCGGCGGGACTGGGGCTGGTCTCTTGGAAGGGCGCGAAGGGCCCGCCCCCGGCGCTGGCCTCTTCCTCGCGGCGGCAAATTGGCGAATTTCGGCATCGGTCGGCCTCATCCTCGGCGGTGTCCCTGCAAAACCGACCAGTGTCAAAGGCCGGACCAGAACTACCCTAAAGCCGAACAAAAAGAAAAGCTAGGAGATCGGGCGATACCTATTCGGGGGACCAGACTCAGGCCGGCATCATAGAGAGCTTGCTCGGTAACAAGCTCCCTCTGCTTCGGGACCGACATGTCTTTGAGTCGGTGGAAGTCCTCCCGGTCGTCCACGTCGACCCGACTGTTGTCGTTGGCCTCAGTTCGGGGTACACCCCAGCGAGAAGGAAAGCCCCAAGAGGAGGAAGAGGAAACAAAGAAAAACTGGTTCTTCCATCCATGAATGGACGACGGAAGACCGGTTATGAAGGCAAGACCCTTCCGGGGGTTGAAGAGCCACCACCCTCGGGCTTTAGGGTGGGGTCGGAGCACAAAGAAGGCCCGGAAGAGGGAAACGCGAGGGTTGGTCGGCAAGAGCTGACACAACAGCGCGAAAGAAATGATTAGCCGGACAGAGTTCGGCGCTAGTTGCGCCGGACAGAGTCCGTAGTAATCAAGCAGATTCCGGACGAACTCCGGAATCGGAAGTCGAAGACCCGCACGAAGGTCCTCAACATACAGCGCCAGGTCGCCAGGCGGAGGGTTGTTGACCCGACCGCCGGCCCCTGGGGCGGAGAGCCGAAACTGCTCCGGGATGCGATAGTGCTCCCGAAGCTGATCGACGTTCGGCCCCGAAAGCGAGGAGGCCTCATCTTCCGGAGCCGATCGGGTGTCGTCGGTCGGGTTCCCCGACCGAGCTCCCTGAGTCGGTTTCCTGGTCATTGTGCAGGGACCGAAAGAAGAGAAAGAAGAGAAGAAAGGAAGAAGGGGAAGGAGGACCACGAACCCGATGGACCCTCTGGAAGTAGAGAAGAGCTCTGCCCGCGACGACCGAGAAATCGCCCGGACAGAGTTTCCCCAGCAAATGGCAAATGTGGGTCAGGGTCCGGGAGGTCCTATATATATAGGGCCGACCGACGGCCGAGATGCTCCCGCGCCGACCAAAGTCCTCCAGATGCGCGACGCGTGGCGCCCGTCGGTTGGCTGAGGATTCGGCACGCTTCGTCCCGGTACGCCCGCACCGCCCTCATTAAATGCCGGAGCGGACGCCGGCCAACCACCCTGACACGCGGCGCGCGGGGGTTGGCTCCGCTGTCGGCCGCCCGCGTCGGTCTGCGTCCCCGATGGGACGCCTCACCCGCGATCGGCGCCGAATATCCGATCGACTGACACCGTATCGTCCGGCGCCCGATCTTCTGACACCTGACGCCGGCGCGACTTCTGGCATCGACTAGACGTTCGGATCACTTGGGATTCGTGAGATGTCTGACAACGGATCAGTCGGCGGTACGGTCGGATCTGCACATGCGACAAATCCACTCCCAGTCGCCCGGTCTTGCTACCCGAATGAAGGCATCGGCCAGCTCTCCACCCGACTTAGGAGTGGAGGGGGGCAACTGTTGGGGGATACCCACCGACCGACCAACTATCGGAGGGACCGACCGGCTGGCGGCTCGACCGACCGGCCGACTATCGGAGGTCCGACCGGCTGGCGGCCCGACTGACCGGCCGACTATCGAAGGTCCGACCGGCTGGCGGCCCGACCGACCGACCGACTATCGGAGGGCCCGACCGGCTGGCGGCCCGACCGACCGACCGACTATCGGAGGGCCCGACCGGCTGGCAGCCCGACCGACTAACCAACGGCCCGACGGACGACTCTGACTGGCCGATAGTAAGTCGGGCGACAGGCCGACGGACGCCATTAGCGGCTAACTGAGGCCATTCCACGGTCCATTCCCGACCGACTAAACCCAGAGGCCCGGTAGCCGACCCACATGAAGCTCGCCGACCGACGGAGGAGTCCGGCGCCACTCTGCTGGCCACCGACCTTGGGTCGGCCGACTCCACCAACCACCGTACGGCCGCCAGACGTTGTCAGCTCTGACACGGACATGCGGCACAGTTACCTAGGGGCATTGTCCCGCCGAGAGCCGGGTCAACCCTGGTGATTAGACGGCTATACGGCGACATGACGTTTTCACGGCGGCTCTGACAGCCTACAGTGAGTTGACAGTTCCTCACTTGTCCGCGCCATTAATGATGGCGCCATACCGCGCTCCACTATATATACCGGGGAAGGCAACAGTGCAAGAGATGGATCCGCTCCGTCTCTCCCAAAAACGCAGGCTCGCTCCTCTCTCTCTCTCTCTCTCTCGAGCTCTCCGTCTATATTTCACTGTTGCCCAGTCACCTCTCTGACTTGACCGTCGGAGGGTCCCCGTCGGAGCCGCCTCCGGTCAGTGCGGACTTCCTTTTGCAGGTGCACGCTTCCCGGCGATCGGGCGACGAGGCGATTGGCCGCAACAGATCTAAATATATGTGCATCATGAACTTCAACGACTATTTCATGACCCAGGCAGGAGACGGCCAGTCGGCCAAGAAGGCAAACGATGGTAAGTCAAACGGTCAACATTTCCGATGACCCTTGCTATAAATCCTTTCATTTCCTATTCTATGTGAACATAGTCAACGTTATGTATTTTTCCCATCCATTTGTTTGGTGGAACTAAGGTGACGATTCAAAATTGAAATAATAAAATAAACTACATCAGAAGAATTTTTGTTTGCTGCTATGTGACTTGTTGATTCAACTTGTGCAAGAGACCACCATTCATCCTTTGAAATAATTGTTAAAGAATAAAATCATTACCTATTCAGTCTTCTTAAATAAAACATATATATAAAGAAATTAATATAGCTGGAGATTGGAAGGCAGTATATATTGCTAATTATATGGGATCTATCTGTGAGAGATATTTGTTCTTAATCATTCAACATTTTATTTACATATGCTCATAAATATATTTATTCTAAAATAATTTAAAATTTTTGGTTTTAAGGAAAAAACCCATCACCATCCTACTCTTATGCGCTAGAATACAAGCTATGAACAAAGTTGGAGCCATGAAAACCGGCCAATTTCGTGTCCCAAAAAGTTTCACGCTCGATCACCGTCACGCTTATTGCCAAACGGCCTTCCCAACTTCCCAGGACTGTCCGGCGACATAAGCATGTCGACCGCCGGTCCTCCGCCTCGCGCGCCGGTCTGCTGCACCACCAACACCGACGCCGTGGCCTCGAAATCCGCCGACGCCAGTAGGTCCCCGATGGGACCCAGCTCCGGGAACTCGCTCCACTCGTTCATTCCCTCGGTCAGCGGCGACTCCAGCCCATGCCCCATCCCCACCACGAAGAGGTCGCGGCCCCTCTCATCCACCCGTTTCATCGCTGCCATTGTCTCCTCCGCGTTGGTCGCCACCACCTCCTCGTACTCCACCATGTCCCCGCCCCACCTCGCCCGGAACTCTCTTAGGCGCTCCTCGTCCAGCTGCCGCTCCCTGTCCTCCTCGCTCATTATCGTCAGCACCTTCTCCGCCCTCGGCGACCTTCTCCCAGCCGCCCTCTCGTGGTGGTTCTGCTGCTGCCGGCTACTCCCATCCCCGTAGACGAAGCGGACCACCGTGAGGTTGATCCTCGGGTGTCCCACCATGCGCGCCGCGAACGCCAGCGCCTCCCGGTCGTCGGGCCCACCGAAGAAAAGCACTGCCACCCGGTACCTGGACTCGCGGTGGCCGCTGGCGCCGAGGCCCCGGTCGACGAGGATGCCAATCGAGCACGGGGCGCCCGTGAGGATGGCCTCGTTCACCCCACGGATCGCCCGGTGGTCGACCTCCATGCCGCCGTCGACGGTCTGGTGCATGTGGAAGGGGAGAACGATGAAGGCGGCGTGGCGGTCCTCGCCGACGGCGAAGACGTCCTCGTGCATGGTGGCGTAGGGAGAGAAGGCAGTGAGGCACTGGGCGGTGACGCCGCCGGCGCGCTGCTCGTAGCTCACGAAGGCGTGGGTGATGGCGTCGGACTGGGCCTGGATGCGGCCGAGGGAGGGGATGTGCTGCTGGTGGTGGTGGTCCTTGGCGGCGGCGGTGGGGGCAGCGGAGTTGACGACGAGCAAGGCGGCGGTGCGGCCAGTGAGCTCAACGAGGTGGAGGGCGCACACAAAGATTGGGGAGCTCTTGGTGGGGTGGGAGATATCGAGGAGAGAGATGAGGGCAGGGACCTGGCGGGGGGTGTGAACGCAAGCAAGGATGCGGAGCTCCGAGTCCGGGTTGGACCACCAGATGGTCCGCCGCTTGTAGGACACCAGCCGCCGCACCGGCTTCACCACCTTCGTCATCAGCGGGCTCACCGCCACCGTCACCAACACCGACATCAACACCAGTATGGTGTAGGTCTGGTCCTCGATGATCTAATAGTCCATAAGATGGGAACAGAGGAGATGATAAGAATTTGGTTTCAGCTCTCAAATGGAATGTACATGGTTTTTCTGAATAAATAAAGAGGCAGTATCATCATCTCTCTTTTCATCAAAAAAAAAAAAAAAGAATTTGGTTTCGGACCAGAATGACATGGGAAATGGAAAGAAATTTTCCACAAAATCTCGGCTGAAGAATGACCATATTGACCGTCTAACTTAACCTTGCTCGACTCTCAATTGCTCATTTTTCTTATTAGAACTTAGAATACAATTTAATTTTGTGGTGAAAAAGAGCACGTACCATTTATTTAGCATTAGCATTTTGGACGAATAATGTATCTAAAGCATGGAAGGATAGGAGAGATGCATGGGGGTAAAAGAAAGGATTAGCGTCCAGGAATTTTGAGGGCTGTAATGGACTTGAGTCCATGGTTTTTTCCTTTCTTAAAAATCTAAAGAAATTTTCAAAATAGAATCAAAACTGGGATGGAATTGAAATGAGAAATTTCTTATATTAATAAGAAGAAGATTATTGTTTACATTAGCTTTATCTATTCCAGATTAATAAACTATAGTTTGATAATTTTGTTCTATCTGCAGTTGTAAAATATTTTATATTTGAAAATATATGATAGTTGATACCATCCGAGAAGAAATTGGATAATTTGGACACTTATTTCTTCTTGCCAAATTATAACTTTTGACGAAGAAGAAATCCATAATATTAATTGATTAGAGAGTAATAGGTGTCGAAACAAAATTTTCAATTTTATTGTCAGAAAAAAAATATTCAATTTGGTCTAAATTTGATTTTCTATAATGGGAGGTAAGGATGATTATCGTTTTTCTATCTCAGTTCATACTCTCATGTCCAATAACTTAATTGGTTGTAGAGTTACTTATTTGAATGAGTACTGAGTTTCCAAAAAAGAGATAAAACCGTACGTACCGGGTGGGTTTAGATGTCATTTTTGCTAGTGCAAAATATATACCTAAAAATAATGATAAAAAATAGTGTCATATATTAAATCGATTAACATAAAGTATATCAAAATTTTACTATAGTTTTTATATGTTGTTTATCATAGAAAATAATGATAGTATGTACACCATATCATGTATTTTGTATTCTATATATTATTATTATAATTAATCATGTAACATATTGTGCAATCTTATAAGCTTTATAATAATAAATGTTTATCAATATATATCACATCATCTATCCTGCACAAAAATAAAATCATAATATCATGTAGATGTGTATGCTATTTGTCAATAATATATCAAATGTCTAAGAAGATTGTTAAACGATATATACTAATACAATATGTGACCGTATTTTTATATACAATAAAAAATACAATACATTAGAGATAGATTAGATACTATAATGTACAGATATATCAGTAATCATCACAATTACAATATATTATTTGACTTAACATTAAAAATATATCGTAATATAAGATATACAGGCAATAAGTAATGGGAGAAACGATAGGAGGTATGCTATATACGTACATGGGAATCCTTGGCGATGTCAAGGAGGACCAGCTCGGTGACCCCCTTGCAGTTCGCGAGCAGTCCCACGGTCACGCCATCATGGAGAGGCATCTTATAGAAAGCGGCCACGAGTACACTGGCCGCCACCTTGGACGCCACCGAGGCGAACACCATGAGCACCAACAACGCCACCCCCTGCCAACTCTGAATGCGGGACAAGTCCGTCCTGATCCCGCTAAGCACCAAGAAGAGCGGCATCATCAGCCCCATCACCAAGTCTTCCACCTTGTCCGCGATGGCCTCCCCGAACTGCCCGTTGGGCACCATCAGACCCAGCAGGAAGGCCCCGTAGATGGCGTGCATCCCGATGGCGTCCGCCGTGAACGCCGCCGCCATCACCCCCACCAGGATCCCGCACATGTGCAGCTCGTCCACCTCCTCCCCCTCCGGCGTCTGCCGCGCCAACCACACCACCACCGGCCGCACCAGGCACCGGCACGCCACGTAGAACGCGACCCCCGACACCATCGCGTAGATCGACTTCTCCATCTCCTTGCCTCCTTCCCGCGCGAGCGCCATCGCCGTCGCCAGCACCATCCACGTCACGCTGTTGGTGAGGCTGGCGGACGAGAGAGAGATCCGTCCCACGTCGGAGCCGATCAGCTTCATCTCCGCGAGGATGCGGGCCAGCACCGAGAAGGCGGTCACGATGACCGCGACGCCGAGGAAGGCGAGGAAGGCGCCCTTCTGGGTGCTCTCCCCGAAGAGATGGTGGACCTTGGCGCCCAGCTTCCACGTGATGGCCAGCGGTGGCAGCATGCACGCCGCGGCGAACCCTAACGGTCGGATTTCTCGGGCCCTGAGCGAGTCCACGTCCATCTGGATGCCCGCCACGAAGATGTAGTAGATGAGGCCCAGGTGGGCCACGCCGTCCAGGGTCAGCAGGCTCGACAACGGGAACACGTTCTGGCTGAAACCCGGGATCTGTCCCATCACCGACGAGCTCAACACGAACCCACCCTGCTCCATTAATTGGACGTGAGTTAATTATTTATACCGTGTGCCGAGTCTGTTAATTGGTAAAAAAAAAAAGGGATTTTGGATTTTACCCCCGTCTGTAAAATTTAATGATTTAAGTCAGAAATCCAAAATATAAAGGTACTGATACATGCAATCAGAGATCTAAACCATATATCGTAAAAAAATACCATAAGTTTTGAAATCTCTGGATGATAATATAATAAGTTCTCTGGAATATTACGTAGTTTTAATGAAACAATATTGATTTTTGAAGGACTTCACACATAGACTACTGACATCAATTAAAGACGCGTAATTTTTTCCGATAGAGATGTTTTATTTCTTTCTTCTTCCATAGGAAAATAGTTTGCACCATAGCACAAGATGTAACTTACAAAGAAGGGTCCCATATGGAGCCAATTAAATTACAGCATACAACAGATATATAGATATACAAAGCATTACAATTTTACGCATGAGGTCAACGGGAAACCCAATCAAAACTGCAGCAAGCATTCCATATAAAAAAAAGGAATTGATGTGGTGACAAGACAATGATATTTTAAATATTGTAGTTTATATGGAATAGTTCCGTTTCTTGATTTACAGCTTGAATTATTAAAATTGCTGATGGGTGTAAAATTCTCCCTACAACCGCAAACTATGAATGCACATTAACCACAAAGTATGATGCACATTTGAGTGAAAGAATAAAAATAGAAATTAATATATATTATAAATTATCATTTAAATAATAATGCTATAATTTATTTTGAGAGGAATTTTTTAATTTTTATCATGTTGACTTTGTAAAAGCAACCTATCTTTTTTTTTTTTTTATGTTGTCTTTCTTTTTGAACAATCGAGAAAGATAGGTCATATATTATGAAAAAATGGAAAATGCCTTTTTTTGGTTAAAAAACTCATATACAAGATCTCAGAAAAATAACTTACGATCACAATTTCTACGTGGCCAAATTTTATTTCTAAATTCTTATGTGATCAATCAAAATTCTTGAAAATTCTGAAATTTTCTATACTTCCATATTTGATTTCTAAATTTCTTATATGTTCAATCAGAATCTAGAATTGAGTATGGTGGGGGATTCCTATTTCCTACTTGCGCATATTTGGATTACAATTAATTTCTAGGAATGGTGGAATTATGATATTTGTAAGATGGGAGAATTTTAAATATATTTTCAAGAATCAATCGCTGGTGGTGTATTTTGTTTTCTATAGAGAAAAAAATATTTCGAAAATAACAGACAAATCCAGAAAGAATTTATACTCTTAGATTTCAAAAAACTTATTTTTTTTAACGATGGTAGATACATGGTTAATTAGTAAAAAAGAAGGATTTGGTTGATGCATGCAGTAGGTTAATCAATTACCACGATCTCGGAGATGTAGCGAGGCTGACGAAGTGGGCGGAGGAGGAAGTCGATGGCTCGTGTGGTGGCAATAATAAGCAAGCATTGGAAGAGGAAGAGGGGGAAGGGGAATGTTAAGAAGCTATCTTCAAGCCACACGCCTGTCTTGGTGCTCATAATTGGAGCGTAGCACACGACGGGAACAAGCATCGAGTTGTTTCCTTCATTGGTTTCTACGTACAGGAATGGCGAGCTGCTGTTCTTCCCCGTGTTCGAATCCTCCATTGGCTCTCGTTAAGCTGGAGAAATTGGGGGCAGGTCGGGGGGTCACTTTGTTTGGAGGGGGTGAGAGGGAGAGGAGGGCAAACGCTTGGAGAGAAGGTGATTTTTGGGGTTGGCAAAGGCGAGGAGGATTCTTACCAAAAAAAATTTAAAAAAAAAGCGAAGAGGATTGCGATTCTTTTGCCTGGGAGACCGTGCTCGAGGTCAAATTTGAAGGTGCCGTGTCCTTTGGCGCGCACCGTATATGGCTGTGCATGCCCGCGATTATAGCCCTTCGTTTTTATATAGCTTGATAAGTAGGATACGTAGGTACAAACGATTGTAATAATTTTAGGTGTTAGAAGATAAGAAGATTGGTAAATTTGGTCTAGATAGATGATGATACATAATAAAGAAATTATTTTAATTATATGATCGGAGAAAAAAAAGATATTGTAGAACAGCTTTATATCTCATGTGACCTATAGTAAACTAACAAAGCTTAGAGTTTTAAAGAAAAAGAAAAAAAAAATCTCTTTCATTCAAAAGATACTTTTCACATTTTATAGAAAATAAAAATTTATAGAAAAGGTAGATTTTGAGATTTTTTATGGGATAGAAATTGATGATTTTTTTTTTCAAAAATATCTTTTTAAGATTCATAACTGAAATTATACAAAATATCAATAGATGGTTAAGATAAAATATTGAATAGTGATATATACCAAGATCTCTATTTTCTCCTCTTTATAAAATTAATATAATATAATATTAATATTATCATAATATTAATATTAATATATATGTATGATAATATTTATAATTTATTAATATTATTTTAATATTTATACTAACATAATATTTTTATTACTATTAATATAGTATTTATATTAATATATTAATATTATATATCTATATTAATAAATTTATTATATTAAAATATTAATATTATATTAATATAATACTAATATATATATGGTGACATATTGTTCATCTCATTTATTATTTTTGTTCTAGCAAATTTTAACAATCTTTTAATAACTGTTCTACCCTTCTTTCTATTTTTCAATATCATTTGGGACATAATGGTATTGGTGCTAGAAGATTGAAGGAGGTAGCAACAAGAAGATAGTTTTGAAAATAATATCTTTTTCTGTTGTCTAACCCTAAGTTGCATAGCCATTTTTAGACCATGTATTGGCCGTGTTACTTGGTATAAACTGTTGACAGTCCAAGAGGAATAGACACTATTTCAAAAATAAATTTTTTATTCAGATCTTATTCAACAAGCTCATCTTTTAGAGGTAAATTGGGCAATAATATAGATGAAGAAAGACAAATAGATAACCGGTCTATCCAAAAAGTGGCAAAGAACTCCATCTACAAGCATGGAGGTTTCAAGATTATCTTTGATCCAATGATCAGAGTAGTAGACAAAACAATATCAATAATGAATGATCATGAGATCATTCCATTATTGTCTAAAGAAATGATAAAAACTCAAAGAATCAAGTATGAGTCCATCCACATAGGACTAGTTCAAGTGGCAATCAAACCCTTAGTTAGGCGTGACCTCAATACTACTACCCTATTATGCCTCAGGGATGGCAGGTTTGTAGACTTTCAAAATTCACTCTAGAAATGCTTGAAACTAGTCTGTATGATGGACCGGTTTATTTCAATTGTAGCTCATATACAACTATCAAAATGAATGACAAGAATTTTATGAGAGCATTAGAGTTAAATATCAACTTATATGGTTTTAAGATGTTGCCTGGATCATATCCTGTTGCAATGATTTACAGAGTCTATTACAAGACGGTAAATACTTTAAATCATATAGGGACAAAGAACAAAAGAATTATAGGAAAAACAACCTATTTTCAAACAAACCCAAACAATAGCAACGTTCATATCGCAAAAACATTAGTCTGGGACCAAATAGTCTTCCTAAGGATTGGTTTAGAAACAACAGTGCCAGCCACTCAGGTAGATAAAAGTATTGTAGAAACCATTACTGCACACCCGGATGGGGATGTGGTAATAAGATTTCATAGACTAAACCTTCAAGACAGTAGAGAAAAGATAGGATCCACTAGCTAATAGGAGTTCACGCTCCTTAATCCCTAGTATTACTAGGACACCCATAATAGATCTATAGAGAATGTCAAGAATAGCCAAAATATACCACAACCACAATATATAGAAAAGGGTGATGAAAAAGAATCTCCACCGCTATCACCTACTTATTCTCAAATAACTGAAAACCAAAACCTTAAGTTATATACCATTACAATCAATTTTGAAATAAATAAGGATAGATTAAAAATG